>NC_140778.1:7410833-8012500 GCF_044657685.1 Stegodyphus dumicola | reverse complement strand
TTAGGCCCAGTATTATAAAAAACTGAAACAATAAACAAACCATGTCTAACATATCAGCAGCAGCATCTTGTAAGCTTGGGCAGAATTTAATTATCCAATATTTATTTCTTGCCTATAATTTAAAGTGTTCTTTAGAACATTATCCAAAAATTAAATGAGGTAGTGTTTTGCTATAACATTAAAAACAACTAAAATAAAACTTTATATTTCTTGCTATAGTGCTCTTACAATAGATAAGAAAATATGAGTTCACTTCACCCAACTTTTAAGATACTAGGCCGATAAATACATTTATAATTAGAGCAGACTATGATTCTTGTTATAATTGTAGTAATGTTTATTGCTCTAATTGAAATATTTAATTTTTAATTCTCTAATCATTCAAAACATAGGCCTAATTTCGGAGCACAGTGCCAACATGCATTTTAAAAAGCATCAAGGCCAGTTTAAACGACAATTTTTTAAATTACATCGGCACAGACATATCCAATTAAAGTTATTAAAAACTCTAGAACGTAGTTAAGTAGCTTTCTGAATTTGTAGGCAATTTCTTATTTAGAGATGACAACACAAAATAACGCTTCAGAAAATATTATTTATCATGTATAAAAATCTGCTTTGTAACACATATCAGTAATAACTGCTTATCAATGTCATGAGGATTTAATTTGACGAGATCACATTCTTTAGAAGTATCAAATTCATGAAAGGATTTTGGCTTGGCCTTTGAAATTCATCATTAAAGGCAGATTTATTTGATTGTTATGCATGCATTAAACACTACACATGCATTAAAAACACTACACATGCATTAAAAACACTACAATTATTTTTGAAAAATACACATGCAGTTTCACAAGTTTTCTGTGCTTATTTGAATGTTCTGCATTCATTTCTAAATCTTTACTCCATTGCCAAATTGTATAATACTGTGATTATAAATATATGGTACTTGCAATTATTGAAGTCAGATTATATATATTTTGTCTCATACTATTCAATTTATTCTATTGACTTCAGATGTCAATGTCAAAATTCTGGAAGTTATTTTAACCAAGAAACAGTAGTGGGCACCGTGCATAAACAACTCATCTAACTTTTTAACAATAGTGATTATAAAATAAAGAAAAAAATTATATATCATTCCAACGATATTGCAACTATAGTATAATGTTACATATATCTTTAGCAAACATTCAGATTTTATCTTGACTTTCCAAATTATTATTTATTTTTTAATAAATTTCAATATGCTAATGATTTTCATGTTACATTAGTATAATTTCCACAATTACCACAGGAAAACAAAATCTGCGCTTTATATTAGAAGAGAAATTTCTTTTCCTCATTCAAATCATCCACATTGGCGATGTTTGGCGACGGGTACATTAACCCTAGACTAATTTAATTATAGGTATTATTACAGAAATTAGCAGATACTTAGGTTATTGTACACAAGAATTTCACTTTACTTACACATTATAAACATCAGAGAAGATATAAACTCTAAATCAAGGCGTAATTAACATTATACTTACTAAGCAAAGTTCAGCGCTTGGACCAGGTTTCCAATTGTCTCTTCGGCAATTATTTACCCATATTTTTCTTCTTTCTTCATTTTTAGGAAATTTTACCAATGTACGACCTTTCCGTGAATGATTTGGACAATTAATAGCTGCACATCCGCCCATTTTACAAAAAAAAAAAAATTGTTGCACCGTAACTACACAGCCGCCATTTAATCTCCCACTTGGGATAGCGAATGCCTGATGATTCAGCCTGGTATATAGGAGCTTTAGGGGGGGCCTCCGAAGGGTGTGAATTGCTGATAAGGACGGACTACTGATAAAGAATGTGGCGTCTCTGCGGAATAGTTACGAAGAAACGAACCACATGACTTGCTACTATTACTAACTATTTTCAAATGTTAGAATCTTATGAAAATAATAAATAAAAAAATTTAATGGCACTTTAGTGACAGAGAATAGGATATTGTATAGGAACAGAATGTTACTTATCTGAACATTCCGTGTCAGGGTTCTTTTGGATTTCTCGTGTTGATAGTAACCAGCGAAAAAGATGTTTGAAGTTTCGAAGAAGCGAAGTTTCCTTCTCAATTTGATAAATGAGACATTGCATAGGAAAGGTGCATTAAACGTTTTTAGAGAGTTGAAAACATTTACTGAAACACTTATTTAAAAATTTCGGAGCTATGTTTAGACACTGCCCCCAGCTTTCGTGATCTGTTGTAAATTTCGCAGCCACATCATTCGGTACTCGAATAAACCGCATCGTACGACAGATGCGAGTAACGAAATGAATTTGTGAGTACCGAATCGGTACTTCGAGTCAACCGATGTACCCGTTACTCAGTAACGAATACATGCGGTTTGCTCCAGCTGTATTTGGAATGTTGTGATCGGGAAAATTTCTGTTCTGAGGAGTGAGGGCGCTGCGATCACCGGGGCAAGCGGCTGGACGTTCGTAGCGCTCCGTAAAAAAGTGAAAAAAATTCCTATCCCCTTGGTGATTATCAATTAAATTACTTTGAAATACTGATTTTTCTACAATATCTACACGTTTTCAAAAGTTTTTCAGTTGCGATGTTGATGAGAATGAAACAGCGGACAATGTGAGGAAGTACTACGAAAGGCTGGAATTTTAAGATAAGTACCCTTCTTCCATCTAAACTCAATCAAATTTCTATAAATATGTGCCTTTAAATCAATAAATTTTAACTTTTAATCAGTTTTTAGCATTAAAAAATACTTGAAATTGCTCATTGCCTGTGGCTTCCTTTGTTAAACAATTCCGAACAGACGCCAACGTTATCAGTTCACGTCTGTCGTCACTTACAAAGCCCCCTTATCTTGCTTTGAGGAATCTCGTGAGAGGGAAAATAGGGGACTCACGGCATCGCGCTATTTCCTCTCGCATCCTCTGTATTCTTTTTTCTTTTTTTTTTTTTTAGATCGCTTAAATATTTTTTGCCTTTAAATAATATTATAACTCACCGATTTTTTCTCATACTGTTCCTTGCTATCTGCTAAATGTCCATATGTAACGGATGGATTATTCGTCACTGCCTTAAATAAATTCTTAGAACTATGAGCTTATATAAACAACAGTGTCCCTCATTGTGTCTCTAGCATTAATTAAGTATTAATAAATTATGATAGTAAAAAAATAAATCTCGTAATAAATTATGATATATAAATTAATAAATACTATGTTTAAATTGTGTTTTTAATACATATACTCAGTAATTTGCATACACACACACCCATATATATATATATATATATATATATATATATATATCTTTTTTTTTTTTTTTTTGTGTGTGTGTGTGTACGGTTATGGTCTTGTATTGTATATGGTTCTATCTTATTTATCTGCTGCTGTTTTTTGAAAAATGTATGAAAATGTTGGGAACGAAAATAGCACAAGTTACTTTAGTTAAATTAATATATACTTTGTATGATGACTTTTGTTGATATCTCAGGATGCAATACATATTACTTTGCATATACTCAGCATACATATTACTTTGTATTTCATGCTAAATACCTTGATACGAAGCAATTTAACACCGTCAATATTGTTTTCTCCCCCAGTAACACATCTATTCATCATTACCAAACACACTCACCACACACACACACACACACATACACACTTGTGAGACACTATTTATTGTAAATGAAGACAAATTGTCCTCCTTTTAACTACACTCATGGACAAAATCGTATTTTAGGATATTTTCTACTTCTTTTCCTTTTCTTTCTATAGGCCCTATTTTTTTTTTTTTTTTTTTTTTTTTTTTTTTTTTTTCCTCTCTATTATTTTTGGGCCATTTATTTTAAATTTTATTTTGTCCCATCTTTTCTTCCTGGCCTTTTGAACTCGTGCAAGATGTACGAAGTTCCCTTTTTACTCTCCTCAAATACGAAATTGCCCCCTTTCTATATACCTTTCCTTCGCACCTATGCTTGATTTTTCGCCCATCGGTGAAAAAAGACTTAGCGGGTGCAAAACAAGACATCTGTCTACTTTGTCTGTCTGTCTGTTCTGAGGAAGCAGTGTTACATTTCTGATGCTGAAGTGCTTAATGTTTTTCGTCATTAAGATGTACAAAACAGTTTATTGTTATACTAAGCTCTACATGCAAATAGTCGTCTGTAAGTGTTTGTAAAGTCAAATAAATTAGATATTTTAAACGAAGTTGGATTTTCCGAGTCAAAACAAAGTCCAGGAAATATGACGTCACTCTTAAATGAGAAGTAATTTTAGAGACTTTAATGATATGATATAGTTTTTTTATGTGGCAATGTTATCTGTATTTCAAGATGTATTTTTGGTTTGGCTTCAGACGTAAAAATTAATAAATCTGAATTTAAGATTAGAATCTTCTAGAGTTTGACACAAGCCTCAGTTCCGGGCAGGAAAATATTTGTAATTGGAGTGTTCTATATTATTTCCTCTTTTTCTTTGGAACATAAGCATTGAAAGAGGAGAGAAACCTCTTATATATGAAGCAGGAAAGAAATCATTTAATATAGAAAGTAATTTCAAGAGGCATACGCATATTCACACGGAATGCACCCTCATATATGTGAGTATGCAAGAAATCATTTAATTAAAAAAGTGCTTTACACATGCATATGCGCACAGGAGAGAAACCTCATATTTGTGAAGTATGTAAGAAATCATTTAATTAAAAAGTTCTTTAAATATGCATATGCGCATTCACACAGGACAGAAACCTCATATGTGTGAAGTATTTAAATCATTTAATCGAAAAAGTGCTTTACATGTGCACATGCACGTTCACACAGGAGTGAAACCTTATATGTGTGAAGTATGTAAGAAATCATTTAATCGAAAAAATGATTTAAATGTGCACATGCGCATTCACACATGAGAGAAAACTTATATGTGTGAAGTATGTAAGAAATCATTTAATTTAAAATCAAGTTTAAGCAGGCATATGCTTATTCACACAGGAGTGAAACCTCATATGTGTGAAGTATGTAAGAAATCATTTAATCTAAAAAGTTCTTTAAATGTACATTTGCGTGTTCACACAGGAGAGAAACCTCATATATGTGAAGTATGTAATAAGTCATTTAATCAAAAAAGTTCTTTAAATGTGCATATGCACGTTCACACAGGAGTGAAACCTTATATGTGTGAAGTATGTAAGAAATCATTTAATCGAAAAAATGATTTAAATGTGCACATGCGCATTTACACAGGAGAGAAAACTTATATGTGTGAAGTATGTAAGAAATCATTTAATATAAAATCAAGTTTAAGCAGGCATATGCTTATTCACACAGGAGTGAAACCTCATATGTGTGAAGTATGTAAGAAATCATTTAATCTAAAAAGTTCTTTAAATGTACATTTGCGTGTTCACACAGGAGAGAAACCCCACATGTGTGAAATTTGTAAGAAGACGTTTAATGAAAAGTATAGTTTAAAAAATCATATGCTTATTCACACAGGAGAGAAACCTTATATGTGTGAAGTATGTAAGAAGTCATTTAATCAAAAAAGTGCTTTAAACATGCATGTGCTTATTCATACAGGAGAGAAACCTCATATGTGTGAAGTATGTAAGAAGTCATTTAATCGAAAAAGTGCGTTAAATGTACATTTGCGTGTTCACACAGGAGAGAAACCCCACATGTGTGAAATTTGTAAGAAGACGTTTAATGAAAAGTGTAGTTTAAAAAATCATATGCTTATTTACACAGGAGAAAAACCTCATGTGTGTGAAATATGTAAGAAATCATTTAATATAAAAACAAATTTAAGCAGGCATATGCTTATTCACACAGGAGTGAAACCGCATATATGTGAAGTATGTAAGAAATCATTTAATATAAAAGAATATTTAAGCAGGCATATGCTTATTCACACAGGAGAGAAACCTCATATGTGTGAAGTATGTAAGAAGTCATTTAATCAAAAACAAAATTTAAACACGCATATGCTTATTCATACAGGAGAGAAACCTCATGTGTGTGAAGTATGTAAAAAATCATTTAATTTAAAAAGTAGTTTAAACAGGCATATGCACATTCACACAGGAGAGAAACCTCATATGTGTGAAGTATGTAAGAAATCATTTAATCTAAAAAGTTCTTTAAATGTGCATATGCGCATTCACAGAGGAGAGAAACCTCGTGTGTGAAGTATGTAAGAAATCATTTGATCTAAAAAGAAATTTAAACACACATATGTGTGAAGTTTGGAAGAAATCATGTAGTCTTAACAAGGTTTGCAGGGCGGACATCATATTGCAAAAGCTTGTTCCTGGTCAGTAGTCCTCCTTAGCAGTGTAAAAGTAAAAAAAGTCTTAACAAGTAATTTGAACATGCATATGCTTATACACACAGGAGAGAAACCACCATTTGTGTTAAGTATGTAAAAAATCATTTAATTGAAAAAGTGATTTAAACATGCATATGTGCAATCATACAGCAGAGAAACCTCATGTTTGTGAAGTATGTAAGAAGATGTTTACTCAAATGGATAGTTTAAACAAGCTTATGCTTATTTACATTGGAGAGGAAATTTGTGTGGGAGGGACATAAACATTCTTTTTCATAAAAGGGATTTAAATATGGATATCAACGTAAGAGACCAATGTTATGAGTTAAGTATGTAACAAGTTGTTTAGGGCGAAAGAGAATGTCTTATCTACACAGAACAGAAACCTCCTGTCGTTTAAGCATAAAATAGAAAAAACATTTGTCTGTACAGTTAGGAAACCTCATTATGTGAAATCAAGTCTGGATTTTTCTCATTGAATTAGAGAATTTAGGTACTGCATATTTCTTAATTTAGAAATGCAAATGCGAATGGTATAAAGATGACAGATGATCTGTGGGAGAAACATAAATTCTTCTTTGATGAAAATGAATTATAAACCATTAATTTTTTTCCCTCAAGATGAAATATTTTTCAGGATATTTTTACCTGATAATGGTGTTCAATTTTTATATCTGCTGCATAACAGCGTGTGTTATCTAGATAAGAACTTCAAAAACTGAAACTGTGAAAGTTGTCTAATGTTTTTTTCTGTATATATACTGTAAATTATATGCATGTGAAAGTTGTATGTTCCTGAATTTAATGCAGTTACAAATTGCAGCTCTGCCAGTATTGACAGAAATGTCTTTCTTGTTTCTGTCATGAAGAATATATTAGTATTTCCTCCTCGTGGTGAACCAGTGTTGACCATCCTATGTGATTCTAGTATCAAATGTGTCAGTATATAACTAAAACCAGTGCAGGATTCGACAGCATTGTTAGAAAGGTGATATGATACATCAAATATTTTCAGTCAAACCTTGAACCTACCAAGTAGAGCAATCCCATGTGTTTAATGCATATAAAAAAAAATTGGGAAACATCATTTCTGTTTGGGTAAGAAATCTATATATACTAGATATTTATTAAAATTGTTTTATGTATGTATATATATATATATATATATAGTCAAAAGTCGTTAATTCGGACACCCATAATCCGGACCTCAAAGCTACAAACTTTCTGCGCATGCGTCGCGTTCACGCATGCGTTTACGAGAGCGCGTAAGACCCTTACGGCTGCGAATATGTTTGTGCGCATGCGCGTTTAATGTGTAACGGAGTTATACGCTAAGCTAAAGTTATCTAATTCAGTTAATGTTGCAGATTGCGTTGTTCCTTAATCTTCGAATTGGATCCGGCTTATTATTTTTTGCAGACTGTTAAAGCAATTTTATAAAAGTAAGCTTGAACTTTCGATTATGTCAAATAGAATTTCCGATATATATTAACTACAAAGCGAAAGTATGTTTTGAAATCAGAAATCTGTTTATCAATTTCACGCTGCTCTGCGGCAGAGGGGGGGGGCAAGAAACGTCATTATTAGATTATGATAGATTAGAAAGATTATGTCAAATAGAATTTCCAATATATATTTACTAATATGTAATTTGTATCTACAAAGCGAAAGTATGTTTTGAAATCCGAAATCTGTTTATCAATTTCACACGGCGGATTGGAAGTTGATCTGTCAACACTATCCTTATCTTCAGAGCAGATGTTTTTATTTTATTTGGATTATAATTCGGTACTAAGTTTAGTATTTCATCTCGATGTACTCCGTCTTTGATATGATTTAAATCAAGTTCCTCGTCATTATAATTCGCTTCCGATAGTGAAGAAAGTGACCCAGAGGTTATTGAAAACGAAAACATTTCGATTGACAAATTAGTCTGTATTCTCAACACAGCAATTATAGGACTTGAACAGCGGAACTTTGTAACTAAACAAGAAATTATGTCTGTTTAATAGAATTAAAGAGAAAGTATTATCACATGAAACGAAGCAACTTACATTGAAGGAAATGTTTAATAAAGTAAACAAATAAATATTAAGTTTTTTCTTTTTGTAAATTTTGATACCCTTTAGATCATAATTGTTCTTTATTTCATAAATTACGGTTTCATATTTTTAATTTTGTAATTTCTGCATGCCATCTTACGAGATTTAAACTGATGATCTATAATCCGGAATTGCCGAAGTCCCGACGAGTCCGGATTAACGACTTTTGACTGTATATTCCTTTTCATGTAATCATGAGATAAAACTAAAGTAATCCATTTTTATTTTGGGGTGTAATTATTTCTCATTTTTGGAATATTTCGTTTCTCAAATATAAACAAATGTAATTTAAACAGTATGATGCACTTTAAAATCCTATTATTGACAAAATTTTCTTGAAAATGTGAACACTGTTATAGCAGCTAAGGAGAATACATGTACTTTAACCCTAGCAATGGGTATATCTGTTTGAGGAAACGTATTTAGCAAATAGGGTGCTATTGGAAAAAAGATCAATTAAAAGTCTCATTCTTCTGAAAGAATTTAGAATAACTTCTGTGATTGTTGAAGTGCTCTCAGGTGGCACTTCTTAAACCTTTTTCATTTATGACCCCTTTTGGTTAGCCTTGACTAAATATAAAGTACTGATAAAAAAATCTGAAAACTCAGATTTTATATTGCACGTAAAGATGTGTTTTCCATGTACAACATGTCTTGCAAACATTTGGGCTGCTACCCCTGTGGTCTAAAAATATTTAAAATACCTTTCAAATTTCTGATAAAACAGTATCGATAAGTATCGATAAAAATGTTTTGTTCTGTACGGTGTTGCCATTGCTCGATTTGTTAATCCAAAATTCATGCAGAGATAAAAATGTTTTATTCCGTACAGTGCTGCAACTGCTTGCTTTGAAATCATCGAGTTTGTTAATAAAAAATTCTTGAGTTTTACAAAATATAAAATAGACAATAAGACAAATCCAAAATTGGGGCTTCCAAGTGATATTATTCAGGTGGAGGACTATGTTATTAAGAATTTGATGGCTCCAAGTCCCTTTTATTTTCACAGTGCGAGAAACATGCATACTTCCATGCAGATTCTTCATTATTTAATTTTTTTAGTACACGGGGATAATATTTGGTGGCAACAATCTGAAATAACACTTTGAGTGATTAAACCTTAAATGTCATTTCATGACTAATACTCCTTCTGAGCTAATAAATATAAATATATTCTCAATGATCATTTTTTTCATTACTAGAAATATAAGAAAGAAGTAGTTTTAGGATTTGCTTCAGATATAAAAAAAATATATGAAAGGAAATCATGTTTTAACAAAATGGATGTGCTTAATTTTTGCAGAAAAAAAAAAAAAAAAATCTTAAGGCAATATTTGACACTGCTGGACATAAAGCACATTCAACATTTTTCAACATCTAATAATATTTGCATTTAATATTCATTAAAGCTGAAAAATCATTTTGCGTAAGTTTGTGGTGCTAAATGGTAGAACATTCATAAATTGTCCAAAATTCACTTCTAGTCCAGAATACTGTCAAGGATTTTTGTGGAAATGAAAGATTTAAATTTTAGTTGCTCAAGAGCTGAATGTTTTCCTTTGATCTTTATATAGTAGGTGTTTAATCTCATTCATGTCAATCAAAATATTCTTTTTAATCCAAGGTATGTTTTTGAATTTTGATAAAAAATATTTGCAAAACTGTGTTACTATGATTTTTAAGTTATCTGTAATAGTTTTTGCAATTACTTTCTTTTCAATAATAAAATTTTCAACATTTGAAAACATTTTGAATGGATCATTTTCCATCTTACTCTTCCGATCAGTTTTACCATTTGAAGTAATTATATTGCTAATTTTTCCTCAAAGGGAGAAGTTAAAATTATTTATTAACTCAGAAAGGTAGTTTTCTGTTTTGCCAGCGCAGACGATAAAGTCGCCAGTAATGGTACATTGATGCCAAACAGAATATCCTTGCTGGTAACCTTTTACGCGTCATTTTCAAAATAAGTCACAGCCATTTCTTATCAGATTGATTGTTTCTTTAAATACTGGTACAGTCAAAAGTCGTTAATTCGGACACCCATAATCCAGACCTCAAAGCTAAAAACTTTCTGCGCATGCCCCACGTCGACACATGCACACAGGCGTTTACGCGTGTGCGCAAGACTTTTTACCACTGCGCATATGTGTGTGCGCAAGCGCAGAATACGTTTTTGCGTGCGCGTTTTATGTATAACGGACGGTATAATCTAAAATTATCTAATTATCTATTTCAGTTAATGTTGATGACTGCGTTGTTCCTTAATCTTCGAATTGGATCTGGCTTATTATTTTTTGCAGACTGTAAGAGTAATTTTATAAAAGTAAACTTGAACTTTCGATTATGTCAAATAGAATTTCCCGATTCTGGAGCCTCCAAAGGATCGTATAAAACGAAAGTATGTTTCGATGTCCATCAAACAAAAAGTGGAATTGCTGCAAAAAATGGATAAAGACATGAAGAATGTGACAGAGAGGTTAGTGAAAACGAAAAAATTTCGATTGACAAGTTAGTCGGTATTCTCAGCACAACAATTAACGGGACTTGAACAGCGGTACTTTGTAACTGAACAAGAAATTGTGTCTGTTTATAGAATTAAAGAGAAAGTATTATCACATAAAACGAAGCAACTTAAAATAACTTACATTGAAAGAAATGTTTAATAAAGTAAACAAATAAATATTAAGCTCTTTTTGTAAATTGTGATACCCTTTAGATTATAACTGTTCTTTATTTCATAAATTAAGGTTTCATATTTTTAATTTTAGAATTTCTGCATGCCATCTTACGACATTTAAACTGATGATGTATAATCTGGAAAAATCGATAATCCGAAGTCCCAACGAGCCCGGATTAACGACTTTTGACTGTATACAATTACACAGAATTTTTACCAGATAATTTAATTTTATGCCCTAAGGTCATTCGCGGTAATTAAGTCAATTAGAGTGCAATCACACCACTCACCCAAAGGTGAAGTCAAGGCTTAATTTCATCAATTCTAATGAGAATGCACTAGGGAAGTAAAGCACTGTGGAATTTACATAATTTCTGAGTAAGCTATTCGTATGAATTGAAATAATTCTAGCACTTAAACTTATATTCCAAATTAAGATTTAACTTCAAATAAATGTAGATTGACTGAGAGAATTAGATTTTTGTAACGTAGTTTACGTGAGATGAGATCACTTGGTGTCAAGTGATATGAACCAGCAAATCAGGATGTTGAACCATAGTAAATTTTTAAATTAACATCTTTTTACAAATTTATTGACTTTTTACAAAATTTTAAACAATATTAAAATGTTTATGCCTTCAAAATAAAAAATTATTAGAACTAACATTTGTTAACATTTTTTATTTGTCTATACAGTCAAAAGTCGTTAATTCGGACACCCATAATCCGGAATGATCTATAATCTGGACTTCAAAGCTAAAAACTTTCTGTGTATGCGTCGTGTTGACACATGGACAGAGGCATTTTACGCGTGCGCATAAGACCTTTACGACTACGCAAGTGCAAAATATGTTTTCGCCTGCGCATTTAATGTATAATGGACGGTATAAGCTAAAATTATCTATTTCAGTTAATGTTGATGATTGCGTTGTTCCTTAATCTTCGAATTGGATCAGGCTTATTATTTTTTGCAGACTGTAAGAGCAATTTTATAAAAGTAAACTTGAACTTTTGATTATATCAAATAGAATTTCTGAGGCTGGAGCTCCCAAAGGATCTACAAAACGAAAGTATGTTTCGATGTCCATCAAACAAAAAGTGGAATTGCTGCAAAAAAAATGGATAAAGACATGAAGAAGGTGACAGAGAGGTTAGTGAAAACGAAAAAATTTCGATTGACAAGTTAGTTGGTATTCTCGGCACAGCAATTACAGGACTTGAACAGTGGAACTTTGTAACTGAACAAGAAATTATGTCTGTTCATAGAATTAAAGAAAAAGTATTATCACATAAAACGGAGCAACTTAAACAACTTACATTGAAAGAAATGTTTAATAAAGTAAACAAATAAATATTAAGCTTTTTTTTTTTTTTTTTTTGTAAATTTTGACACCCTTTAGATCATAATTCTTCTTTATTTCATAAATTATGGTTTCATATTTTTAATTTTAGAATTTCTGCATGCCATCTTGCGAGATTTAAACTGATGATCTATAATCCAGAAAAATCGATAATCCGGAATGGTCAAAGTCCAGACGAGTCCGGATTAACGACTTTTGACAGTATTGTATATTGTTGCTAATAAAGTCTGCTTTGCAAGATTTGCACTGGCGAAATGGAAAAGTACCCTCAAAATATCTGACAGAAAACACAGGTTCAAGAGTCATTTAAAAAAAAAGCAGCAAGTTCAGATTATGGTTTAGTTAAAAATACTATAATTATATCTTTTATTAATCATAATCTTAAGCTGCACCTTCTTGACATTCATCTTACTTTTGCATATAATAACAAGTTTTGTATTTGGATTCCATGTCTTTACATATACAGCGCAAAGTCCGTAATCCGGACGTTCATTATCCAGAATGATCTATAATCCGGACCTCAAAGCCAAAAACTTACGCGTGCACGTTTGATGTGCGCATACGTTACGCATGTGCCTAAAGCCAGTAAAGCGTGCGTGTGCTTCCGATAGTGAAGAAAGTAACAGAGAGGTTAGTAAAAACGAAAAAATTTCGATTGACAAATTAGTCGGTATTCTCGACACAGAAATTACAGGACTTGAGCAGCGGAACTTTATAACTGAACAAGAAATTATGTCTGTTTATAGAATTAAAGAGAAAGTTTTATCACATAAAATGAAGCAACTTAAAGAACTTACATTGAAAGAAATGTTAAAGTAAACAAATAAATATTAAGATTTTTTTTTTTTTTTTGTAAATTTTGATACCCTTTAGATCATAATTGCTCTTTATTTCATAAATTACGGTTTCATATTTTTAATTTTATGATTTCTGCATGCCATCTTACCAGATTTAAATTGATGATCTATAATCCAGAATTGAAAGAAATGTTAAAGTAAACAAATAAATATTAAGATTTTTTTTTTTTTGTAAATTTTGATACCCTTTATATCATAATTGCTCTTTATTTCATAAATTACGGTTTCATATTTTTAATTTTATGATTTCTGCATGCCATCTTACCAGATTTAAATTGATGATCTATAATCCAGAATTGCAGAAGTTTCAACGAGTCTGGATTGCAGACTTTGCACTGTATTAGAATAGTATTATATTTGTTGTTTATTAAAATAAACATTTCCTCGTGATAGATCAGGCAATGTGTAAACTTTGCATGCTCATTTACAGCAGCTTTAACTTGTAATTAAAAGCCAGTGTTTTGAGCCTTCATCACTTTTGTGTGTAATCTAGAGAAGTTTTTCTATTCTAAACCTTAACATTTCTTCAACTTTGCAGTATATGGCTTCCCCTTACCCTTTAGTGTGTTCTTCCAAATGACAAGAAAATAATAATTCTTCATTGATCTACAAACAGCTATTTTTGAAATCTCGGTTGTTTTGTCCAGGTGAGTTGTAAATTTGAGGTTTTTTTTAAGCCTAGTATGTGTTGTTTGGACACAGCTTTAGCACTAGTCCTTTTGGCAACTTTTGGGAGCGATACATGAAAAATTATGATAACCCAATTATTGATGGTAACCCTGAATACTGAGCTAATATCATTTTTAAAAAAGTCAAAATTTGATAGTCAAGACTGATGCTTCTAATATTACATCAGTGATGCTTGACCCTTTTGTAAATGTCAACTCTGTATGTTATAAACTCCAATTCCCCCCTCAGAAAAAAAAAAAAAAAAAAAAAAAAACAGCTTTTTAGTAGAATGCGGTAAATTCTTGGCGTTTTCTTTGCTAAGGAACGACATGGAAATTTAGACTTCTTTACCTGTTTCTTAAACTGGGCCATGATCAAAATTACCATGGTCTAAAAATACTTTTTTGCTTCATTTCGTAAATTATTAGAACTATAGAGATGTGTATTTGTCTGAAGTCCTATATCAAAATCAGGTTTTTATTATGGCTTTTATAACATTCTTTGTTTGACTATAAAACATGTAATGTTGCCTAGATTATGGAATATACTGCTCATAATTTACAGTTCTGAAATTTGTGAATCTTACAATCTGATAGCAGTATATGAATAACATTCATTGAGTATCATTACTTTTATTAATATAGTACAAAGTCCGAAATCCGGACTCGTCAGGACTTTGGTGATTTAGGATTTTTCCAGATATTAGATCATCAGTTTAAATCTAGTAAGATGGCTTGTAGAAATTATAAAATTAAAAATATGAAATCGTGATTCATGAAATAATGAAGTATTTATAATCAAAGGGTATCAAAATTTACAAAAAAAAAAAAAAAAGCTTAATACTTATTTGTTTACCTTATTAAGCATTTCTTTCAGTGTAAGTTGTTTAAGTTGCTTCGTTTTTTGCGCTAATATTTTCTCTTAATTCTGTAGACGTGTAATCTTCAAGTCCTGTAACTGCTGTTTCGAGAATTCAGACTAACTTGTCAATTGAAATTTTCTCATTTTCAGTAACTTCTCTGTCACTTTCTTCACTATCAGTAGCAGTATTTTCTGGATCTAGAATCATACTACAAATTTCGCCATTCATTAATGATTTATAATTGTGAAGCATTGTCATCACAATGAAAAACTTCCTTTTATATCATCTTCATTTATTACCGCTTCTCCACATTTCCATACAAAATAGGTAAAATCCTAGGAGAGCCCACACCCTTGGCAGCAAACCGGGAAAGTGCAGAATCATGTTCCCAGTTTGCAATCTTCACACGTTTCTCAAAATCGCCAACTTAAAAATAACAAGTCAGAAAATTGCACAAACTCGGTATCTATGTACACATCGACATATTTTTCCTTAAAAAAACATCAGCGAATTGCACAAACTTGGCATTGCATACTCCCTTATCTTTGTCCATGCACACATAAGCACCTGTCTAATAACATTATACACAACTGCATAACCTCAAAAATTAGACTTGTAATTTAAAATATGAGAAATGCAGTATTTATTAAGAGCAAATAATTACTTTTTTTTATATTACGAGATTTAATGATGAAATTTCAATTCAAAATAGAGAAAATAAATAATAATAAGGCATATTTATTGTATTCGCTTGGAACCTAATAATAAATACAATTTATTTTTCCACTCATATTGATATTTTAATAATTTAAATCTAAATTCTGAACATTTTCTAAATTTTCATTGTATATCAGTTTTATCTTAACAGATATTGCAAGCAAAGTAATTTAAGTAAAAAAGAGGAACATATCTGAAATCAGAAGACAGAAATTTGCTTCATGCAGTCATCCTTTAACAGTAAAAGCTTAACTAAACCGCATACTTGGAAATTGGCGAATATTCGGACAGTCGAGCATAACTTGAAAAAGAGGAGTGGAGGGGGGTAGACTGTAGCCGCTCTTTAAATTTTTCCGCTAAACGCTTTTGACATTTCGATATGTGCATCATATAAAAATAAACCAATGGAACTGAAAAATATTCTGCTTAGCAAGCACAGTAAAACTCTTTTAAGTGTTCATAAACAAATCTGGGACCGAACAGCAAAATTAATTATCTCTGCAAAATATCGTAAACGTTATTGCGCAATACGTGCGCCGTAAGCTAATCTGTGTTAAATCACAACCATTTTTTAAAGTTTACTATACTTCAGCAGTTACTGCAACTGTGTTATTATAAACATTCATTCATATGCTCATAATATAAGCATAACAATCATAATAAACACAAATATGAACTGACCAAGCGGAACGAGAATGCAAATTATTAAGATCTTGATAGAAATTCAAACGTGTGTAGTATTTCGGTGGGAGGAAAAGAATTCCAAATGTACCGGAATTTTCTACCGCTTTCGCAATTCTTTGACCAATAGAACAATGGGCACCTGTCTGTACTCTTCGTGCACACCAAAGGTTATGTTAATGCAGAGAAAGGGGAAATGCTATTTCCGGGAGTATGATTCATCATCTGACATTCCATTATTAGGAAGAAAAGTTGTTTATTTAGTTTCGGCTTTGGTACGGGGAAAAATAGCGCGTTCATTAAAAAAGAAAGCACTAAAAGCAAAAAATAAGCACTAAAAACAAAAAAAATAAGGGCTTTAAAGAAAAAGTAAGCACCTATAAGGGCCTTTATATTTTATTTTCAAATATAAGGACTTATAAGGACTGCTACGAACCCTGCTTCACCTTTGTTTTACATATCCAAAAACCTTTGAAATTAGCGGCTGTCATTTAGCTATCCATCACTACAGTACTAAGTCTTTAATCCAGACTTGTCGGGACTTTGACGATTCCAGATTAGGGTTTTATCTGGATTATAGATCATCAATTTAAATCTGGTAAGATGGCATGTAGAAGTTATAAAATTAAAAATATGAAACCGTAATTTATGAAATAAAGAGCAATTATGATCTAAAGGGTATAAAAATTTACAAAAAAAAAGCTTAATATTTATTTGTTTACTTTATTAAACATTTCTTTCAACGCACTCGTGTGTAAAGCATACATTTACGCATAGTCGAAATTAGAAAATTGCAACCAGAAAACTATTTGATGTGTATTTGTGATATTTATAATGATGAGGAATTTTATCCGTCTTTAAATCATATCAAAGACAGAGTGCATCGAGATGAAATACTACATTTAGTAAAGAATTATAAGCCGAATAAAATAAAAACATCTGCCTTGAATATGAGGATAGTGCTGACAGATCAACTTCCAGTTAATGCGCGTCGCGGCGTTCCCCCCTCCCCCCCCACAGAGCAGCATGAAATTGATAAACAGATTTCGGAATGGTTAGAAAAACAAAGGATATGCGTTTTTTATCCATTTTTTGCAGCAATTCCACTTTTTGTTTAATGGACATCAAAACATGCTTTCGTTTTGTAGATCCTTTGGCAGCTCCAGAAACGGAAACTCTTTTTGGCATAATCGAAAGTTCAAGCTTACTTTTTATAAATATGCTCTAACAGTCTGCAAAAAATAATTAGCTGGATCCAATTAGAAGATCAAGGAACAACAAATCTGGAGCATTAACTGAAATAGGTAATTAGATAATTTTAGCCTAGCTTATATCGTCCGTTATATAGTAAACGCGCATGCGTAAACGTATTATGCGTATGTGTAAGCGCACAACTTTCTGCCCATGCGTTCACGCATGCACAGAAAGTTTGTAGCTTTGAGGTCCGGATTATGGACGTCTAGATTGAAGACTTTGTACTGTATACATGTTTGGCTATGCATCACAAGCTTGGTGACTAACGACAAGTTGTTCCGTTAAATTTTATATTGCTTCAATCATACACTGAAACTATTAAGCTTGAATTGTATTAGTTGTTTTTTATACTTATGTCTATTTCTTGCACATGCTTAAGGCTTCTCAGAGTTCTGAATAAATAAATTCCCACATATACTAAATGTAATCTTTGGGTCTATGGGTATCATTAACAGAATCTATTTTTAGCATATGGAAAGAGATTTTTGCTAAATTTTCCCTTGTCAGCATTTTTTAGCGCATTTAACTTAAATCTGTAATCATCTGTAAGTGTAGTGTCAACATAAAATTTTACCATACTCATTTATTTTTCAATTACTAGCATAAAAAAATTGTTTAGGCATCGCTACATGAGTTATTACTGAAGTTGTTATGTTGTGATAAACATGCAGTGATGAAAGGAAAGTATAATAAATAATAATTTGCCAGGTTGGCGTGAGATCAATGATGCATCTATGTGGAATTTTTCGGTTTGAGATGTGTGCCAAAGCAGATATGCAGCAACAAAGCCAAATTACTGATCGTACAAATTTATGCTAAAATCATTATTTCTTCAATAACAAGATGTTTTATTTAGTATCCAAGTGAAATTAAGAATCGGGACTCCCGATACTTTATTATGTTCAGAGGAGGTAATTAAATGTGCATGCATGAAGCCTACAAAAAAAATTTTGTGGGTGGTTTGAGGTCCGGATTTTAGATCGTTCTGGATAATGGACGTCTGGATTTCGGACTTTGTACTGTAGTATATTGACATAACTGTCAACCTTTTATTTTAAATTTTATGCAAATTTTGTACATTACTTAGACATTTAATCTAACAGAAATCTGAATCTTTTGTAATAAAAGTAAGACTACAGTTTATATGTATGAAAATTTGACTACATGGCAAGTTCTTAAATACTGATTCCAACATCTTTAAATGTAATTGCTATAAAGTTTAGATATGTTCTTTGCAGTCATATAGTGTAACTAAAATTTAGGTAGACATTAAGCAAATTATCGCTATGTCTAAAGTAACAAATGGATCATGAGAATGGTGTAAAAGATCCTTTTTTAAAACTACTAAATAGGAACAGAAGGCACACTTTGTGCTTACGACTCAGCCAGCCACTTGTGGCAAGATAACCTATGATAACAATTAAGTTCAAATGTAAAATTCAAATTCAAATAAAGTAGTAGCGAAAGGCTACACAAATCAGTTTAATGCAAAGTTGGCTCAAAACTTCAGCATTGTGGAATTCAACTGTCGGCAATTATAATGCAAGAGTGAAGACTACAAATCTTATCTTACCTAGCAACCTAGTTACATGGTCTCGAAAGGCAAAACACACTTCGTTTTACAAACTGAAAACCTCATTGCATTTTGGTGGAAAAAGGGGATGGGGAAAGTAACAGTAAAGATCTCAACCGTAAAATAACTTTGGCTACAAAGTAAAGGAACATTACATTCACTTCAGAAATAAGATTTATTTTCTAAGAAATCAATTAATTTCATGTTAAGACACATCACTCAATTGCTGTTGGAAAAATTGTTTCAGGATGAAAAAAGTGAGGTAATTACAAATATTATTATCACAGTTTTAAACTATTGCTATGTAAAGCTTTCCTATAAAAATGATGTGGATTGCTACAGCAGTGTGAAGCATAGAAAAATAAAAACGAACATTACTTTTCAATATATTTCATTTAACTCATAATGAAAAATGTTCTTTTTTTTTTTTTTTTTTTTTTTCTTTTATTCTAGCTAATTTTTGTTGACCTATAGTTATTGTAAAAGAGCAAATAAAATATCAGGATCTTCATTTAAGAAGAGAGAACAGTTTTTATGAATAGAAAATAAATATATATGCAGGCTAGCAGAAGAATTCAAAAAGGACTTTTCAAGAGACAATAGCTCAGATTCACGTTACATGTAAGGTCAACCACAAAAACCCCCATACAGCCAGCCTGAACGACCAGTGTTGAGTGGCTTATCACTCCACCACTAGTGGATGATGAGTTACAACAATTGTTACTGTGTATTATTACCATTGGTTAAAAATTTGCTTGGTATGATAGTTTAATTGTAGCTTTTAACTTATAATCATAAATTACTCGTAATAACTTGAGCAATTAAAAAACACACACTTCTTAATATTATTATTGCCATTTACATAATTTAATTCATAAAAAGTATTTCTAACACTGGTACAAAATTTACTTGTTATTATAGTTTAATTCAATTTATATCAACATAAAACATTTTTTTTATTTACTTTTAATAACAGAAATTAAGAAACTAAAGTATCATATACTAGCTTTCAAATCCATTTATTAATCTTGTAAATTTCATTACTCATAACATATGATTACTTATAACATATGGCAGTGTCTCAGGAATTTATCTTAGCAGTATTAAGTGCTGAAAATTGGAGAAAGACTTTTTTGCAGTAATTTAATAAAGAGCCTATTTTGTAGCATTTTTATTTAGTCTAGATATGTATAAGCAAACTAAGCAGTATTGTATTTGATGTCAGAATTTTTTTTTAAATTTTATGCTTGTATATTTGTGCTTATGATTGGAATATTAGTACAAATTATTTTGGCATGTGGCGTGTTCTCACTTAAAATGCATTTTGTATTTTGATTTTTTTTCTTCTGTTATTTGCATTATAATAGTTTGGCCATAACAACTATGAATGCCAAATCAACATGCATGGGAATAACTGTATGAAATTTTGAGAAAACCTTTAGGTGTCATTTATTATGAAGATTGAGATGACTGTTTTTATAAATGCATTCTTTCTTATCCATTTAAGAATTATCATTTAACATAAAAATAGGAAAAAGAATAATATATTATAATACTAAATAAAATATACTATGTCTTTTTTTTTTTTTTTTTTTTTTTTTTTTTTAATATCCAAGGCTACTATATGCACAAAGAGATACATTTCTTTTTTGTGATGTGTGTAATGATAAATTACTGTTAAGTATCTTAAGATGTTCATAAATAGTGCTCATTTTTCATAATGCAACAAACAAACCTCACATGATTAATTAATTAATAGACATATTTTTGAAATTGACATTAGTCCTCTATCCATCCGTAACTATGGGCCAGCTCCTGGGGAGATTCCTACTGTCATCTACAATATGCCCAAGCCCTTCGCCAATGACACTTTCTTCTGAATACCCATATTTTACAATTAAATTCACGAATCTGATCTGGCTGAGTTTCATATCAGGAGGATTAATGAAAGCAAAATACATTCATTACCTAAAACCATTTTTCTCCAACTAGCTGGATGATTATGTGATTGGTGTGCATGGAGGGTAATGTGAAAGGATGTGATTAGATTTCTTCTAGGTCATAACAGTTTTTAATAATTAAAAGGAAAAATCTTCAACCTTTTTTTTTTTTTTTTTTTTTTTTTTTTTTTTTTTTTTTTCAAAGTTCGTTTTTTTAATTTTCAGATCTCATAGGGGCTGCAACTACTCAAATGATATTATGAAGACATGCCAATCTTCTAGAAACATTAGGTTGTAAAATGCTCAAGGCGAAACAGATTTAGCAATGATTCTCCGAAACCTAGTCATTGTGACCCATGAGGAATGCTTTGGTAATGACATTTTAACTTTTAATTTGACAATGCCAGAAGATGTGTCAAGATTTTGTTATCTAACAAATATTAAAATGTATCGAATTCATCAGAATATTTTTTTAAGAAATTCTGAGTCATCTAAAAAATTTGCGTGGGAAAATTGTTCTCCTATACACTTTGTGATGCTTGTCAACAGAGAATCAATAAAAATGGAAAAGTAGGTAGTAATTTTAGAAAAAATACATGATCTAGAGCTCTTAGATGTGTTTTTACAATTAATAATCAGAATCTTTTGTAAAATATGACCCAAGAAAATATAAAATATACTAATCAGAAAAACCGACAAAATTTTTGTCTTTCTGTTTTCAAAGTGCTGTACTGGCTTTCTGCTTTACAATGGTTATGAAGGCTTTCCTCAAGAATGAACCATTGTCTTTGTCTGAGATATCAGTTGTCCATTAGTATGCATAGCAATGGCAAATTCTACATATACTAATATCAAGCAGAATTTGCGTTTAGCTAAAAATGATGCATTAGATAAAACTGAAAAGCTTTTCTAATATTCATGTCTAATTATATATTTTGAATGTCAATTTCATGCAGTATGAGATTTTTTCAACCATTTGGTCTCTTTTTCAACACATCTTTCTATCGACGAGCAAATAATACCTTATTTTGTGGGTATTTGTGTAAAACGTTTTTCCAAATTGAAACCTGTTCGTTCAGGTACAAAATGGTATTTGTGTTGTTCTGAAGGGTATGTGTGTCATTTTAATATGCACTGAGGAAAATTTGCAAAGAAACTCACTGATCTTGGACTTGGTGGAGATGCTGTAACACATCTTTGAAGTGTGGTGGAAGTTTTTTCAAATCATTACATATACATCAACAATTATGTAGTATTGCATGAGTAATTTTCACTGTTGCATTGTCAAAATTGAAAGAGCTGGGATTTCATGCTACGCAAATAACTCACGAGAACAAATTAAAAAATTATTTCATCGTACTTGTAAACAAAATCATAAAAGAGAATGTGGAACATATGACACTGTATTTGATTACAAACATGGCATTTGCAGTAGTTTGATGGAATGATAATTCCATAGTAACTATGACAACTAACCTTGATATAACTGATGCGCATTCAGCGGCCAAGAGATACTTCATTTTACATTATAAATCACATTTAAATAAATAATAGAATGGGATATATAAGTTTAGATAATTCAGTATAATTTGATTTCAAATGAAAATGTTAAAAAATATTACTTCAAAAATTTTGTTTAATTAATTAAATGAGCATAATTCAAAATGTTATACATCAGTCTATCTTAAATGTTCTAATTCGTTTTTTTTTTTTTTTTAACTTATTTTTAACATAGTATTAATAAATCTTATTTTTAATCAATTTTCTAAAAAGTAAAGTTATTTGGTAATTCTGGATATTTTCTTTTTTTTATTTACAGTTTGCAAGAAATGGCATCATGATGATAAGTATAAAGAAGTGTTGTGGAAATCAGCTGAAGTTTCTCAAGAACAGATGCCAATGTAACATAAAATATTAAACTTATTCAAATGAACTACTATATTTAGTATCTGTTTGTGATTTCTCATTGGCGTAAATAAAAATATTTGTTTTAAACACTCATTTAACTGTGAATAACTAGTTACAGGTATCACATTCGTGCCATAGGTAAGAATTTTATTTTTAATGCAGTTGTGTATGCAGATGATTTACAAATATTGCATTCATATAGATTGTTTCCAGTGTATGTAAACATGTTTATTTAAATGATGCAGGCATGCAACTGATCCATCATATATAACTTGTTCATGTGGTGTCTGTTTAGTATGATTAAGATGTGTGTTTTTATGTGATTTTTTAGTATAACAGATAGCGGGTCCCAGCGTGCCACCAGGTACCCTCTACGAGGTTCGACATGCATTACTACAGGAATGGGCATTACTGCCACAACAAGCAATCAACGACACTATTGCCAGCTTGCCTCTCTGTTGTTAAGCATGCATTTCAGCTAGAGGATATCATACCCATAATTAGCATGATATTTATATTATGCATTCTTTCAAGCCATTTGATCTTTCACGATGTGATGGTCGTAATACATTGCTTTTCTATGTATTTGCTTTATTGTTTTCTATGTTGTGTTAGTAGTGCCACATCAACCTCTTGGATCAGTTTCATTTATATTATCCAATTAAATAATATTTGTTTTAGTCTGTGTTTTATGCTGATATTTTGAGCAGGAGTATTATATTAATATGTCTTCAGATGTGCTTTTTAATGTGCTGTGTGTATCAGTTTCCTTTTCTCTTTACGAATAGTATACATTGCATAATTTTCCATTCTGAATTTTCAAGTAGTAAAATTGGTAAGAGAAGGGGGGAAATATGTGAGTATACAGGTTATTTCAGGTTGAATTATAAATGTATATAAATTGTGAGCAGTGCCAAATGTGTTGCCAAATATACAGCACCAAAAATGCTGGAGCTAGTTCTGAAAAACAATACCTGTAACTTGCACTTTTTATTACTACCTGATTACCTGTTGCTAGTATTTCATGACCCCACATAAGTGGGTTGCACTGATCCATATGACAAATCATATTTACTTTATGCAATTCCTGATTAATTATGTCTTAAAAATTATTTGTAATGGTTGTTTTGAACTTTCTGTCATTGTTATATATATTTTTTCTTTCTAGGATTTTTATATGTCCTCTGTGCAATTGATTTCTCTAACTTGCCTTACTTTTTAATCATTTGCTTTGCATACATTCATGGGTCTAATTTTGTAAAAATGCTATATATGTTAAGTGTTTATTTTTACAAGTCTAAAATATGTAACATGTACAGTTGAACTATCCGCGTTATTTCTCATATATAATTGTCACAAAAGCATAAAACGTATGAAAATTTTCATTTGGATTAAATTTTAATATTTGGAGAACAAAAAATACAGATTTTTACCATTATATTTAGCACATTTTTCTATTGATCATCTAAAAAGTTTACAAAAGATGAAAAAAGAGACCATGAATGCTTTTGAACTAAAAGTGTGCATAATTTAAGGTTACATGAACAGGTTTTTGGATCTAAGTTATGATTTATTATCCCTTTCGCAGCTAAATTTCATGAGAACCATTTCATACAAACAAATTTTGATGTTTTGTGGAAGAAAACTTACATTTTATTAAAAATGTATTTTTAATATAATAAAGCATTTATATTAAAAATACATTCTTAATATAAATGCTTTTAATACATAAAAAATATAAAGCTACTTCTTGCCTCACATGCTTAGTTTAAAAGCATGTAAATATTAATGCATAGTTGAGAAAAATTGGCATTATTTAAAAGCATGTAAATCGCTATTTTGTAGATTCAAAAAAGAGAACAGTCATAAATTATTAAAAAAATTCAGATAAAAAATAATATTAATAATCAAAAGATTGAGTAACTTCATGTTTTATTTTTTACATGTTAACATAAATGTATTATATGCATTACAAATTGAGCATGAATGTATGAATGACAGTAAATTTTATTACTCAGATGCATGCACAGAATTAAATATGAACTCATTAAATAAAGATCATGCTTTTTAACATTTTTCATAAATTAAATATAAGTGATATAGCACACTATGCATCTTCACATAGATTAATTAATATAAATATTACAGAAATTATTTGAAATCACACTAATCTCTGTTGACTTCTTGATTTCTTAAACTAATTAAATTACTCAGGTTTTGTGAAGTTTTTGTGAAAATGTGATTACTGTGATCTTCATACTGTGATTAAATTTAGGACAGAAAATATTAAAGTTTGTCCAGAGAATAAAGTATACATTTTGCTGGTTTTATTTCTGAACTTTAAAACCAGTTCATGTTAGAACTTCTTGATTCTACAGGGACTTCAAATTTGAGCTCTGCAGTAGAGGAGCCATAAGGGTATTTTTCGATGAGACAAATGTCAGTTTCTTTCACAAAAGCTTTTGCATACACAAAGATTAATATTCTGTTTTTAAGCTGCTTGTGCAATTTTTCTTATGCTCACAAATTTTTTATTAGGCACTGTTAAGGCTGTTAGAGAGAGTGCCATCTGTGTAGCCATTCTGGAAGATTTTGAAGAGTAGGTTGGACTTGAACATTTAATTTGCAATGCTGTTACAGTTAGCAGTTTCTTGTGTATGGCGCTCTGATGGAATGCAAAAAAAAAAAAGGGGGGGAACGTTTTTAGAATACACTGGTATTAGAGCAAAACAGTTTCATTTCCTTGCAAATCATCACTTTGTAAAAGAAAAGTGGATTCTGAAAATTCACAGTGAAACCCATACGAAAATCGCGCAGTTGCATCACTTAAGGTTTCTCATAAAACTGATTCCCTGAAAATTGGTTATGCCAGAGTTTGGCATAACCATCTTCAGGGAATCAGTCTTCAGGAACAAGAAAGTTCATAAAATAAAATAATAATTCCTGCGAATAAAATTAAAAATTAGTTCAAAAAGCGTTTAAAATTTTAATTTTTGAGTGTGTTCGTAAAAGTGTCTTGACTGAAAAATGTGAAAATATTAAAAAAATATAACTGACCATTTGAAACAAATTAAAAGGAATATAGACAAGGGCACCTGCACATGTGTGGCCGCAAAATATATTTTTCAGGTATAGACATTATTCGAAATTACAATTAGAAATTCTACAACTGATAAGTAAATGCCGTCGGAGCACCTGATAAAAAGTATTTCCTTACTGTATAAGAATATACTTATTTCTGGTATTCGTATTACTGAAATATAAGATGGCTAAAAACATTTTAATCAAAATCCCTTAGTGCATTTATGTTTACTGCACAATAACATGTTCTATATGCAGTCCGTCATGGATAAGTAGATATTCCATGCCTTCTTGCGATTGCTGACAACATACTTTAACACTGTTCATCGATTATATCCCTAGTTATTGGTGAAATGTTCTGACCAAACTCTTTTACACTTCGCCGGAGGGCGTTAGAACCCTTTCTAATATTCTCCATAAGAAACGGCCAAAAATAAAATACTTTTACTTTCCGTGCACTATTGCTAATTCTGAAACTGGTCTCGCATCCACTGCAACCATCTTATTTAAGAAGACTCAAAATACGTTTTACCTGGATGTTATAAGGATTGCATTTTTAAGACTTCGATGCAGGACTTTCTTTTGCTTTTATCAGAGCAAATGATGTATAATTAGCGTTACACGTAGTAGTGATATTTAAATTAATAATAAAAAAATTGAAACATTTTGATAGTAGAAATGCTAAAATTTATCATTCTATTCTATGACACTTAAATATGCAATAAATAATTCATCTATAAATTAAAATTTTAGTTAATAAACAATGGAAAAGGATTGTTTAATTCCTGCAGGGGAATTTATTGCAATTGAGTCACTTGCCCATCTATTACAGAAATTGTAATGGAATGGAAATAATGCAAATATATAGCAATACTATAAAAGTCTCGATTAAAGCAGCATCCTTCATACTTTTATCGAAATTAGCAAATCGATTACAATTTCTCAATAAAAAATGTTCTAACATCTACTATTTCAGGCACGTAGCCAGGGGTGGGACGTAACCATCGAGACTGAAGGCCTCTGCACTCCCTCCCCTGAAAGCTTGTGACGTCACACAGCTCGATCTAACCGCCGAGACTCCAAACATGTTTTCGCGCGGCGTTAACTTGCTTCATTTGTGTTCGGGCGCCTTGGTTCAGTTGTTATTTTGTTCCAGGACTGGTAATTAATTAAAAATCGTATATAAGCTAAGCTTCCAAACAGTTGTGAAGAATGCCTCATCCTTGTTGCGTTCCCGGGTGTAAAGGAAATTATAAAAGTGGCCCAAAAGTTCGAGTATTTGGATTTCCGAAGAATAAGCAAGATTCAGCTAAATGGCTACGCGCCATACGAAGAGATAATTTTGTGGTTACTCCTCATAGTAAGGTATGTTAATTATTTATAACATTCCATTATTTATCTAAATCTAAATATTATCAGGTTTCATGTATATTTTCATTTTATATGAATTTTTATATGATGTGTATAATTACACCAGATGTAATTTTACATCTGGTGTAATAATTGCTAATTTAACTTTAAATGGAATTAAAAATGACTATATAATTTACATATATACTACTAAAAATAATTTGTATGTTTCTCGCTGTGTGTAGTGTGAGCGACCATATTTGGTTACCAAGGAAAAAATGACCTATACGGAAGCTGTTCCTACTTAACAATATGTTTTAGTCGTATTAAAACAAATTCAATTAATTATATTTTGCTACTATGTGAATAAAACTTCCAATCTGCGAAAAACGAAAATTCTTCAGGCATATCTATGTTATTTTACATTTAACAAAATATCACATTAAACATGTTTTTTAATATTAAATTAATAAATAATTTTTGTATTTTCCCATAGGTTTGTGAACTACATTTTAATGGCTGTGATTTTGAATACAACAATAGCGCCTTCGATCAGCGAACAGGTTGTCGAATAACAGTTCCCTATAAAAATCCAAGGCTGATAAAAGGGAGAGTGCCATCTAAATTTCCCAATTTGCCAGGATATTTATCATCGAATTCCAAGACACCAAGGGAAGGTCCAGATGAGAGAAGGAAACGCCATGAGGAGGATTATTTGAAATTGGCTTTACAGAAGAGTGCTGCAGAACAAAAGAACTATGACTCTAGAAGAATGTTTTCCTCGCTGGATGATTTACATGCAAAAATAGAATATATTGACACTTCAGTGTGGACTGTTTTTAGAAAAACTGACCAGATAATTTTTGCAAAAATTATAACAGATACAGCTCCAGTGATAGAATGTTCACTTGTAATAGATGATAAACTTTCTACAAGTGCATACATATATGAGACTCAAGTATATAAATTAGGTACGTACTCTTTTCCTTTAAATATAAGCCACATAGACACCCTTAACAACATTTTTGAAGCTTTAATTAAAAGTGTATGTGTAAAGAAAAGCGATGCAACAGATATTATGAAAACTGTTATCTATTTACTAAAAAAAATGATGAAATGTGATGGTAATGAAATTTTAAAACTGCAACTAAAATTTATTGAAGAGCAATTATCATTGTGTTTTTTAAATAAGAATGGTCTCAGGTATTCTTCTGACCTGATGATATTTTCTGCTCTCTTTTTTAACATGGCTCGACATGCGTATAATTTTGTTCGTAATAGTAAAAATATTTTATTACCACATCCCTCTACAATTTGTCGCATTTGCCTGTCGTATGATGTGAAACCAGATGCCGAAACATTGAATTCCAATTTTTTAATGTATGTAAGACACAAATTTAATCTTTTGGAAGATAATGATAAAAAAGTAATTTTGATGATTGACGAGATACATCTAAAATAGCATTTAGATTATAAGGGCGGTAACATTTGTGGTTTGTCTTATGACAATAAAAATTTGGCAAACAGTGCCCATGTATTTATGATTAGCAGTTTGCTATCAAAATACAAAGATGTCATTCATATATTGCCAACCAATAAAATAAATGCTGAAATAATACATGAAATTGTAAAAAAAAATTATTATTGGTTTAGAAGAAATTGGTTTTTTTGTAATATGTGTCGTAACAGATAATAATTCTATTAACAGAAAATGTATGTCATTATTTGTTTCACCTCTCCAAATACGAATCGTATATCCTCACCCCTGTGGCAATTCTAGACCTCTTTTTTACTTAGTTGATACTGTTCACTTATTGAAATGTGTTCGTAACAACTGGGTCAATCAAAAAGGTGAAAAATGTATGTATTTCCCATCATTTAATGATATTAATCAAACCTCTTTGAAAACAGCATCATGGAATGCACTTAAAAAAATGCATAAACTTGAATTTAACTCCTTGGTAAAATATGGTTTTAATTTATCATATAAAGCGTTAAATCCCTCCAATCTTGAGAAACAAAATGTTAAACTTGTGTTACAAGTTTTCAGTGATTATGTA
This sequence comes from Stegodyphus dumicola, assembly GCF_044657685.1. Taxonomy (NCBI): domain Eukaryota; kingdom Metazoa; phylum Arthropoda; class Arachnida; order Araneae; family Eresidae; genus Stegodyphus; species Stegodyphus dumicola. Next base: position 7,983,063 of record NC_140778.1, on the reverse strand, counting down.
AAGAATGGCCTTTTAGAAATAGGTAAACAAAATAATATTGCACATTTCCAAGACACATCTGATTTTATTAAAATATTTGTAATATGGTGGAATATAGTTAACGTTAAATCGCCTAACAAAGGCATGCGTTTAAACAATGTATATCAAAACCCGCTAACAAATTCGGAAAATGATGAGAAAAAAAATATTTTTACATTATTTTTTAGATTGGTTAGAGCGTTGGGAAAAATTCAATTGTGATACAGGCATCTTCAGTAAAGAAACTCATTCTGCATTAAAATTAAGTACCTAGTCATTGCTTGAAGTAATATCATATTGTACTTCTGAACTAAATCTTAATTACGTATTGCCTGGCAAGTTTCAGACTGATAATTTGGAGTCTCGATTTGGTTTGTATAGGCAATTATCAGGAAGTCAGTATAATATAAGCATTAGACAGCTGTTCGAAGCTGAATCAAAATTAAGAATCCAGTCTCTGTTAAAATTTCCAAAAATAACAGATGACATTGCGTTAAATAGTTTGACAGATTTTAACAGTTTAGATCTTAATTCTATTACAGATTCAACTTTCAATGTCTCTGTAAGCCTTTCTGATATTGAATCATGTAAGAAATCTGTTCCAGTACTAATTTATGTTGCAGGATATAGTGCTTTTGCTGTGTTAAAGCATTTAAAATGCAATTTTTGCGAAAAAAAATTGTTAAGAGACAAAACAATTGAACATGCATACTTTGATTACTTCAAAAATCTAGATAGGGGTAGACTTTCTTGTCCCAATGACAGTGTTTTAAATATTGTCTTAGTTAATTATATTGTTATTAAAAAACTGTGTAGTGAATATGAATGCCTTTTCTTAAATTCATCAAATCAGCGTAATGTTGCTATTTCAATTACAAGCAATATCATATTAAATGAAGAACTATTTGAAGAAACAAACTGTGAATTGGGACACTCTAACAACAAAATAATAAATATGATCCTTTGGTCTTCAACAAATATATTGTTAAATAATTACTGTAAAGTGAAAAATGACACACATTTGCAAAATTTAAATGATAAAAGAAATTGCAGTAAAAGAAGAAAATTATCCACATTAACATGATGCATATTTCAGATTATGAAAAATAAAATGCATTAGTGTATTTCTTTCTTTTTTTTTTTTTTTTTTTTTTCTTTACAACTCATTCATCTCCTTTATGTTATACTTAGATTTGAGCCACTCATTTTCTAAATCAATTAACTTTACAAAATAGAATAAGATGAAATATAATTCTTTATTTTTTATTCAGTGGACAAAAAGCAAAACAAAACAATTTAATTTTGTTAAAGTACAATATTATTAATATTTATTTTGAATGTAAAAATTGCAGTGGATTTTTTTATTTTTTTACAAATTGTTTATAATGTAATTTATCCACATACATTATTTTAAATGTAAGACTATATTGAGTATTTTGATTCTACAAACTGAATATTGATTCTATTGTAATGCATATGAATATTGCTATTTCATTTTGAGAATTTAATAGTAAGGAAATTCTTAAACCTAGGGAAAATTCTGTACATTTTCGCCTTTGCTATTTTTTTCCTCAAATATTTATTCAAGTAATTTTTTTGTTCATTTTTATAAATAATATGCATAACCTAAACAACATGAGTGAATTTTATTTATGATTAATTATCTGTGTATATGATTTGTATTTAATCTATTTAAAATAAAAAGGGAATTTTGAATAAAGTCTTTTTTGAATGAAATTTGTTTGTTTATTTCTGTTTAAACCTTTACTTTTCCTTCTATGTTTGCTTAAGGTAATTCTCATGTTATTTTTCAATTTTCTTGTTTATGAAATAATAATCAAGTGCCACAAAAATTTATTTGGAAATCATAAAATATAAAAATATTTATTGCAATTGAAATATCACTGCTAATTTATTCTTTGACTAGCATCGGAATGAAACGTATATATAAAAACAAAGTTTAGGGAAATACGGGAGGGAGCACGGTTCTTATCGGGCGATGTTCGCTTTTAGAGGATCGACGACTGTGACGTCATAAAGTAGTGCGGAGGCCTTGAGTCTCGATGGTTACGGGTGGGAGCCCGAGCACCCTCCCACGTCACCACTACCTATATTAAAAAAGCGCTAATTAATTTTCAATGAATAAGTTTTTAAAATATTACTTTCCAGCTTCCCAAAATATTCATGCGATTAACAAAAAATTAATGGAAAGTCTACGATTTTCCATTTAGAATTAAGATCAGGAAAAATAATCTTTCCTCAGCTAATAAGCGGCGGGAAAATACTTCGAAGGTTAGGGGACACTTTCAAGTCGTAAAGCTTTTGTTCTATTACAGCTTTGAATAACCTTCCGTATCCGGTCGCATATTTCACAAGTGCACATCTGTGTAGCCACCGAGGGAGTGGCTTCTAGGATAGACCACTAAGCATCCAGCAATATTTCTGTCATGTCACATGACCTTTTGCACGCTTTAAGACTTAAGCAAGATGGTTGAAAATAATTTGCCACGCAATTTTTTGTACATCGTCTATTTCTTCTGAAAATTGTCATTGCGAAGTTAGATCAAATATAAGCAATTATGAAGATTTCACTACCTGGTTGAAAGAATTGGAAATAAATACAAACACGTGTCGGATACTCTGTAAAATTCAGGCAAAATATTACTTAATAAGTGATAAATAAGACGAAAGAAATCTGCGATGCACATCTGAGCCCAAATGCAATCTTTACATCAAACTATGCATATGAGAAAAATATTTACACCAGTTATATATGTAAATAGAAGTCAGCACTTTTTATTTCAGTCTATAAGATGTTATAGTAATAGCCAATGCAGAATTTTATTCAAAGTGAACTTCACTAATTTGCATTTAGTGTGTTGAATTTCACATTTAATAACTGCTCACTCCTAAATATACTGTCTACGCAAGAAATATTCATCAAACAAAATGAATTTATCTATTAACAACGAATATATTCAATTTATTCACATATAACTTTTAATGCTAACAATGGATATAATCAGATCATACACAATATGTATTCTGAATCTTACACTTTCAAAATCAAATGAATGCAAGCACTGAAATAAGAAAACACTAGACTCATTGTAAGACTTCCACTCCTTCTCAGCTCAATAGATAATAATAATAATAAACTATGCACATAAATTCTCTTAATCCAGATTTGTTAGTAAATATTCGAGGCTAATTGTAGCCTGAGTCATTTTCTCGGTGTAAAGAGCGATAATATGCCGTGAACATCAATCCAAATGTCACAGCGTGATAAAAATCGCGAAAGTGAAATGTCAGCGATTAATTAAACTCGTAAAACGAAAGCACTACGAGATTTTCTACTTTTACGCCATACATTTATAACTGCAAAATAAATGCAAATTAAAACGTAAACAACATACGCTCACATTCACAAGAAGATTTAGCGTCACAAGAGCAATAGAAGTTCATTAGTCCATTTTCGAAACCCCTCCCTCAGTGGCTACGCTGATGTGCACTTGTGAAATATGCTATCCGGTCCCACTTTACCTCTAGCCATCAAGCAATGTCACTAAAGAAAAAAAATCCCTTTCGTTTCGGACCAAGCACCTAAAAGCATAATGTTTAAAAGAAAAGAAGGATTTAAAAAAAAAATAAGTTGGGGTATTTAATTTTGAGATTTGTTACTTATTATCTAAATATTGCGCAAAAGAGGGACGGAAACACAGTGAAATAATTTTGAGTGATTGTTTTTTTACATTAACTTCGAATTTCAGTTAATAAATATAGCAAAAATATTAAGCCTTTTTTTTTTTTTTTTTTTTTTTTATATATATATATATATATATATATATAATGTAGAGAGCATACCAACTTCAATGCAGTGAATTTTATTTTCTTAGTCATCTAGGAATTTAAATTATTGTTATTTAAAATGATCTAATAGGGTAGTTGTTAAATACGCAGATAAAAATTTCTTTCACTGCCAAGTAATATATTTTATTTTATTATTAACCCAAAGGAGCAAATTGTCTAGAAGGACTATTAATTTCGTTTTGGCATTTTGTGTTGGCTCACTATAAACGGCGTTTCACTTTTCGAATTGTTGCCACCAAATGTTAGAGCGTTATATTTAAAGAAATTAATTGTGATAAAACAACGGTAACTAGACACAGGAAACTTTGAATAACGTAGTCCTTCACTCGAATATAGGCATCGGGAAGCCCAAATTTGGAGTTTAGAATTTGCTTTATTATCTATCTATTCCATATTTTGTAAAACTTCGAATTTTTTAACAAACTCATCGATTTCAAAGCGAGCAATGGCAACAATGTACGAAAAGAAAAATAAAATCTCCAATGCTTGATTCTGTATCGGAAATTCTAAAGATATGCTATTTTTAGTTTATTTTGTGATATTGCTTTTGAACTGAATTTCATCGTTTAAGTGCAGAAAACATGATATTTGATAAATAATGGTAACACTCAAAACGTAAAAACCCCCCTTTGGGCGTAATATAAAATCTGAAACTTTCAGATTTATTTATTTACTTATTTTGTGTGCGTCTGTGTTTGGGACAAATAATCAGGTAAATACTGATTAAAAGGAAGTATAAATTAAGAGAATTTGAATAGAATGAAAAAAGCATATAAACCATTCTTCTTTTTTTTCTTCTTGAAGCTTCGCTTCCCTTTGGTGCCTAATGCTCCAACTCAAATGTAATGTTATTTACATGTTAAACCACAAGGATGCATTCCCTCCAATTCAGCGGGGAACGTTAGTCCGAAAACCAAACCCTTACGCTACTAATACTTATAGGTCCTTTAGGATGCATTCGATGACAAATTTGCCTAGGAAATAATATGTCCAAGGTTTCTTATTACAATGATTTGAAAGATCATCTAAGAGGTCAATATTGCAAATTTTCATCTTCTTGAGCATAATGTTTCTGGCACTATCGTACTTTCTACAGTGAATAACTGCATGTTTTGTACTGTCAATAATATAACATGAGTCACAAAATGGCGAATTCGCTCTACGAAACTTGTACAACAGTTGTTTCGTGTTTAACAATTGCAGTCTTATTTTCCTACTTACTACCTCCATTTTCTTATCGATGTTTAATCCTTTACTTCACTCGCAATAAACATTAGCTGAGTCTGTGTTCGGTGTGAGAAGTCTGCCAGCAGTCGACTTGATCTTCCTTAATAGTATTCTCGATGAAACTACACGTAACCTCTGCAGAAAACCCCCCAGAGTTATTGACATTTCTTCTTTTCGCAACTTTGTCTGCTCTTTCATTGAACTCTCTATACCCTTATGGCCAGAAACTCAGATGACAGTGAGGTGATGGAAAGCCTTAATCCGCTCGAAGAGCTTAAGGATGCCAGAGTTGGATCTCCTATGAACACAGCTCATGGCGCTAAGTACTGACTTGCTATCTGTGAGGATAGCAACCTTTTCGTTAGGATTTAGTTTCTCAAGAAGTTTACAAAGGGACCAAGCCTCATCTGAAAAGATGGAGCTTCTGCTTTCTATGCATTGGCTGACAGTCACCGCGTTTCGATCTACAGCCGCAATACCAACTCCTGTATCAGACTTGGAAGCGTCTGTAGCGTAGATCTTAAAACCTTGATTCGCGTAATCATTAATAATGCAGCGGGAAAATTGCTGTATCTCCACATCTGAGAGATTTTTGTTCTGGATTCATACTCATTTATTTTGAACCAACACTTTACTTCTTCAGAAAAATCTTGCTCATTGTTAAAAGTAATACACTTGCTGAAATCTAGATCGAGATTGCTTAGCTTGCTTTAACTCACTGGCTAACTGGTGTTATGTATTTTACCCCACCTGTATTTGCATCTTTGCAAACAATTTTTCAAACTATCCGCAGTGGGAGAGGCTGCTGACAGAGAAATATTCTTTATTAGGAACTTAATTGCGGCGATGCATCTTCTCGTATCTGAGGTGAAAATCCCTGCTTCAACATATAACATCGGAAGAGGGGTGCTGATAGGCGCCCCAATAGCCAGTCTTAAGGCGTGATTATAAACAATTTCAAGCTCTTTCTTATTTTGTTGAGAGGTAGACATGAAGAGACAGCTGCCATATTCTATTCTTTCTCTTATTGTAGCATTTGCAATATTAATGAGATCCACTTTTCTGGCACCCCACCTGGAGCTCGCGATGAATTTAAATGCATTCAGCATTCTTTCCAGTTTCGGTACTATTTTTTTTTACATGGACGTTCCAACTCAGTTTTCTATCAAACCACATTACCAAAATTTTAACATGATCTTCCGCAGGGATGCTAACGCCATCAAGCTTCACTCTGCACTACTCTTTGTCCCACCGAAAATGGTCGATTTACTTTTCTCTGGGCAAATGCATAAGCTCCACACTTTAGCCCATCTATGCACTTTAAACAGCGCACGCTGCAAATTATTGACTACACTGGGGAACGAGACATCTGCAATGTAGAGGAATATGTCGTCCGCATACACGTAGCAGTCGACATCAGCCGGGATAATTTCATAGATATCGTGCATTAAGATTGTGAAGAAAACTGGAGACAAAATGCAACCTGAGGGACAGCACTGGTAAGCTCATAGCTTCTTAAAAGAACCCCTCTCTGGTTCAAGAAATTAACAATCCAGAGGATACTATTCCCTTTAACACCGAATTGCATGATTTTATAGAGCAGACCATCATGCCAAACTGAATCAAATGCAGCTTTGAGATCAAGGGCCACCAGCTGAGCAATCTTTCTTTGCTTCCTGTGGTGCAGAATGCTACTGAACAATTTATTAAGCAGGACCAGGCAACTTCTATTCGAAAAAAAGCCGTAATGCATATTTGAGAGCCTTTTACTTTGCTGAATCCTCGGGAGTAATCTATTGAGAATCATCCTTTCCATGACTTTAGCTAGAATTTGCGTTAAAGACATTGGTATGTAACTGGAAACCAGCGCACTGTCGCCCACAGGTCTTAAAAAAGGAATAACAATAGCTTCTTTCCAACGTAACCCATTAGTGGGCATAATGCGTAAGACTGATGAACGGTGCTAGTTCGACATAGGTTAGAAAGGTGTCTGTACTGAGCCGGACAATTTCATGATGGGATTTCTTTACGGAATAAAGCTGGTCGACAGACAAATCTCCGAATTAGAAGATAAGTGCAATTTATACCTAGCAAGTCGTTCCAAATTAACTTGTAATGATGGTAACGTAAGTGTTAGGCCTAATTCTGTTGTACGTGGTTCAGGACCCGTAATGTAAGTGACTCTGATCTTTCCGAAAATGATATGTTTAAGAAACCTAATAAAACTGCTAGAGCTCCCAAAGCTAAGATTAAATTCTGTGCAACTAACATCTAAAAAATTTGAAGTGATGCAAATATTGTTGAGAACAGTATAACTCCAGGCTGTGATAGCAATTCTCAGCCTGAAAATAATGATGTAGCTAATTCAAACTGAAATGTATCTGCAAATTTCATCTAATAATATTTGTAATATAAATGTAAATGCTACAGCTAAGTGCTTCTCAACAGCACGCCCCTACACTTGTTCAAAGTGTAATTCCCTCCATAATGCTTAGGCCAGAGGTAAACAGGACTTAGCCGCTTAGCTTGCTAAGGACTTAGCCGAAAAAGGCATCATCATAGTCAATTTTATACATGAAAAGCCTGTTAAGCTGCTATGGAGAGGTCTACTTTCTCATATGGAGGTTTCTGAAATCAAAGATGAGTTAGTTAAGCAAGGATTCAAGGTTCACAAAATAATGCAGCTGACAAAAAATAGGACTCGGGTCCCCATGCCCTTATTTCAAGTACAGTTATTTAAAAATGAAGTGATCTATCAAATCCATAAACTAACTGACCTGTGTCTATTTTCTATGACGGAGGAAAATTATGTTTTGAAATTCCAAGTTCCGCAGTGCTTTAACTGCCAGAAATGGCACCACCTCCTCGGAGAATTGTCATGTTTGCCCACGGTGCATGAAATGCGCTGGATATCATAAGACTCAGGATTGCGGTAAAGCACCCTTAGACGTCCCTAAGTGCTGCAACTGCGGAAAAGAGGGTCACCCAGCCTCGTATATGGGTTGTGAAAAATTTCCTAGCCTTAAGAGACCTAAAAAGCCCTCTTCTGATGGCCTCAATGGTGTGAGTTATGCTCAGACTTTAAAATCAGGTACTGAAGAACAAAATGCAATTCCTCTTCGGAACCTGCTGCTATGGATTTAAAATTTTCTACAAATGTCACCAACGGTAGAAACGGCATGTAATCCAGCAGTTTGCCAAACGACAGTAATCTGACGGAATTATGGGAACTAATGAAATTTGTATCTGAATTTCAAAGAGCATTTGGAACTAACCTACACAAGGTCACGCAAATTTTTAAAAGTGAATTGCCTGTTTTGCAGGCTGCAAATGACTTGGGTACTAAATCTAACATCCTCTAGTCTACGCTTAATAACTTGTCGCTTATTTTGTGCTAATGCTTTCTCAAAAATTAATTCTATAATACATTTTTAAAAATATGTAATTTTCTGTATTTAAATGTTTATATTTAACTGTTTAACCTCAATTACTGTCTCTTGCTTTGTTTAAGTTTTGCTGTACTGAAAAAAGCAAAAGTTTGACAGTTTAAGCTTTATTGCAAGGAAACGTACTAAAAGAACAAGTTTTATCCTAACAGAAAATTGTGACATCTCTGAAAGACAAAACTTATACATACTAAATATCTTCTTTCTATCCGAATAGAATAGTTGAGCAGAGTACAGCCCTATTTAATAAAACTTGCCGACTAACACGTAAAGCCTTAACCTTTTGAACCCAGGGCTTTGGTAGCAGTAAAGAACGGGGAATCTTGAATCGAATGCTTTCCCCCCTTTAAGAAATCACGTCCTATTAGCAACAAAGATTCTTGTGTGTAGTTAAATGGATTCTCAGAGGGGTGCATCTATGTGGCAAAACGAAGACCTTTGAAAGAGATAAATGGTTAAAACCCCAAGGACGTCAAATTTGACATTTCACCCCACGTTTCAGCCTGGAAAATGGGAGAAAAAGACATGGCCACTAAATTGGATTACCCCTTCTTTTCAAAGAGAGGACTATGGCCACTATAATGGCCATCCCGTCTTCAAAAGGTTAATCGAAAAATGATGATATTCCCGTCTATTTCTTACAAAACCAAGTATTATTAATTAGTTTTAAAACGGCATGGATAAACTGATGGAAAGCTAAAACAATGGTGACATTTCGGTTCATAATGCAGACGGCCTTTAGAAACCTTATTGTCAGACATTATTTAATTAAAACAGAAATAAATTATTTTGAAATGTTTGCAGCCATTTGCAAAGAAATTAATCTGAAATTTACGGCTTTTATGCGGGTAGGTTGCGTTCATTCCTCAAGGCTTTAGTTGCATTATTTCCTTCAAATTTAGTATCTTTGAAGACACTCCGAATTTATGTTTACAGCTTCGAAGCGACTGTGGTTGAGAATGGGAGGATAAGTTTCATTAAATCATCGTTGGGTGAGTACGGGTTTTTAATAGACTGAATGCATGCAGGACCGATGATAGGTTGATAAATTTATTTTATCAAAAGTAACGGAAAATGCTTATAATGTAAGGACTTTCGAATATATAAATAAATGATTTTGATCACAGTTAATGGGTTTTAGTGAGGAGCGGAGAGATAAAAACCTTTTCCTTCAATCAACGAGAGTTTACTTTCAAAATTATAACGGAAAGAATTAAGAATACGCAAAAATTTATATATATTTGTCGTTCGGAAAAGAAGTTTCAAATTATGACCCCAAAGTTTTGAAATGCGCCATTCCATAACCCTTCTCCAATAATAATATAATTTTCTACTAAAAGTATTCCAAAGTTCCAATTGTAAAAAGTTTCTTTACTTCACAAACTAACTAAACTAGAAAACGTTAAACCAAAAACTGAGTTTACACTCAAAAACCTTTAATTTCTCATGAGCGTTGACAATCTCTGCGTAGGCAGAGATTTAGTTTAGTTTTGAGATTACGTCTGGAAGATATGCGCGTGTACTCAGTCACATGTCATCAGCAAGAAATTAAATAAGATATTATTAATTTCATTTATAAATCACAGGACATTTTTGAGAATCTAGGAGGACTACTTGAAGTTCACGGATTTTGAGAAATGTTGGTGTAGCGAATGAAATTACGTCACTAAATTGCTTCTATTGTTTTACTTCTATTCTGCGCTTCTGCAGTTTGTTTTATCTGTTAAGCTATCTGTTTCATCTGTTGTGAGATATGATTTCCTTCGGGTTCCTTTGAACATTTTTTCAAGTTGGATATGGGTTTTACCTTTCAATATTACCACAGGAAGTAAATATTTGCTGCAAGCATTATGTGGAAGCCGACATAATAAGGAAAACATAATTATGTCATCAAGGAATAATTAAGCCCTTCTTTATTAATACATAGTTTCATTATATATTTTTAATTTAATGTACTTGATATCTCCAAGCAGCTCATTGCTTTGAGTAGCACGGATTTGCTCCTAACATTTAGCAAATTTTAAACAAAATTGCCTAAGAATAACTTGTATGGTTACTACTATTTTTGGTAACCAGTTATTTTATTTTTGGAACCTTTACTGTGACCTCTTTTCCCATTCTCCTACCAGAATGTAAAAGAGTTAGAAAAGGGCTGGAGTTTCATACAGAGCATTTTTTTACCTGTGTGCGTACACGTTCCGCTTCTCCCAGCTCTGATATACTGAAAACTTGGATTTGAATTTCTGCCGACAAATATTAAAATATTGTAGCAAATTAGAATCGCAAGCCAGCCATGCATTAATTAAACTCTGCAGTCTTTGGACTACTACTTTATTTAAATTTTTAACTGACAAGGCTGAGGTGTGAGCACCAGGAGTGCATTTCTGTTTTATTTTAGTTATAATTAAGGGTTTTTTACACTCTTCTCAAATTTGCCTTGTTATTTTAGAGTTAGTGATGATCACTGTCAGATGTCTCCAAAGTTTGGACTCAATGTATCAGAGCCAAGAGAATCCAAATTTATAAACGTTTGAAACATAAATATCTACAAAAAGAATAAACAAAATCAGGACCGATTCTTTCGCTTAGCCAAAGCATTCTCCTTATAAGACCTATTCAATCAATAATATTTTGTGTAGGATTCCATTAGGATATAAAATGTTATAAATGATCTAGTGTGTATAATGGTCACAGTTTATAAAACGTATACTCAGAGTTATATACTCAGAGTTTCCACGAAGATACACTAATATATGTCCATATGTTTTACCCGATAAAGCGCGAAATAACAAATCTGTAAAGGAAAGGACTTGCACGCATAATTTTCCTTAATGTGAACCTTTACTTTTAGCTACTGAAATTAATTTCTTCATTCCATTAATATCCCCTGAATAGAAATTCAGAAGCTGTCTCCCATTCGGCAAACGCATTAAAAAAAATCGTTTGAATGATTGCTCTGAACGCCTTTTGGTTTATATTCTATCATTCGAAAAGCTCTATGGGGTTTCGATGGTAAGTAATAAAGGAAGCAGAACAAAAAATAAGTTTCATTGAATGGCATAAGCAATATTTTGTTCTATGACTTTTTAGCATCTCTCCGGCAGCTGGAAAATTCCATTTATAAAGTCATTAGCTCTATACTTAACGTCATGATCGAGGACCTTCATCTATGAGCTATGCTATATTCCAATTTTCTGATTCCCCCTCTACATGAAAATTTAATACTCTTAAGGTCTTGAATTATATCAAACTGTTTCTGGTGTGCTAATGACATCATGCCTAAGCTTTGCGAAATCAGAGGCGTTCGAAAACGTCATGGCCTCCTAAAATGGGAACAAAGCGACCAAAATCAGTTTAATGGGCCGGAATACGCACCTGATAGAGCACAAAGAGCTCTCTCATTTATTGATCTGGCTCTATTCTTAAATATTCCATATAGCTATATTTCGGAACATTAGATTTGGTCATCACTTGACTATTAAAGTTGTTTCTCTTCAGATCACAATCCTGAGCACATCGCCCATAAATCTAAGGCTTTTAATCAAAAATCATTTCAATCGTTTTAAACGTAACGATAAAAATATTCCACCCAGGAAATTATATCTAGTAATAATATTAATTCCGCAGTTGATCACCTAACTTGTACCTTAAAACTACAGTTTGAAAAATTTGGCTAGAAGTTAGGAATTAAAATTTTAAAATTTAGCGTCTTGTTTTCCAGAATGAGTTCAAACACCTATGCGAGCAGTTCTTAAAAACGTAATAATCAGAACATATAAAGTCCTTAAAGACCAATGACGCCAGTCTTTAGTGTGCCTCCGCCAGACTATACAGACAGAAAACACTCATTCCGTTGTTTGTCGACGTAGTGGTAGCTCATACAGATACGGAGGAAGCTGAGCGTATTGCTAACAGTCTCTCAACCCAATTCACACCCCATAGCGAAGATATCTTCGCTAACAACGCTGATACCTCCCCACAAGATATTGAAAATTTGTTAAGCCCTCCTTTTAGTAAAGGCCAAGGAGGTTAGAATACATGGAGATGCCGTCGCTGCTATTGCAGTACGAAGAAAGTGAAGCCAGGGGGGCGGAATTAAGCCACGCCACGTGAGGGCAAGAAAACGATTACCTTACTAAGCGAAGTGAGGTAAAACGCCAGCTGGTTTCACGTTCTCACTCTGATTTTGTATGCGTATATGTGAAATGCCTAAGAGCCACTGAATTGTTACAACGAAATAATGTCTACATTTCCGACTTCATGTACATGTAAAAGAATGTTTTAGAACGTGCATAAAAAAGTAGAATAATCGAAACGTGTCTTTCAATGGCTTTCAAGAAAGAGTTTGAGTATTTTCTTTGTGTAAAGTACACGAAGACACACATATAGTTCTCAGATTTACTTTTTCATAATAATAATAAAAATGACATTCGTAATTAACTTATATGTGATAGCAAAACGATAAGTAAACGAGGGGAGGGGGAGTGGCTAGCTCTCTATGGAAAAGAAAACAGTTTACTTTAATGTCTGATCATGATTACATTACAGGTGTATTACCTTTTATGTGTTTAACTACATTTTATTTTGTGCTCAAGTAAATCTATAATAACTGGATTTGATTTTTAGTCACATTTGTTAAAGTTTACATATTTATATCATTGTTTATTCAAATTATGTTTTTCAAAACATAAGTAATATTTATAACAGGAAAAATTTGAGAATTATATATACTTAGAATAAGTAAATTATAATTAAATAATAGTTTGAATACAATGCTAGCTTTCATTAATTACAGGATGCAATTACATAATGTCGAAATTATTGCAATTACGTAATGTAGAAGTTATTGCAATTACATAATGTAGAAATAAAATGAAATGGGGAAAAAAATAAAGGAAAGAGGACGTGAAGAATTTGCGATCCTTTACGACTACCAGGAACAAAATTTGGTGTGGTTAGAGCACGTCAATCTTTCTAAGCCACGACTACTAAGGGCATGCTTTCCCCCTTTTTTGGCTTCACTTGGACTGCGTGGAGGGCATCTCCATGAATTTTAACCTCCTTGGGAAAGGCTAAGTAACTTTTTTTAAGATTAGCACTTATATTGCTAAATACAAGCCTAAAAATACACCTTGACTAGACTCAGTAGTATGATCAGAAACGTTCCCTCTAAATTTGGTTTTTCTCATATAAAAGAGAATTGGTAATTAACTTTATGTACGCATTAGAAATCAGCATTATTATTTCCATAATAATGTTAATTGCTAATCAACTACTATATTGGTATTATTATTACACAACAGAGAACAGGGGCTCCGTTGCCTTGCCTTCTAGCAGACTGCATTACACGGATTAAAGCCTCTGCGTCCGGAAGCCCTTTCCACCACAACCGGGGTGGGGTGGCAGGTCAGACGGCAATTACTGAGTCTTAAAACAAAGAGATACATGGGCAAACAAGGCCAGTGTGCAACAGAGGTTTCAATACATAGTCTGGATTTACAATTTTTTCTTCTAATACATACGTCATATACTATATTGGTATTATCCAGAAAGCCCCAAAACTTAAAGTAATTGTGCCTATTCCAAAACCAAGGAGGTTAGAATACATGGAGATGCCGTCTCTACTATTGCAGTACGAAGAAAGTGAAGCCAGGGGGGCGGAATTAAGCCACGCCACGTGAGGGCAAGAAAACGATTACCTTACTAAGCGAAGTGAGGTAAAACGCCAGCTGGTTTCACGTTCTCACTCTGATTTTGTATGCGTATATGTGAAATGCCTAAGAGCCACTGAATTGTTACAACGAAATAATGTCTACATTTCCGACTTCATGTACATGTAAAAGAATGTTTTAGAACGTGCATAAAAAAGTAGAATAATCGAAACGTGTCTTTCAATGGCTTTCAAGAAAGAGTTTGAGTATTTTCTTTGTGTAAAGTACACGAAGACACACATATAGTTCTCAGATTTACTTTTTCATAATAATAATAAAAATGACATTCGTAATTAACTTATATGTGATAGCAAAACGATAAGTAAACGAGGGGAGGGGGAGTGGCTAGCTCTCTATGGAAAAGAAAACAGTTTACTTTAATGTCTGATCATGATTACATTACAGGTGTATTACCTTTTATGTGTTTAACTACATTTTATTTTGTGCTCAAGTAGATATATAATAACTGGATTTGATTTTTAGTCATATTTGTTGTGTGAGTTTTAAAATAACAACGTAAAGTTTACATATTTCTATCATTGTTTATTCAAATTAAGTTTTTTCGAAACATAAGTAATATTTATAACATGAAAAAAGTTGAGAATTATATATACATAGAATAAGTAAATTATAATCAAATAATAGTTTGAGTACATAGTTACTTTTCTGTGTTCACAATACTTTTAATGCTAGCATTCATTAATTACAGGATGCAATTACATAATGTAGAAATTATTGCAATTACATTATGTAGAAATAAAATGAAATGGCGAGAAAAGTAAGGAAAAGAGGACATGACGAAAATACGATCCTTTACGACTACCAGGAACAAAATTGGGTGTGGTTAGAGCACGTCAATCTTTCTAATCCACGACTACTAAGGGCATGCTTCCCCCCTTTCTTGGCTTCACTTGGACTGCGTAGAGGGCATCTCCTTGAGTTCTAACCTCCTTGTCCAAAACTGACGAGTGACGTTCAAACCCTCAAAATTACAAACATCGCAGCCTGCTATTTTCACTATAAAAGATATATGAATTTATATTGCTTAAACGCTTGAACGGTTTCTTCTGGAACCAAAATATCAATATCGATGAAACGTTTGGATTCCGAAAAAATAACTGAACAACTCACGACCTTCTACGGAGAGTGGAATTCATTCATGAAGGCTACAACCAAAAAATTCTTTAAATTTTCATTTTTGTGCATATATATGTATAAAAATATATAAGATGTAAGAAATAGAATTTATTTATTAATATACATAACGAAAGAGAAGCAACACTGTTTACTGTTTGGTACTTACACTGTTTGGTGAATGAAAAACTGGGCAAAATTATTTCTTAAGTCAAGTTATGCGTTTTTAATTTGGATGAAGAATGCAAAATAGAATTTTGGGAAACAAGTTCTGATTAGAAGAAATGAAGAATTTTAAAATCAAAAATAATCGAAACAATTGCTGATCACCAGTTTTCTTCGCATCCTCTTGTGGTATAAAAAAATTGTAACTCAATTTTTTAACTGTTATTTTCTCTGTCTTTTCTAAAGGTTCTATAACCTTGGATGTTAAATTTATCACTAGCTCGAAGATGTGTTTCATTAATTAGGAAAATATCAATGTCATGGCAATTAAGAAAGTTTATGATCTCAGTGTTCTTGCCGCGAACTCCGCTGGCATTAAAGAAGGCGAAATTTAAACTGCTGTTGGCGGTAAGTTGGATGCTTGCATAATTATTTACAATATTAACATTCATAGTTTAAATTTGCTAAAAGTTCAAAGGCTTCCAACCCTATTTGGAGCTTTTCCATTATTGACTTGGCTTTAAAAAAGCGTTCAAATAGCGCTTTGCCTTGGGTAAATAGATTTTTGATCCATTTCAGGAAATCCCGGGGCAGAGCCTGATTGTTCTCTTTCGTGAGCTTCATTCTGGTTGGCTGATGAGGGACTGGCTTCATTAACATTTTCGTTAGTGTTTCTCCTACTCGGTAATGGAGGGGGGGAAGTTCTCCAAGTTGTTTTCTGGAGTATTTGTTCTTGTCTTTCTCCAGGCATCTCTTTGATTTTCTTTTTCAGCAATCTTACGTTTAATACTGTCAGGGTGCATTTCGCAACCGCTGTAGGAACTTTCCTGGAAGATTTCTATCTGTTGTACAGCTAGTGGTGATATGGTTTAATCCGCACTTTAAGCATCTTGGTTTATGTTTGCAGTGGGAGCGACTATGTCCATATCTCTGACAGTTATGGCACTGTTTGTGCCCTGGGGTTGGTTAAAAAGAGGTAATTTTGACCGCAAGGTCCAAGATATGTGTTACCTGAAATATCTTTTTTCCTTCAACAGTCAGTGGGACATCTACAAGGAAAGTTGGCAATTTGACAATTTCATTGTCAATCTTTTTGGTTATCCGTCTAACCGTTTTTACTGGAATTTTTAATTGTTGGAGTTCTTCTAATATTTCTTCAGGTTAAGTATGCACGGAAAGCTTCTTTATTACTACTCTAATGGGCTTATCCCTTGGTAAGGGAAAAGTGTGATAAGGTATTCTCTTATTATCCAAAAATTTTGTGACTGAGCGATAGTCATCGTCAGATTTGACTTTTATGTGGATGTCTCCACCTTTTTGTACGCACTCCATAGCTGTGGTAAATTTTTTAATTTCATCTCTAAGAGGCTTCCAAGACGTAACGTCAGATATTACACTGGTGTGCAAAAATTAAGGACGAAGTCGAAAAATTAGCATATCAGCTGAACGAAGAGACAGAGCGGACAGAAAGACCAATTAGGAGATTAAGTAAGGTGGTGTATGGTAGCACATGCGCAGATATGCAGGTAGACGTAATGGGGGAGTGTCTGAGTAGTATAAAGCATGTTGTCGGTGTAAGATCAGTATTTCTGCTGGCAAAGAGATTGCACGCCGTATAGCAGTTAAAATCACACCGAATTGCTGCTTCAGCGAGAAATGGCGAATAATCAATCTGTTAGACGACATCTGGATGCTTTTACCCGAGGTCGAATCATTGGGAAGTTGGAGGAAGGCCGCAGTGGGACAAGTGTGGCTGCAGAGTTCGAAATTACTCACAGCATCGTTTCACGACTTTGGAGACAATTTCAAACTACAGGAAACAGCTATCCGGGGAAACATAGGAACAGCTATCCGGGGGTTTAGTAGTGGTCGTCCACGAGAAACCACACCCGCAGATGACCGGTATATTGCCTTACAGGCCAGAAGAAACAGGCGGCAGACAGCGGGAGAAATCGCTAGACACACGAGACAGGCGACTGGACGACCGGTATCGCGTTTTACCGTGGCCAGAAGACTGCACGGTGGTGGTCTGTTTGCACGACGCGCTGTACGGTGTGTACCTCTAACGCCTGCCCATCGGAGAAGGCGTTCTCTGTGGTGCCGGGAACACCGGAATTGGAGAGACAATGAATGGGGACGAGTACACTTTACAGATGAGAGCAGATTCAGTCTGAGTAGCGATTCTCATCGCATACTCATCTGGAGAGAGCGGGGAAGCCGCAATCATCCCTGGAACATCATTGAAAGGGACAGGTATGGAGGTGGCGGTGTTCTCGTTTGGGGAGGCATCATGCTTGGTAGTCGTACAGACCTTCACATCTTCGACGCAGGTTCCGTTCCGTCCAACGGGACCCGTTATTGTAACGAGATTATTCTTCCATATGTGCGTCTTTTTAGAGGTGCTATGGGTCCGCAGTTCCTTTAATGGACGACAATGCACCATGTCATCGCACAGTAGCTGCCGAACAGCTCTTAGAGAGTGAGGATATTGAACGTATGGATTGGCCGGCACGATCTCCGGATCTCAATCCCATCGAGCATGTATGGGATTTTCTAGGCAGACGCTTGGCAGCTCGTACCTTACCACCAGTAACGATTCCGGAGCTTCGATTGGCGCTGCAAGACGAATGGGCAGCAATGCCTCAACAACTCATTTACACCCTCATTCTCAGCATGGGCAGACGCTGTGAAACCTGCCTAGCAGTCAGGGGAGATCATATGCCCTATTAAAGACCGGATGTTTCTTGCTGGACACCCATCACAGGGATGTTTCGGCCTTCAGTCGCATTGCGCTCCATGCTACTTTTTCAATAAAGCTTCTTTTTATCCCTCTGACTTCTCTTTTAGTAAGTGTTGCTTACATTACTTATGTCCTTACGTATTGGGGATCTTAGTGTATTAAATGTGTTGATTTGGAAAGCTTTTGTACAAAGTTATATTGAAAAAACCGTCTCGTCCTTAATTTTTGCACACCAGTGTATAATCGGCGGTACACGGTTTGCAGTTTTTCTAGGGGCTATGAATTCGCCTTCTTCTGATTGGTCCATATCCTGAGGTTTTGTGTTGGGCGTTTGATTGACTTCCATGCCGTCATCTATTCTGAGGGTAGAATATGTGTTTTTTTATTGTTGTAACAGATGAGTTACTGCTATCTCTTAAAGTACGCTTGTGCGTTTCTTTGGGTTTAATCCAAGTTTCGCCCTGCTTAAGAGAGTTATTGTCTTGCACATTGACATTATTCATGTTTTGTTGGGTCAGAATCTGACCAATTCCTACAATCTCATCAATTTCCTTTGAAGATTTAATATTTTTTAATCGCCGTTTACTGAACAGTTTGGCTACCATAACCTGAAACAATATTTCAACTTCTGGATCAACTATTTTTTGACCACTATCAATAAGATTTTTTTCAATTTGCAAATATGTATATATAGCATCTAATTCCTCTTCTGAACCACTTTCAATAAGATTTTCAATAACATTTTGATCATTAATTAAGTTTAAGGTCTGAATGTACGCTAAATTTGGATTCATTGCAACAGCCCAAAAAACATGCCGTCCCTAACGGAAAGGCAAGTCCATCATGAAAACACATGCAAAAATCAAAAACCAAACTCAAAACCTACTTAGGCGCACGATCGACCAGGAACATTTTACCAAGCGACCAGCTCGCAGTAACTCCAACGAGGCTGTTGCCGCACGCGTAGATTTGTCATACATATAGTTGGTAAAATTGCAGTGGAGGTAAAAGGGAAACTAACTGTGATACTCCATTGAATGTACTGGAAAATACACCAAAATAGAGCAAGTTCTACCGAATGTTGAGATAGGAGAGATAATCAGAAAATACTTAGTTATTTCAACTTACTAATTTTACTTGTGCTCATCTATTTTAAGTTTTAATATATCCAGAATGATATTTACAACATTTAACATTTTTCTCAGACTAAGGGGAAAATTTATAAAATGCCAGTAATAATTATCAAAAAATTTCGAACGGTCACTAGTGAAATCCATACTTATGATCATCTGTTCTGAAAAATTATTCAATTAAAAAAAATGGTATGTACAACTGTAAGCAAAGCTAGACTTCAACACGGGAAAAACAATGAAACGCGAAAAAAATCTGATTTCATTATTTCAAGGGCAATAATTCAAAATAATGATTCCTAAATGCAATAACTACAGATTAAAGGACTATCAAAGACCGCTATCATGGCGGATGCCCGAAATCCATTTTGAAATCAAAATTATATACTTGAACATATTAACGTGCTTCAGCTATTAATATTACTATATGTGTGTATGATATATATTAAATTTTAGTTTTTAGTTTAAACGGGCTTTGTTCCTGAAGGACTTTTTTGCGTAGATTCACCACAAACGGCGAATCACTTTTCAAACTGTTAACACAAAGTATTATCGCCCTGTGTTGTATTTAGAGGAATTAAATAATGAAAAGTCTGCATAAATGTATCTATATTTCTCGCACTGGGATAAAACAACGGTAGCTAGAGCCCTGAAAATTTGTAATCCTGTTACGAATATGGGCATGTGGAAGACCACATTTGAAATTTGGAATGTATTTTATTATCTATTTCATATTTTGTAAAACTTTAACGAAATTTTGAGTAACAAACACAATAATTTAAAAGCGAGCAATGGCAAAATTCTGCGGGGGAGATCCTTTTTCTCTCCAGCGCGCGAAGCTATTGTGACGTCGTGGGTGCTTCAGTGGGAACGGAATCAACACTGGTATTGGTGATGAAACACTTTAATTACACAATATAACACAGATACAACATTTAATTAATACATTTAGAAAAACTTGAGTACATATCCAAGTTGGTGACACGATCAGAGACGTTAACGAAGATAGCACTCGTCATCACTGGACAAATTTAGTCTCCACACCTCAGATCGCTGGCGGAGCTTCCCAAACTCTCTGACAGGAGTCTCAACAGAAGTCTCATCTCTTTACGCATGCGTAATTCTCAGTTAAGTCGTTGCCATTCACAGTTCTTTAAATAAGGTGTTAAAATGAATTATAGTACTCGTAGTGTGAGGAGTTTGCTAACGACGTTCTCTCTAGTCAACAGCATCATAGGTCTTTCTAGTAGAGTTCAGGAGCGTTCTTTACAGACTAACTCCTTCCGCCTCCAGATTTTGTTTTCCTCGGACACAGAGGAAACAAAACGTTTTTTTAGGTTCCTACGGGATAAAATACAAGTTCAGGCAGGCGTTCACTAGAAACACCTTCCGCCTCCAGTTTTTGTTTCTCCGGACACAGGAGAAGTAAACCTTCACAGTTCACAGTTTCTGGTTTCAATACAGATTGTTCAACATTTTACCAGTTAATTTTAAACCACACTGTTAAAAAGGTTCTCCACTCTCATAACCAGGCCATCATAAAAAATACATATAACAATACATATACAATATATGAAAAACCAACACAGAAATTTTGTCTTTATGAATCAAGTTAACAATTTACTATATAGTATGAATTTAAAAAAAAAATACAATATACATAATCAAATAACAAAACAATTTAAAAGAAATGATAACTAGTCTATTTAACTGGCATGTACAGAGTTTCTACTTAAGCAGTCTACATTTAAGTTGTTACTTCCCTTTTTATGATGTATCGTAAAATTATAAGATTGCAAGGCTAAGGCCCAGCGTAATAATCGACCATTTCTAGGGGATTATGGTCCGTTTGAATTGAAAATTTAGTCTGCCCATCTATATACCCTTTCAGTTTTTTTATTCCATACAGAATTGCGGCACACTCTTTTTCAGTGGTGGAATACTTCCGCTCACTATCAGTAAATTTTTTACTGAGATACAATATGGGATGTTCTTTTCCTTTATCATCCTTCTGGGCTAAAACAACACCATATCCTTGATCTGATGCGTCTGTCTGTAGTATAAATGGTTTAGAAAAATCGAGTGCATGTAGCACAGGCCTACTAGATAGCTTTTCTTTTAAGGATTTGAATGATTCATTACATTCATCATTCCAAACAATTTTACCCTTTTTGTTATTCCCTTTTAACAAATCTGTCAAAGGTGCGGCTATAGCAGAAAACATAGGTATATATTGTCTGTAGTATCCAGCTAACCCTAAGAAAGCTCTAATCTCAGTTTTAGTTGTGGGAACAGGAAAATTTTGAACCGCCTCGATTTTTAGTTCTGCTGGAGAACGTTTTCCTCGACCTACTATGTGACCGAGATATTGCACTTCTTCTTGTGCAAACTTGCGCTTAGAGGGTTTAATAGTTAAATTGGCTTTTCTTGTTCTTTCTAAAATTTCATGTAAATGTTCCTCCCACGTTTCAGAAAAAATAGCAATATCATCTAAATAAGGGGTCGCATATTTCTCACATCCGCACAATATCTCGCTCATCATTTTACTGAAATAATAAGGAGCATTTTTAAGCCCAAATGGCATGCGCAAAGGCCTATATACGCCAAAATTTGTAGCAAATGCAGCAATTTTCTGCGCCCTAGGGGTCAGCGGAATTTGCCAATAACCTTTAGTTAAGTCTATCAAGGTGATAAATTTGGCTGCTGCAACAGTTTCAACACGTTGCTCTATATTGGGGATCGGATAGAACTCAGTACGCGTTATTTCGTTTAACTTTCTGTAATCAATACACGGCCTAGGATCCCTACCTGGTGCTTCAACAAGGATCATGGGTGAAGTATACTCAGAGGGTCCTGGTTCAATAATCTTGTATTTTGACATTTTTTCAATCTCGACTTTAAGAATTTCGTTCTGTCGATTTGTCATTCTATAAGGCTTATGCTGTACGCGTTTGTCACTGATTAGTTCGATATCATGTTCGACTAAATTTGTTTTCCCTGGAATATTCGAAAATATAGCAGAAAACTTTACAAACAACTTTCCCAACTGCAGGATTTGTTCATCACTAAGTCTTTCTTTAAGATTATCTTTTGCTATTATTTCATTAAAATCAAACACATTGGGGTCGGTTAACATATAAGGAAAATCCTCCTCTAATTCCGAGGGTTCAATTATCTCCTCGTCGTCAAGGAGCACCATATTCAAAAATTCAGGTCTCTTATGATAAGGTTTTAACATATTGATGTGATACACTTTATTCCCTTCCTGATTCCCTTCAAAACTAACCACATAGTTTGTTTCTGATAATCTTTTCTCTATTTTCCCCGGCCCTTTCCATTGAGGAGCGAGTTTATGGGGTTGGTTCACTGCTAATACTAATACAGAATCTCCTTGCTGGAATTCTCTTTTCACGGCATTTTTGTCATACCATTTCTTCCTTTTGTCTCTCACCTCTTCCATTTTCTCTGTAGCTAATTCTCTACTTTTCTTTAACCTATTGATTAATTCGAAAACATATTCTATTACGGTATCTTCTTTTTCCTGAGGATCTAACCATTTCTCATACAATAATGCGACAGGTGTTCTGAGGTTGGTCCCGTACACTAATTCAGCTGGACTAAATCCTGTACTATCATGCGTTACTGTTCGCAGGGCAAAGAGAGCGGCAGGTAATTGTACTTCCCAATTTGGGGCAGCTTCAATACATAATACCTTTAAGACCCTTTTTATTGACCTATGGAACCGTTCTACAGGATTGCTCTGGGGGTGGTAAACCGAACTTCTGGAAATTTTTATACCAAACCTCTTCAAAAATTCAACGGTTAAGCGACTCATGAAAGATTTTCCTTGATCAGTTTGAACCTCCCTTGGAAAACCCATCCGACTAAATACCTGCAAGAGTGCACTTACAACAGATTTCGACGTTATATCCGGTACCGGGACGGCGTCAGGATATTTAGATGCTAAGCACATAACTGTAATAAGATATTTATTACCTTCAGTAGATGTAGGCATAGGCCCGCAAGCATCTACATTAACCTTACTAAAGACTTCCGATATCACAGGTACTATTACCAACGGTGCCTTCTTTTTGTCACTTGTTTTTCCTACACGTTGACAGGAGTCGCATGTTTTAACGAATTCCTCAATGTCTTTATAACAATTTGGCCAGAAAAAACGTCTTAGTAACCGGTCTTTTGTTTTCAGAACTCCTAAGTGACCTGAAGTTCCTTCATGACTAATTGCTTTAATTTGCTCTCTGAGGTTTTCTGGAACAACAATTAAATGTTCTTCTCCTCCTAACTTATTTACCTTCTTTTTTACTAAAACCCCATTTTTAATCCCATAACTTGTTTTCTTCCGCTTTTTACTAGTTCTAATAAAGGGGCAAGTTCTTTACTTTTTTGTTGTTCATCAATGAAAGTACTTGAGTCAATTTGAATTGCAGGACTTGTGGGGACACAAAGGTCGACAGGAGGCAATATCTCTCCGTTTTCTGACCTCTCATGAGCATCGTCCTCCTCTTCCAATTCTAACTCATTCTGCTCAGAATTTTGATTCGTCTCACATAAATTTTCCGCTTCCTTAAATTGTCGTGCTTGAGATCGAGTAACGACCACATTAACATTACCGACATACGACGAATAATTTTTCTCAGTTCCTCTGAGAAGAGCCGCTGTCTGGTTGCCTAATATATATCGCCCTTGGTCTAAGTGGTCTCCTATAACAGCTGCTTTGGTGGTTACTGTACCCAAATCGCATTCAATATCTACTTCAGCAACAGGTAAACAAGTCTCATGATCATCCAACAAATGTCGAACCCATACATGTTCTCCCTTCATTCTATCTCTGTCTACATATTTCTGACAAATAATATCTACCGTTGCTCCTGTATCTCTTAGAATAGGTACTTCAAAACCATTTACTCTTCCATTTAACGTATAGGGATCTAACAGATTCTTTTCTGATCTCCCGCTTATCCGATACAAATCTGCCTTTTTAGTTTTAAAATTAGGGCACTGAGGACGTAAATGATCAAAAGATCCACATTCATAGCACTGGAGTCTTTTTCTCCTATCAAAATTCGAGTCCGACTTTTTCCCAACATTGCGTGCATCATCATCTTTTTTAAATTGTGTGCCTTGAGAGTTTTTTTTTTATTTTTGAAAACGTTACCAGTGGACTGAAAAACACCCATTTGTCTACCTGATATTTTCGTTTTCAGTTCACCCAATTTCGTTTTCCCAACCATCGTCTTTTTCGCATCTTCAAATTCCTCTATTTTACCCACCAACTGTTTTGGTGAAGTGATGGTGGCCCATTCATCTATAAAATGTTCCTTAAACTCATTAGGCGTGCGCCTTTTAATCTGATCTACCAACATTAAATCCTCGAGTTGCTCAAATGTTTCGATTTTTAATCCCTTGAGCCACAGATCTAAAAATGTTTTAATTTCGTGATAAAAATCGTACCACGTAGAATCCGGATTTTTTTTAGTCTTAACAAAAAGTTGCCCAAAACTTCTCCGCACTTAACTTAAATCTTTTAAGTAGTAATTCTTTAATATGTTGGTAATCTCTAGCCTGTTCTTCAGGCTCCCTAGCAATTATATTATTTACCTCAACCGGAAGGACACCAATGAGATATGACACCCATTGATCCGTGGGCAATTTTAAAACTTTAGCTTGCCTCTCAAAAAGTTCTAAGAATAAACTGATATCATCAGTTTTTAAATTAAACTTGGGCATAAGTTTCTGAAAATTCTGATTAAATACCGTTTCACTTCCAGGTTTAGCAGATTCAGTGTTCTGTTTTGCTTTAAGGCATTCTAGTTCTAACTGTTGCTTTTCAATTTATTTTGTTGTAGTATCTGAAATTCCCTCTCCTTAGCTTCCTGTTCTAACTGTAATTCTTTCGCTCTTGTTTGCTTCTCTAAGTTTTCCTTTTCTATTCTATCAGTCATAACACTTTCTAACAAATTTTTAACAAATTCTTCCTCATAATTTTTACTATTCGTTATTAAATGTTTTAAATCTATTACTTTCATATCTTCTAAAGCTATTTCCCCAAGTTCTGAAGCGACAAGGAATAGATCCATTTTCTTAGCTTTCCCCAGAAATGCCATTTTCACAAAAGTAAATGTTCAAAACAAATAACTCAAATAGTTATTCACAAGTAATACACATAAAAATATATCAGAGATATTAAAAACACTTTCTTCTTTCTTACAAAATTACGCAAATAAAATAAAAGGTTAATAAAAGCATTAATCACTGTGGATTTATTTCCATTCAAACATAAAACGAATAAACAACCTTACTGAATACTTCTTATAAAAAAATAATAAATTCTTTTCATTTAGCACAGCCAGACAGAAAAAAAAAAAACCAGAGTGGCGACAATAAATATAAACACCTTTAATTAACTCTCGTTTTCATGACAGCTACTTCCGCTGGCAACCATATGGCTAACGCAATTACTACGTAAATTCGATAGGCGCAGGTTTAAATTAGAACACTATTAGAACTTTTCTTTACTGATCAAAGCTTTAAAATGTAAAATGAAATGATAAAAATTTAACATTCCACTTATCAGAAAAAACATATCATATTAAAATACAGCAGTGTGCTTTCATGAGAAAACCAAAGTAACAAGTTTTTAATATTTTCAACAACTTATTTCTTTCACAAGAATTTAACATACATTTTCTTCTAATGGCTTAGAAGTGAAAATTGCAATATTGCACTGATGTGCTTTCACATATACACAAAATAAACAGTTCAGATTATATCACACCAATTTATAACGAAACGTTAAACATAAATACACTGATGTGCTGTTTATTTACGGGAATGGATTTTTCCCATTATCATACAAAAGAAAAATATCTCGTTAGATATATAAATGCAACACTTTGATTGTTTAAAAAAAAAAACTCTTATGCACTGACGTGCTATAAAATGCACTGATGTGCTACGTGTTAATGGGAAAATGTTTTCCCGAATATACCGCAAAAGGAAAATATCTTGTTAGATATATAAAACAAACACATTGAGTGTTTAAAACTCTTATGCACTGATGTGCTACTTCTGCTTTGGGAATTGATTTCCCGAATAAGTAATAAATAACTACATTATACACTTCAGGCCTGGAAATGAATATTGTGGAGAACACATACCTGGTCTCTTGTCACACAAATCTCGGTGGAACCTCCAATTTTTATATTCTTTTCGTCTGTGACGTCGTGGATGCTTCAGTGGGAACGGAATCAACACTGGTATTGGTGATGAAACACTTTAATTATACAACATAACACAGATACAACATTTAATTAATACATTTAGAAAACTTTAGTAGATATCCGAGCTGGTGACACGATCAGAGACGTTAACGAAGATAGCACTCGTCATCACTGGACAAATTTAGTCTCCACACCTCAGCTCGCTGGCGGAGCTTCCCAAACTCTCTCTCTGATAGGCGTCTCAACAGAAGTCTCATCTCTTTACGCATGCGTAATTCTCAGTTAAGTCGTTGCCATTCACAGTTCTTTAAATAAGGTGTTAAAATGAATTATAGTACTCGTAGTGTGAGGAGTTTGCTAACGACGTTCTCTCTAGTCAAGAGCATCATAGGTCTTTCTAGTAGAGTTCAGGGGCGTTCTTTACACTATGTATCGGAAATTCTATAGATATGCTTACTTTAAAATTATTTTGCGACATTGCTATTGAACTGGATTTTATGGTTTAAGTGCAAAGAACATGATATTTAATAAAGAAAGGTAAACACAAAACGTTAAAAAAAATCTGAAACTTTTCAGATATTTTAAAATTTTTTTTTCATTGTTCTCTTTCCTATGCTTTATACAGCACATCCGGAAAGTTTGGAAAAAATATTTTTATTTGTATTTCATAACGTTACTCATAAATGGAATACGCTAAAAAATGTATGAATTGAACAAAATGCTTAAAGCGTGAGCCAACTTATTACTAATATATAGCTTTTTAATATTCTTTCGCGAATTAACCGGAATGCTGTACGGAGTTGCGCATAATAAAGTAAAAATAACCAAAACAATTGAATCAATATAAATTGATACATTACGTGTCTGATAATATCTTTTTAAGGGGATGCAACTGGTTAACCATAAGTCCGAACCAAACAACTTTATTCAACATTTTATGAGCAATGCAATAAAGACAGTGATTTCAAAATAAGTAAACTGTATAATTTTGTGTATTAAGCGAAAAGCGGTAAATACAACTCTTACGTGACAAAACAGAATAAGCATACAATAGAAATGTGAAATAAATACATTTGTCAAATGAAACAATGATATAACAGAAAATGTCACAAAAGTAAAAAAAAAATAATAAATAAACGTATTGAAAATTATTGCAATGCTTGGAAAAAAAATAAAGATAAGATATAATTTCTGAAGCACGTGTTCTATGTCAATGATTCCAAACTGGTGACCAGCGGGCGGCATTTGTACCCGAAACAATGTAAAATGGTCTGCGAGAAGCATAGCAATCATTTCAAAAATTTCAAGATTTTATTTTTTAGAGTCCGGGATTATATTATTTTTAGTTCCAGTCAAATAAACGTAAACTCAAAACGGCATGGAAAACGCACTAAAAGTCTATAAATGGAGCTAATTAATTTACAATCTGATATAAATCTTATTCAAAGACTGGAATGCACATATTTTATTAAGGTTTACTAGTGGGCTGAAGCCCGCTTATCATTGTTCTTTTTTAAAAGAATTCCATGTTAAAATTCGCCTACATTCGAAAGTTGGACCGAACTACCAGTTTCCGGCGATTTTAACCGGTTTATTCCCGTATGCATCCATACGGTACTGCATACACCTTACACATGCGGGAAATCATGTAAACACCCATTCAGCCAGCCCGTTCCCCGGGATGAAAAGTTGCACCGAATTACCAGTGTTCATCGGTCTTGAGCGGGCTGCGCTCGCTTTATTCACATATTCATCCAGAAGACACTGCATACATGATACACATGCGGAAAATGACGAAAACACCCCTGCAGCCAGCCTGCTCGCCAGGACTTGTAAGTTGACTACCAGTGTTCAGCTGAACTGAAGGACTGAACTACCAGTGTTCAGCTTTCTTGCGCGGGCTGCGCCCGCTTTGTTAACATATTCATGGAGGAAATACTGCATAAACGATAACATGCGTAAGATCAAGAAAACACCTATGAAGCCAGCCCGTACGCCGAGATCGATAGTTGGACCGAACTACCGGTGTTAAACGGTTTTGCGCGGGCTGCGCCCGCTTTGTTAACATATTCATGGAGGAAATACTGCATAAACGATAACATGCGTAAGATCAAGAAAACACCTATGAAGCCAGCCCGTACGCCGAGATCGATAGTTGGACCGAACTACCGGTGTTAAACGGTTTTGCGCGGGCTGCGCCCGCTTTATTTACATGTGCATCCAGAAGACACTGCATACACGATACACATGCGGAAAATCGCGAAAACACCCATGCAGACAGCCTGCTCGCCAGGACTCGTAATTTGGAGCGAACTACCAGTGTTCAGCTTTCTTGTGCGGGCTGCGCCCGCTTTATTCATTTATGCATCCAGAAGACACTGCATGCACGACACACATGCGTTAAATCACAAAAACACCCGTATAGCCTGCCTGCTCGCCTGGATTCGAAAGTTGGACCGAACTACCAGTGTTCAGTGTCTTTACAACTCAGCAGCTAATCGGTGGTTGTAGAAAGAGTAATCGCAAAAATATTCGGATTTGTTATTCAAACAATAGATTCGTTATTAAAATTCCTTTTTTTTATAAATTTCAACATAATCACACACAAAATTGTATCAGTATATATGTTATTAATGTAATTAATAATTCATAATTATTTATAATAAGAAAACCTTCCATATACCATGTGCAAGGATCACATATTCAATTTAAAACCTTAAGCGAAAAAAAAAATGTTTAATCAAAATTTAAATTAATATTTTAAATAGTAATTTCAACTTCTTGTATATCATTTAAATTCAAAAATTATATGTAAATTAAGTGGACGTAATCTAAAACCATGAAAAATATATTATTCGAAAAAATAATTTATTATTCCAAAAAATAATAACATATTTAAAAGAAATATCGCTTTCAGGTTTATTTAATTAATATCTCAGCTAATTAAAGTTGTACAACTTCAAGAACGTCATCATTTAAATTTAATGTAATATAACAACTTTTACACAATATCAATAAAAGAAATAATGTGGAAATAACCTACCGAGGCAATTATCCTAACCAGACATAAAAAAAGTTGCAAAAAGCAGCAGTTTATTTAAAATACCTACATTAACGAAATATTTTCAAAATATAGTGAGTTAACATGCAATCGCGTGCTTTATTTAACTTCAGAATATTAACCTTGATTTTTATCTCCGGCGATTGAAGAAACTGTTGCAATCGGAAAAATGAGCGGGAAAATCAGCGTTTTCACAGTTTTTAATTAATATCTCAGCTGATTAAAATCCTACGAAGATGAAAATGGTATCAATGGATTAAGAGAATTTTTTGCAATCCGGCAATACCTGTCTCGAATTCCAACTCAGCTCTGTTCCATAGATATTTGAAAAAAAGAAATATGACGTGACCTTTTCGCCAACAGTACGCTCGAAGAAAATCCAGCTGTTTTCCCCCCCCCCGGGCCTTTGGAAAAAGCAATTTTAACTCAACTAATTCCGAGACTGTTGCCACTCCGAAAAATGAAATAACGTTTTCGCAGTTTTTAATTAATAACTCCGCCGATTATTGTCGTACAAAGATGGGCCCGCTTATCATTGTTCGTGCTATAAGAGTAGCCATTGTAATTTCGCCGGTATGCGAAAGTTGGACCGAACTACAAGTGTACAGCGGTTATGATCGGGCTGCGCCCGCTTTGTTCACATATGCATGGAGAAGATACTGCATAAACGATACACATGCGTTAAAGCAAGAAAACACCCGGAGAGCCAGCTCGTTCGCCGGGACCGAAAGTTGGATCGAACTACCAGCGTTAAGAGGTTTTGAGCAGGCTGCGCCCGCTTTTATCATATATGCATCCAGAAAACACTTTATACACAATACACATGCGGAAAATCACGAAAACACCCATGCAGCCAGCCCGCTCGCCGAGATTCGAAAGTTTGACCAAACTACCAGTGTTCAGCGGTTTTACCTGGTATCCGCGCGCTGTATTCACGTATGCGTCCAAATTTTATGTACAGTACCCCGGAATTCGAAAGTTGGACCGAACTACCAGTGTTCAGTAGTTTTGCGCAGGCTGCTCCCACTTTATTCAAGTATGCATGCAGAAGATACCGCATACACGTTACACATGCGAAAAATCCCGAAAAAACACATTGAGCCAACACAGTCGCCTGGATTCGAAAGTTGGACCGAACTACCAGTAATCAGAGGTTTTGAGCGAATTTCGGCCGCCTTATTCACTTATGCATCCAGAAGATTCTGCGTACACGAGGCACATGCGTAAAATCACGCAAACACCCATGGACCCAGCCCGTTCGCCGGGATTCGAAATTAGGACCGAACTACCAGAGTTCAGCTTTATTCATTTTATGCATCCAGAAGACACTGCATACACGACAGACATGCCTAAAATCACAAAAAAACATCAGTGTAGCCTGCCTGCTCACCGGGATTCGAAAGTTCCCGTATACCATCTCCAAGGAGCAAAGAAAAAATCTTTAATCTAAAAAAAAAAAAAAAAAAAAAAAAAAAGAAAAAGTGAACTTAATTTTTTATTGCTGCGAACTTATTTAAAATATCATTTACATTCAAAGATCATATCTAAATTAAGTGCACGTATATAATAACATAAAAAATATATTATTCCAAAAAATCAAATTTATTATTAAAAAAATAACAACATATTTTATAAAAATAGCGTTTTCAGATTTTTTAATTAATATCTCAGCTGATTAAAGTTGTACAACTTCAAGAACGTCATCATTTAAATTTAATGTAATATAATAACTTTTATTTAATATCAATAAAAGAATTAACGTGACAATCATCCTAACCTGAAATAAAAAAAATTGTGAAAAGCAGCTGTTTATTTAAAATGCCTACATTAACGAAATATTTTTAAAATACAGTTAGGTAACATGCAATCGCGTGCTTTATTTAACTTCAGAATATAACCTTGATTCTGAAAACACTATGACATCGTGGAGGTGTGACTTCGGACTTGTGTTATTTCGGGTACACATTTTTACAAAGACTTAGAGGTCTCGTATTTGCTTAGTTTTCCGAAGGGTAAAGAGGCTTTAAATCTAAAATTCCATCCCTCCCCTGTTGTCTGACTCAGTTAGCCTTTCAACTGAAAGCCCTTTCTTCGGAATGTTCTGTATATTCTGAATACCAAATTATTTTTATTATTATTATTATCATGACACTTTTATTTTTTATTTTAATTTGTTGGTTCTCAGAATGTCTATTGGAACAAAATATGCAGTCAGTACTCCTCAGTTTTCCGAAACTAAATGTTTAAATTTATAACTCGCTGACGAGTCAATTTTAAGCATTAAAATATGAATATTTAATTTACATTTTCATAGTTTTTAGTTTAAAATATTTCTGAAATATTCTAACATTTCAGTTTACATTTAACTTGGTTCTGAAATTTAATAGCTTCTTATGGTTTGTTTTTAAATTGCTTTTAAAACATTTTTAAGATACTATATTCTTTTTCTTCTTCCTTCTAATTTTAAGTTTTAACATTTATATACATATACACATTAGATGTAAGATATATATTTTAATTATTATTATTTAACTAAAGAGAAGCAATCTTACGCTACCTGGTGAATGCAAGACTGGGCAACTTTATTCTATCTGTTTTAAGTCAAGATCAGAATTTTCGGTTTGAATGAAAACTTTGAAATTGAATTTTTCGAAACGAGTTTCGATTCCAAAAAAGTAATTTTTTTTTTAAATCAAATATATTCCGATCTATTATTTAAAATGAATAATTAAAAAATTGCTGACCACCAGTTTTTTCGTCTTATTTTGTGGTATAAATGCGTGAGAAATGCTTGAAAAACTCAATAGTTTCGGAGATATAACATGTATTTAAATAAAACTGCTTTGCTTTGTTGACGCAAAAGCGATGGGTTTTGAAATTTTATCACGACATCGTTTGTTGTTTAGGTAGGCACTCTTTAGAATGTGCTTCGCTATCAAATGTGTTCGTGATAGACTATTTTGGAACTTTGATCTGTAATGGATTTGCCGACGAATCACTTAATTTAAAATTGCGGAAATTAGTTAAAACATAAACTAATGTGGACATGTTTGTTGAAAAAATATGCGTACACCAGCACGGTTTTTCAGTTCACTTTGTAATCAGCAATTTGAGAGTTTGGAAGTTTTTACGAAACTTCAAATATGGCTAGACATAAAACCGAGTTACGCTTCATTCAGGAATTTATTTTAAGCTAAACGCTAACCGGAATGCTTTAAAAATCAATCCTTTTATATAACAGTAGAGATAATTATTCATTTTTTTTCCAAATATGAACTGGGATTTCTAATAGAACTTTCTGCTTTGCGCGACATTTTTGACATTTGCATTAACCACTGCCAATCGCTACTGAAATGATGATTGATAATGCCAAGAATCTTCAATAGAATTCAAATTCTATATACTAACATTGGCAGTAAAGTTATAAAAGTATATAAATAATTAAACAAAATATTCCCCTCAACATTAATTTCAATATTAAATGTTTTTCAAACCTTTACCCATTGGAAATGGTGTCATATGACAAAAAATAATAAATTCCCCTTCTGAAAGCATTTAATTTGCTAAAGAAAGACACAGCTCTATTTCTTCAATAGACTAAGACAATAGGCTAAAAATTAAAATTTAAAAAAATTTAAACCCGTCCTAGCTGCAGGATTAAAGTACAACAAATTTAAAGCATTTGAATTTATAATTAAATTGGAATAAAAGCAAGGCAATTCCTCTATATTATAATAATTGCAACCGTGTCTAAGAGGTGTAACACAATATCAAAACGAATCGAATTAAAGAAAGATTTCATAGTAAAACAAACTCGAAAAATAAAAATGCGAAAGGGAAAGTATACAAAATTATACAAATAAAAATTAATCTCCTTTTATTGAAACTCTAGTTGAGAACTCATCAGGGAAAATGAATTAAAACTTCATTAAAGTCGGTTAATATGTTTAGAAATTAGGTTTTCTTCTCCTGGTCCATTTGATCAAATTTTTATTAAAGACGTTAAAAATCATATAAAACCAAAATCTCGAATCTGAAATGTACCAGAATTTTTCTCACACATTTTCGAAACACTTGGGAAAAAGATTAAAACATAACACTGTGCCAAAGTGACAATTAAAAAGCCATATAACTTTACATTATGTACATTAAAAATGGTCTAAAACCAATATATACTCGTACTAATCCGAAATTTAAAAGCACGCAAAGAGCAAAACTAGTAGTCATTTAAACAAAACTGAAACATTTGCCCCCCCCCCCCGATTAAGCTGAACTAAACTTTTAATACCAAAAAAAGGAAAAACTGTACATACAGATTTTTATAAATAAAAAAAAAGTCAAATCTGAGCTTTAAACAGCTAAAAATGGAAAACTTATTTGATACAACAATTAAAAAAATTAAAAAATGTAAACTTACTGAAATTTTAATACGACCATCTATGCGTAATCTAAC
Source organism: Stegodyphus dumicola (assembly GCF_044657685.1). Classification (NCBI taxonomy): domain Eukaryota; kingdom Metazoa; phylum Arthropoda; class Arachnida; order Araneae; family Eresidae; genus Stegodyphus; species Stegodyphus dumicola. The sequence goes on along the minus strand of NC_140778.1, from coordinate 7,948,867 downwards.
TGAATTCTAAAGATGACCAAACTGTGTTTTTTCAAAAGAAAGTACAATTTAAACTACTCTGGAGAAGCCGAAATTTTGTAGTTTTATATATGTTTTGTAGTGGGAAAATATGCAATAAGGTCTAAAAAGTCTCCAGTCTCAGAGCAAAGTATTTCAACATGGGTTGAAAATGTCCTACCCTGTAACACTTTGTGTGCGGCGATGTGGGTGGTTGGGAGCGGTCTGCAAAAATTATTACCGAGGAGGAGGAGGTAGTCATCAACCCAAAATGGCGGCGTAAGTAACTTCTAAAAGAAACTGGTGTCTGTAAAACCTTAGAGTGCGAAATCAGAACTGGCTCTAAAGCACGGCCATTCACGTAATCGGAGTGAAATACGCCTTAGAATGTGGCAACCCCATTTTTTTAGTAACAGCTAGATTTGCCAGTTATTAAATTTAAAAAATAGTAAAAAGATAGCATATAAAAATAGGAAAATAATTAAAAGTGAAAACATGCAGGATCTTTGTACATATTTACTTTAAATTTCTTATCGTAGTCATCCAACTATTACCTCTGATTAAGGTTAAGTCAAAATTATCATAAGTTTTAGATGAAAAATATAAAAGAATCAGTTAACATCAGCTTTCTTTAAAGATATAGAAATATTGAATAGAGGTGTTTTATTTTCGAAGAGAACATTGTCTAAGTTAGTGACAAATATATTTGATTCTAATAAGTGTAGTATGTATAAGACTTCTAATGTTTGGAGAATATTAAGTATTACTCTTTTGGAAGTATTTGGAGTGCCAATGGTTGCATTTTATACAAGGAAAATCAAAATCTCTTCTTTTGTCATAAATTTTAACATCATTAAAATTGAAAATTTGCAAATCTTTTTTTTTTTTTTTTTTTTTTTTTCGTATCTTTTCCTTTTCGCATTTTTATTTTTAGAGATTGTTCTATTATGAATTCAAACCTCTTATACATGGTTGCAAATCTTATATGATAGAGGAATTGCCTTGCTTTTAAACCAATTCAATAATAAATTTACATGATTTAAGTTTATATAAATATATATACATATATATATATATATAGAGAGAGAGAGAGAGAGTATTAACAAATGTTCAATTTACTTAACAGTGATAAATTAATGTTATTAATTTAAAATTTTAGTAATGTGTTAAAAATAAGCATAACTACAAAAATACTAGAAACAAGAAAAAGAAAAGTTCTGCATTTTTCCCCATCCCAATGTTAATAAAAAATGTCCGAAGTAACACTAATTTATTTCATCTACATGTTAATTTAGTGTGATATGTAGTGTTATAATATGAATAGTAAATTTCTGAAGTTCTTCGACTGTTTAAATTTTTTAACCTACAGCATGTTATGAATCGCAATACATTAACAGTTAAAGGATGAACTAACAAAAAAAAAAAAAAAAAAAAAATCTCAGCGACGTAGTATTCAAAAACTAATAGCAGTCATCAAGAAGAAAGTCTTGGAAACTAAGCGCAAGCCTTTTGACAATTTTGTCTCACATATCAACTATAGAAAGGATTATTTGGGGACTTGCAGATTTCTGAAAAATCTACAAAATAAAAAGTCTTACTTCAGAAAAAGAGCTGGTCATTATAAATAGTAGACTTCAGAAAAACACTTAGCTGAGGCATTCGGTCGGCCTGCGCAGAAACACAGAGAAAAGGAGCACGTATTAGAAAAATGTCACGCTATTATCAAGAAAGTGTCGAATGTTGAAGTATTAACCATCGCTAATACCCATGATATATTCATTTCCCTTTTAATGAGTTGGGAACTATATAAATAATGCATTTAAATACTTATCCCCGGTCGAAGACTATTATGCCGATTTCTTGAGGTATCTAAGCAAAATCACAAAAGAACTGTCTTACTCGCCGGATTTGAATGGCAGAATTAATACCGCCCCAGTCCAAAAAAAGCTATTACTATAGCAATATTAATGTAAGATATCGCCCGATCTCTCTCACATGTATTTTGAGGAAACACTCATAGTCAATAGACTGAACGAATACCTTGAAATATATGAGTTAATGGCGCCAGAACTGGTTGGATGTCGCAAAAATCACTCAACTAGTGATCAGGTTTCCATATTTATCCAAATTATTAGAGATGCCATAGATGAAAGCAATATCTTAACAGAAGAATATACTGATTTTAATGGGGAATATGATATGGTATTGCGATAAAAGCTTTATGAAAAGTCCTTGATATGGAAATTAAGAGAAAGATGCTAAAGTGGATAAGGTTCTCTACAGACCAAAGAAGCTGTAAAGTTAAATCCAGAAATTGTTTTTCTAAATATTATAGCCCACCAGCGGCCGAGCGGTAAAGTTGCTGAACACTGGTAGTTCGGTCCGAGGTTCGAATCCCGCGAACGGGCTGGCTGCATGGGCGTTTTCGTGGTTTTCCCCATGTGTAACGTGTATACGAGCCAGTTTCCCTTAGAAAGTCCTCCACGAAGGCATCCCTCCCCTTAGGCAGATAGCCGTCGAGGCTTTGCCATAATCACACACACACTAAATATTATAACTTACAAATCTGCCTTCCACAGAGATCAGTAAACAGCAGTACTGTATTTAACATCTATTATTAATAATGTAGTTGCCACCCTAAAGGTTGCACTGCTTGCTATTTGCTGATGATTTAGTCATCTGGACTCAGGCAGCAAAACCTAATGCAAAGCTCGTGATAAAGGAGTGACTAAATCAAGTCATGACAGTGTTTCAACTCTGAAAATATCATGATTAATTTGGATAAAACTCCAGTCCAGTTTTTCTCACTGACCCATCAGACAATCTGCCCTTAAGTGAAATTTGAAGATGCTTGGCTTGCAAATACTGATAGATTCAAATACTTAGGAGTTATCTTTCATAGCATCTTGAGTTAGAGACTGCATGTAGAGTCTCTTTTAGAAAGCTTCTATCAAAAGCTGACTCTATTGAAACGCTCGGCTGGCTCCTTGTTGGGAAACGCCAGAACAACTCCAAATATTACTTATTTGACATTGTATTACTTTTGATCCTATACTGCTGTGAACCACTCATATCGACAAGTAAGGACATTCTAAATAAATTGGAAATTTTCAAAATCAAGCAATGAATCTTATTACTGGAGGTGTTCAATCTGCCCCTAGTGAGGCTATGTTGATGCTAACAAATAATGTGAACGTAAGAACTATTATTGAAGTAAGATCTCTTATCTGACATGAAACGTTGCATCGCATTGAAGAACCTTTCTGGTTAACCTATTGCGACACAACTAGAAATCTCAAGATCCAATGTGGCTTCTTACAACAATTTCATACAATTAGGGAGGAATGTGGTATAATGAATTGAATACAAGAAATTATGCTGCTAACAAACCCCATTTCATTGTTCAAAACTGAGACACAACTTGACTGATTAACGCACCAGAAATGAAACATCTACAAGTCTTACCTTAACCATTAATACTAAAATTACCCCTCTTTCTTAATTGAGTGCCTGTTTATGTAAACATATAATATGATCTGCATATTCGAGGGTTTATTTATTTTTTCCCATCTATATTATGTATTAATAGTTTATTAATTTCAGACTTCACGTTAATTGCTTCTTATTTCAGTTTCATCAGTAACCGAATTTATTAAGTTGCTTTTGTTTTGGTTAAACTATGGTTGTAAATTTTAAGCTGTAAACTTTTGGTAAACTTAAAAATTAAGTTTTGGAAGCTTTAAAAGTTTTCCTTTTCTTTTCTTAACGTGAAGTTGTTTAATTTTAATTATGTTTAGGAATTCTAAGATTTTATTTTGGTTTTTGTACTTGTTTGTTTTTCACTCTTAAGGTTACTTAACCTTTAATATTTCAAAGTTTTGTCGCTGCACATTTTGCTGTGTTAATTTTATTTTTAATAAGTTTTTTTTAAACTTTTACCCCCTCTTTCTATTAAAGTTTTCTTGAATTCATATTTTCTGATTGGTGGTAAGGTCGATTAATGGTAGAAGAAACTCAATCTTGAAAATAATTACTCATCCTTATTTCTTCTGAAGAAACAATTTTATTATGTGTGTAGTTAATTGAACGTAATTGTCAAATATTAATTTTAATTTACAGAACTGAAATTGTTTAATTGTGATCGACGATATGTACCAGACGCTGAGAATCCTGCTGACTTGCCATCAAGAGGTTGTTCAGAGAAGAAACTAATAGAATTTCATTAGTGGGAGGGTTCTCAGTGGCTGAAGTTGTCGCAAAAAGAATGGCCTCATTATTACCAAATGATGACGAACAGAGCGTTGACACGGAAAGGCGCAAGACAGTTCTAACAGCATTGAATAATGTCAACAAGTTGTCTTCAAGAGTTGTTAGCTACCTTTCGAAGTACACGAAAGTGATAGTGTGGATGTACTAGTCGTAGAAAATTCCCGAAAGAAAAGAGAAGAAGAGGACATAGAGAGAGCATGAGCTAGATAAAGGAGAAAATTTTATAAAAAAGCTCATACAACTTGACTCCTTTTCATCTGAAGATATTAAAAATTTCACGTCCATTAGTGTGTTTAAGGATGAAGGTATTACGTATATATAAATTAGTAAAACTTTTCATCCTAGAACATTATTTGATTTTACATCATGCTGGACTTTATATGCTCTTAACACATCTTCGACAGAAATTTTGGATTGTAAACCGAAGAAAAACAATAAGAGCAGCTATTTCTAAATGTAATGTTTGTAGAAGGCACAGTGCAAATACAATGAGAAACGTTTCTGTGCCATTTCATGAAGACAGATTTAGAGAAGCACCCATTTTTGGAGTCGTCGGAATAGACTTAGCAGGCCTTCTTATTCTTAAAAGAAGAAACACAAGCTTAGTTTTTCTTTGTATACAAATGCACTGTATCCAGAGCTATTCATTTGGAACTGCTAACTTCTCTATCTACGAATTGCTTTCTCTTAAGTTTACAAAGATTTATTGCCAGACGTGAACGTCCTCAAGTAGTGATAATGCGACGAACATCACAGGAGCTAATAATCTTTTTAATACAATTGATTGGAAAGTGATTGATGGTGAAGCAGCTAATAGAAGAATTACATGGAAGTTTAATCCACCCTCAGCTTGCTGGTGAAGTGGTTTCTGGGACTGTTTGGTCAAATTCGTTAAGAAATTGCTAAGAAGAGTCTTTGAGAAAGCTTCACTATCTTATGAAGAGATGGTTAGTTTACTTTGTGAATGTGAAGCATTAGTTAAGAAAGTAATAAAGAGTTTTGGAATATGTATTGTTGAAATGAAAGGTAAAAAAAAATCTGATAAGTATAAATAAAAGAATTATTCCTCTTACATTTTATAATAACTCAGTATAAAATGAATAAAATATCCAAAAACTTTTACCTCTAAATTATCTATTATATTATAAACGTCACCAACGAATTCATACCGCAAACATTACAAATGGTTACAAATACTTAGTGTCAAATATTTAAATTATTTCCATGCACGTTTACTTCAACTGAAACGTATACCAAATTCCTACAAACATAAAATTCACAAAATAACTATCATTTAATTAAAATATAACTAAACCATGTACACGTCGACTTATTTTTACTTAAAAAAACATCCCAGAATTGCACAAAAATGGCATTGCGCACACTCTTCACTATATCCATGTACACTGCTTTTTTCTTGTAAATTAGAAAAATTTCACGAAAATGCATGAAAATTTTGTGAATCTTTAAATCCAGTAAAAAGAACATATATGAAATTACCTGATCGTGAAAAAGTATATACCCTTTCAAAAGATGAACATTTCCACGTATAAAATAAATAAAATATCCAAAAACTTTTACCTCTAAATTATCTATTATATTATGAACGTCACCAACGAATTCATACCACAAACATTACAAATGGTTACAAATACTTAGTATCAAATATTTAAATTATTTCCATGCACGTTTACTTCCACTGAAATGTATACCAAATTCCTACAAACATATAATTCACAAAATAACTATCATTTAATTAAAATATAATTAAATTCAAAATCACTACTTAAAATATAAATAAGCACATACATTAAATTAATAAAAATTAGCTTATAATCCTAATTACTTTAAACTAAATCATTGCTAATAACAATTTTCCAATAATACCATATTACTTTATTTACTCCTTACATTTAGAACAATGCATAAAAATAATATCCTCAAATAATTAAAAATACTAACTTACCTAATCTTCTTCAGAATCTTGATTATGTGGCGGATACACTTTTCTAATTCATTCAATAAAATTATTAAAAGATTTTTTTCTGCGAATTTTTCCTCCATACTTCCTCCACTAAATAAAAAGCAAAATTCTCTTTATCACAATGCCTAAATATCCATTTCGAATTCACTTTAGTTAGGGCCATGGGATCCAAAAATTAACCAACACTGTTTCACACAACACAGAATAAAGCTAAATACAAAATTTCCAGATTTTTTTCAGATTTCCGGCCTTTTCCGATTAAAGAACTGTAATTCGTCCATTAATGTCACATGACATATCTCATGATCTCTAATGTCCCTCACACAAAATAATGCATAATCGGAACTGAGTACTTCTCACATTATTACCAAAGTCCTACGTAGTAACCTTTATCGCCTCCAAAATGTTGCCAAGCTACCAGTTACCATATTCCAAAGATCAGCCACTATGTATTATTACATAAAATTTTTATTACACATTTGCCTATCTATCACACGTTTTTTGTAAAAGCTAATAATATTGTTTCAAAAATTGTAATGAAAACTTATTTTATATATTTTTTTAGTATTTTTCCTATTTTATTTGATATATATTCTAATGTATTTTTGACTTTTCTCCAATAATAAATAAGCATGATGTCACAATACAACCATAATCTGTTTCGGTTTAATGTAAATTCGACGAATTCTTGATAAGCCGCTTTAATTTCTGTAAAGATGGATCGGTTAATCCTCGGATTATGGTAACCTGGCGATTTTTTGGTGAAAATTTGGCGACCAACCCTGCTACAGCAACCTGCTAGTTTTGTTTTGGATGCCATTTTGTTTTCACGAAGTAAAGGCTTTCTTTTTTTTTTTTTTTTTACTCAAAATTTTTTCCAACAATCTGCTAGCCGAATTATGCTTATACTAGAACTTTTATGGAACAAAAGTGTTTAATCATGATGAAGATTAGGTGGGAAATTGAGAGAAAGTGCAGAATCGCCCACTGCTTGCCGTGTTTTTAAGAACTGCACATATACGGTATCGTCCATGTACATGTCGACCTATTTTCACTTAAAAAAACATCCCAGAATTGCACAAAAATGACATTGCGCACACTCTTGACTTTATCCATGTACACTGCTAAAGTGCTAGCTAGTAACCTTTATCGCCTTATCAAAATGTCGCCAAACTACCTGTTACCATATTCCAAAAATTAGCCGATGGATCAAGTTCTATTTTTTTTTTTTTTTTTTCACATTTTGAAAAAATTGTTAACATTTGAGATTGAATATAAAGTGGAATATTTTCAGAGATATAAAATTTGTTTTTTAACAAAAGGCATAATATGAGACTTTAAAAATGATAAAGAACGGCGCTGTAATGTGAACAATTCTAAACGAGTTTAGTTTTATACACATAAAATCCATTATTCTACTGATTTTATTATCTAACGCATTAAATAACTATCTGCTTCTGCTGGAATAATTGGCCCACCAACTTTCACGTTCGGTGGAATTTTATAATCAGATCAAATATTTTACTTTCATACTGAAGACCAACAAAATCTACGAACTTATATGTCTGAAAAGGGTTTTTTTTTTTAATTTGATATTGTTACATGTGTACAGGTTTGTAATGGATTAAATGCACTCATCCATTGATAGCTTCATGAAATTTACTTTCCCAAAAGAAGAGTCAAAGTTTTTACAAAAGTACTTGCACAACTCTTCTCAGTATAGTAGTTACCATTTCAAGCTTTCAAGATCATTAAACATTAGATAATATACAAAGGCTCAAATCCATAAGGTTGCTCAATACTCTAAGGTAACCTCTGAACTAAACTCAACTGATCGAGTCTTATATAGTTTTTCCCTGTTAACTGAGAAATTTGGTTGATCTTTACATTATGGTAACTTGGCGTTTTTTTGGCGACCAACTCTCCTACAGCAACCCTCTATTTTTTTTTCCCCGCCGCCATTTTGTCTTCACGAAGTAAAGACATGTTTCTTTTCTTTTTATCTACTGAACACTTCTTCCAACAATCTACTAGCCGAATTACACTTATGCTAGAAATTTTATCTAACAAAACTGCTTAATCATGACAAATATTCACTGCAAAATTGGGAAAAAGTGCACAATACCATACTCCTTACGCGTTTTTCAAAATAACACATACACATAAACCATGTACACGCCGACTTATTTTTACATAAAAAAACATCCCAGAATTGCACAAAAATGGCATTGCGCACACTCTTTACTATATCCATGTACACAGCTTTTTTCTCATAAATTAGAAAAATTTCACGAATACATGACAATTTTCTCAATCTCTAAACCCGGTAAAAAGAACATATATGAAATTACCAGATCGCGAAAAAGTATTTACCTTTCCAAATATGAACATTTCCACATATAAAATAAATAAAATATCCAAAAACTTTTACCTCTAAATTATCTATTATATTATGAACGTCACCAACGAATTCATACCACAAACATTACAAATGGTTACAAATACTTAGTGTCAAATATTTAAATTATTTCCATGCACGTTTACTTCAACTGAAACGTATACCAAATTCCTACAAACATAAAATTCACAAAATAACTATCATTTAATTAAAATATAACTAAACCATGTACACGTCGACTTATTTTTACTTAAAAAAACATCCCAGAATTGCACAAAAATGGCATTGCGCACACTCTTCACTATATCCATGTACACTGCTTTTTTCTTGTAAATTAGAAAAATTTCACGAAAATGCATGAAAATTTTGTGAATCTTTAAATCCAGTAAAAAGAACATATATGAAATTACCTGATCGTAAAAAAGTATATACCCTTTCAAAAGATGAACATTTCCACGTATAAAATAAATAAAATATCCAAAAACTTTTACCTCTAAATTATCTATTATATTATGAACGTCACCAACGAATTCATACCACAAACATTACAAATGGTTACAAATACTTAGTATCAAATATTTAAATTATTTCCATGCACGTTTACTTCCACTGAAATGTATACCAAATTCCTACAAACATATAATTCACAAAATAACTATCATTTAATTAAAATATAATTAAATTCAAAATCACTACTTAAAATATAAATAAGCACATACATTAAATTAATAAAAATTAGCTTATAATCCTAATTACTTTAAACTAAATCATTGCTAATAACAATTTTCCAATAATACCATATTACTTTATTTACTCCTTACATTTAGAACAATGCATAAAAATAATATCCTCAAATAATTAAAAATACTAACTTACCTAATCTTCTTCAGAATCTTGATTATGTGGCGGATACACTTTTCTAATTCATTCAATAAAATTATTAAAAGATTTTTTTCTGCGAATTTTTCCTCCATACTTCCTCCACTAAATAAAAAGCAAAATTCTCTTTATCACAATGCCTAAATATCCATTTCGAATTCACTTTAGTTAGGGCCATGGGATCCAAAAATTAACCAACACTGTTTCACACAACACAGAATAAAGCTAAATACAAAATTTCCAGATTTTTTTCAGATTTCCGGCCTTTTCCGATTAAAGAACTGTAATTCGTCCATTAATGTCACATGACATATCTCATGATCTCTAATGTCCCTCACACAAAATAATGCATAATCGGAACTGAGTACTTCTCACATTATTACCAAAGTCCTACGTAGTAACCTTTATCGCCTCCAAAATGTTGCCAAGCTACCAGTTACCATATTCCAAAGATCAGCCACTATGTATTATTACATAAAATTTTTATTACACATTTGCCTATCTATCACACGTTTTTTGTAAAAGCTAATAATATTGTTTCAAAAATTGTAATGAAAACTTATTTTATATATTTTTTTAGTATTTTTCCTATTTTATTTGATATATATTCTAATGTATTTTTGACTTTTCTCCAATAATAAATAAGCATGATGTCACAATACAACCATAATCTGTTTCGGTTTAATGTAAATTCGACGAATTCTTGATAAGCCGCTTTAATTTCTGTAAAGATGGATCGGTTAATCCTCGGATTATGGTAACCTGGCGATTTTTTGGTGAAAATTTGGCGACCAACCCTGCTACAGCAACCTGCTAGTTTTGTTTTGGACGCCATTTTGTTTTCACGAAGTAAAGGCTTTCTTTTTTTTTTTTTTTTTTACTCAAAATTTTTTCCAACAATCTGCTAGCCGAATTATGCTTATACTAGAACTTTTATGGAACAAAAGTGTTTAATCATGATGAAGATTAGGTGGGAAATTGAGAGAAAGTGCAGAATCGCCCACTGCTTGCCGTGTTTTTAAGAACTGCACATATACGGTATCGTCCATGTACACGTCGACCTATTTTCACTTAAAAAAACATCCCAGAATTGCACAAAAATGACATTGCGCACACTCTTGACTTTATCCATGTACACTGCTAAAGTGCTAGCTAGTAACCTTTATCGCCTTATCAAAATGTCGCCAAACTACCTGTTACCATATTCCAAAAATTAGCCGATGGATCAAGTTCTATTTTTTTTTTTTTTTTTTCACATTTTGAAAAAATTGTTAACATTTGAGATTGAATATAAAGTGGAATATTTTCAGAGATATAAAATTTGTTTTTTAACAAAAGGCATAATATGAGACTTTAAAAATGATAAAGAACGGCGCTGTAATGTGAACAATTCTAAACGAGTTTAGTTTTATACACATAAAATCCATTATTCTACTGATTTTATTATCTAACGCATTAAATAACTATCTGCTTCTGCTGGAATAATTGGCCCACCAACTTTCACGTTCGGTGGAATTTTATAATCAGATCAAATATTTTACTTTCATACTGAAGACCAACAAAATCTACGAACTTATATGTCTGAAAAGGGTTTTTTTTTTTAATTTGATATTGTTACATGTGTACAGGTTTGTAATGGATTAAATGCACTCATCCATTGATAGCTTCATGAAATTTACTTTCCCAAAAGAAGAGTCAAAGTTTTTACAAAAGTACTTGCACAACTCTTCTCAGTATAGTAGTTACCATTTCAAGCTTTCAAGATCATTAAACATTAGATAATATACAAAGGCTCAAATCCATAAGGTTGCTCAATACTCTAAGGTAACCTCTGAACTAAACTCAACTGATCCAGTCTTATATAGTTTTTCCCTGTTAACTGAGAAATTTGGTTGATCTTTACATTATGGTAACTTGGCGTTTTTTTGGCGACCAACTCTCCTACAGCAACCCTCTATTTTTTTTTCCCCGCCGCCATTTTGTCTTCACGAAGTAAAGACATGTTTCTTTTCTTTTTATCTACTGAACACTTCTTCCAACAATCTACTAGCCGAATTACACTTATGCTAGAAATTTTATCTAACAAAACTGCTTAATCATGACAAATATTCACTGCAAAATTGGGAAAAAGTGCACAATACCATACTCCTTACGCGTTTTTCAAAATAACACATACACATAAACCATGTACACGCCATCTTATTTTTACTTAAAAAAACATCCCAGAATTGCACAAAAATGGCATTGCGCACACTCTTTACTATATCCATGTACACAGCTTTTTTCTCATAAATTAGAAAAATTTCACGAATACATGACAATTTTCTCAATCTCTAAACCCAGTAAAAAGAACATATATGAAATTACCAGATCGCGAAAAAGTATTTACCTTTCCAAATATGAACATTTCCACATATAAAATAAATAAAATATCCAAAAACTTTTACCTCTAAATCATCTATTACATTATACACGTCACCAACGAATTCATACCGCAAGCATTACAAATACTTAGTATCAAATATTTAAATTATTTCCATGCACGTTTACTTCAACTTAAACGTATACCAAATTCCTACAAACATAAAATTCACAAAATAACAATCATTTAATTAAAATATCACTAAACCATGTACAAGCCAACTTATTTTTACTTAAAAACATCCCAGAATTGCACAAAAATGGCATTGCGCACACTCTTCACTATATCCATGTACACTGCTTTTTTCTCATAAATTAGAAAAATTTCACGAAAATACATGACAATTTTCTCAATCTTTAAACCCGGTAAAAGAACATATATGAAATTACCTGATCGCGAAAAAGTAATGAACATTTCCACATATAAAATAAATAAAATATCCAAAAACTTTTACCTCTAAATCATCTATTACATTATACACGTCACCAACGAATTCATACCGCAACAATTACAAATACTTAGTGTCAGATATTTAAATTATTTCCATGCACGTTTACTTCAACTAAAACGTATACCAAATTCCTACAAACATAAAATTCACAAAATAACTATCTTTTAATTAAAATATAATTAAATTCAAAAACACTACTTAAAATATAAATGAGCACATACATTAAATTAATACATACATAAATACCCATTTCGAATTCACTTTAGTTACGGCCATGGGATCCAAAAATTCACGAACACTGTTTCACACAACACAGAATAAAGCCAAATACAAAATTTCCAGATTTTTTCCCGATTTCCCCCCTTTTCCGATTAAAGAACCGTAATTCGTCCATTAATATCACATGACATATCCCATGATCTCTCATTTCCCTCACACAAAATAATGCGTAATCGGAACTGAGTACTGCTCACATTATTACCAAAGTGCCAGGTAGTAACCTTTATCGCCTCCAAAATGTCGCCAAACTACCAGTTACCATAAAGATCAACCAGAAATTTTTAACACCTTTGCTTTCTTGGAATTGCCGGATAGCACACAGTTATATACAGATTGGACAGTTACGTAAGTATAGGACTTAGTTATATCAGAATAGGACTACAGTTACATAAGTATAGACTCCAAATTTGCTGACGTTTGGGGATTTGTCACCAAACTTAGAGACAAACATTAGTTACCAAGAGCACTGCCAATTTGGCGCCATGTCACTAATTTGGCAAGACACCCATTTAAGTCAATGTTAAATATACTTATCACTATAAACTTGTTTTTCCAGCAATGCTTCATAGTGGGGAAGACTTTCGTGTTATTAAATATCTATTAAAATATTTATGCTTGATGTGCTAGATATTTAAAGAAAGAACTGAAGAATTTATTTATCAAAGCATTTGCAAAATTCCTTCTATACTTCCATCAAACACACACATTAATTAACATTAAGGGTAGAAAGCATTTAACACAGAAAATTTCAAATATTTATATTCAAAAAAATCTTAATATGATCATAACGTCAATATTTTTTACACCCTCAAGACTAAATAAATTATAAAAAAGCATTTATGATTATATTATTTTTTAAATAAGGTTTATTAAATAAAATAAGCAGTTTGAAGTACAGCAATATTACTTCAATAAATTACATGAAATAAAATTTTTAAGTAATCTAGCAAATTTCTGTGACAGTCCTGCTCTACAGAAACCTGTTATAGATTCCAGAAAAAGGTTTTCCTTGAATTGAAACCATAAAAATTGTGCCAAAGTGTCAAATATTGCTAGTTTCTAATCAGTTTCATTATTATGGAAACCATATGACACAATTATTATTATTACTTTTTTTTTTTTGAATGCTTGAGATGCTTATAATGATAATTCTTGCCAAGAATAATGACAAAGTTACATGTAAAAGAGCTCTTTTTGTTTTTTTTTTTCCTACAGAGATGTTCATGCTTATAAAGTGTGCATACTCCAAAATTAAATATTAAGTTTCTTTCCACACTGGATAAAGAACATAAAACAGCTTTTTGGCTCTAGTGTAGAATTGTGTGCTTCTTTAATTAGCGACAAATTTTGTTAAATTTTGGCGATCAACCCCATTTCTGGTTACCATGATAGTTTTAACTTTCTTTAGCTTCCTGAATTTTCGTAAGTGAAAATAGATGTGCACATGGACAAAGTTAAGACACTATGCAATTCTCCGATATTCTTTCAAGTGAAAATAGATTGATGCGTACATTGTCTCCAAGTTTGTGCAATTCTTTGACTTCTCATTTTGGTTTTGTGTAGCAGCCATGTAGAAACTGTGCCTTAGCGACACCAATCTTGGTATACAAAAAGAATCGCAAAAAAAAAAAAAAAAAAAAAAAAAAAACAAGGGGCACCCAATTGTACACTTCTACCCAGATTTTGAATAAATATATACTATATTTGAGTTCCTTACCTGAATAGAAATAACATTGCCATACTGATTCATTTTTCAAATATCTTCTTAGGTACTTTACACACACAGGACTGCTCTACTTGATATATCCAAGACTTGAAAGAATATATCATGGAAGACCTCAATTTCCTTTATCAGTATAATATGTGATACCCGTATACTGGTTTTATGGATGCCTATACACTTGAGACATTTCACATTGCAGCTGGATAGTCATACTGAGAATATTTGCTGATAATAGATTTAATTAGATCAAAAGTATGTAAAAAAATGTAACTATGTAATTTGCCTGCAGGCCAGTATTTCATCACAATAAAGAAATCACCTATTACATTATTTCATTACAGGTACAAGAAAGGCATCTCAATCATTAATTCAATAGCTTTGACTGTTAAACTCAGAAACATTTTTAACACAAAGAACATACAACATACAGTACCTATATGGAATGAAACATTTAGCCCTGCCCCAGAATTGCATCTCAGAAGTATGTCAAAGTGGTAACAAGCATAGATCACCACAGTGCATTTTGGTAGGTAACAGATGTAACACTAAATATGAGTGATACAAAAGTCTGTGAAAAGTGATATCCAGGGTCAAAAATTCGACTTTTGGAAAAGGCAGAAGAAACACAAAACACATCATGGCAGACTCTGAATAAAAGCAACAATCCAAGCCTTTTCAATTAAAGGTCACTATAAGCAGCTTTAGATGTTTTAGGGCAGGATTGATAATCAAATGCGGCTTCAAGTCAGCATTAATTAAAAATGCATTTGAGATATAATTTGCATGAATGTATTGTTCTGCTTTTTAGAAATAAAAAATAAGATTATGATTTATTTTTATCAAATCACAATTCAAAAACCTCACCACAGTGTCAGCAGTACGTTTTATAGCACACAGTATAATACCATTAAATCTAAAATTCTGCCACTGACTGCCTCTCTTATTACCAAGAATTTCCCCACCACTTAATACTGACAAGTGTTGTGATTCAAACTGACTTGACTGCAAAAAATTTGGTTTCTTTGCCGAATACACAAATTTTTACTACACTAATAAATAAATGTTGATACTATTATAATACCTCCTCAAAAGACAGAAAGCTTCCCTTCTGCTTAGATCAACACATATTTTTTCAAATTATTCTATTGTCCAAACGAATTCTTACATATATGACAGATTTCTCTCTTCTGTCGATATGCACATTTTAATAATCCTTTATTAAAAATTAACTTTTCCATACTTTACACACAAGTCTTCCTTCCTGTGTGAATAACCATATGAGCTTTTAAATGACTCTTCACACCAAATTACTTTTACATACTTCATACCCATGAGGTTTCTTTCCTATGTGACTAAGAATATGCTTGTTTAAATGATCTTTCCATTTAAATGACCTCTCACATACTTCACACACATGAGGTTTCTCTCCTGTGTGAATAAGCATTCCAGTGTCTAAATTACCCTTCTGACTAAATGACTTTTTACATACTTTACACACATGAGGTTTTACTCCTGCATGAATAAGCATATGAATGTTTAAAGCATGCTTCATAGTAAAGCACTTCAGACATACTTCACACACACGAGGTTTCTCTCCTGTGTGAATATGCATATGGCTATTTAAAGTACACTTTTGACTAAATGACTTCTTACATACTTCACACACATGAGGTTTCTCTCCCGTGTGACTAAGCATATGGTACTTTAAATCACGCTTGTGTTGAAATGACATCTCGCATATTTCACACACATGAGGTTTCTCTCCTGTGTGAATAAGCATATGTCTGTTTAACGTACACTTATGACTAAGGATATCTTGCATACTTCACACATACAAGGTTTCTCTCTTGTGTGAATAAGCATATGGCACTTTAAAGTTGACTTCATAGTAAATGACTCCTTACATACTTCACACACGAGTCTTCTCTCCCGCATGAATAAGTATATGCTCTTTTAAATAATCCTTCCGTTTAAATGACTTTTTGCATACTTCACACATATATGGTTTTTCTGCAGCATGAACATGCATATGGATGTTTAAACCACTTTTCTGGCAAAATGTCTTCTTACATACTTCACATACGTGAGGCTTCTCTCCTGTGTGAATTAGCATATGGCTGTTTAAAGCACTTTTCCAACTAAATGACTTCTTACATACTTCGCACACATAAGGCTTCTCTCCTGTGTGGATTTGCATATGGCGGTTTAAAGCAGACTTGTGTTTAAATGCCTTCTTACATACTTTACACAAATGAGGTTTCTGTACTGTGTGAATAAGCATATGGCTGTTTAAAGCACTTTTATTACTAAATGACTTCTTACATACTTCACACACATAAGGTTTCTCACCTGTGTGAATAAGCAAATGTTTGTTTAAATTACCCTTCTGTGTAAATGAAATCTTACATACTTCACATATATGAGGTTTCTCTCCTGTGTGAATAAGCATATGGCTGTTTAAAACACTTTTCTGACTAAATGACTTCTTACATACTTCACACATATAAGGTTTCTCACCTGTGTGAATAAGCAAATGTTGGTTTAAATTACCCTTCTGCGTAAATGAAATCTTACATACTTCACATATATGAGGTTTCTCTCCTGTGTGAATAAGCATATGGCCGTTTAAAGCACTTTTCTGACTAAATGACTTTTTACATACTTCACACACATAAGGTTTCTCACCTGTGTGAATAAGCAAATGATTGTTTAAACTACCCTTCTGTGTAAATGAAATCTTACACACTTCACATATATGAGGTTTCTCTCCTGTGTGAATAAGCATATGGCTGTTTAAAGCACTTTTCTGACTAAATGACTTCTTACATACTTCACACATATAAGGTTTCTCTCCTGTGTGAATAAGCATATGGCCGTTTAAAGCACTTTTGTGTTTAAATGACTTCTTACACACTTCACACACATGAGGTTTCTGTACTGTGTGAATAAGCATATGGCTGTTTAAAGCTTTTTTCTGACTAAATGGCTTCTTACATACTTCACACAAATGAGCTTTCTGTCCTGTGTGAATAAGCAAATGGCCGTTTAAAGCACTCTTGTGCTTAAATGACTTCTTACATACTTCACACACATGAGTTTTCTGAACTGTGTGAATAAGCATATGGCTGTTTAAAGCACTTTTCTGACTAAATGACTTTTTACATACTTCACACACATGAGGCTTCTGTCCTATGTGAAAAAGCATATGGCCGTTTAAAGTGCTCTTGTGTTTAAATGACTTCTTACATACTTCACATACATGAGGTTTCTCTCCTGTGTGAATAAGCATATGTCTGTTTAAAGTACACTTATGACTAAAGGAGTTCTTACATACTTCACACACATGAACATGAGGCTTCTCTCCTGTGTGAGTAAGAGAATACATGTTTGAATTGAACTTGTGATTTAACAATTTTTTAAATACTTCACACACATGACGTTTTTGTCCTTTGTGAATAAGCAGCTGATTGTCTGAATTTATCTTTTAACTAAATGTCTACATACATCACATATAACAGTTTTCTATCCAATGTGAATCAGCATATGCATCTTTAAAATATTTTTTCGCCTAAATGACCTCGTAGAAATTGCATACATATGTGGTTTGTGTTCAGTATGAATATGCATGTGCTGTTTTAAAAATTACTTCTTGAAAATGATTTGTAACAAAACATCAACCTGGAACACGAACACAGAACATCCTTCTCCTAGACCATAGAATTTCTGCTCTATATTGATAACTGTAATCGACATTCTCAATATAACTTGCTACATATCTCGTGATGAATTTCGTCCTCTGAGGGAATGTAAAACGAGACTACTTAATAGAAACTTCGTTAAAAGTGGTTTTAAGATGATTGGTTCACTCTAGCATTTCATGTCTCATGTAAATACGCGTGTTTTTCTTTGTAAAAGAATCAGCAAATTATTCACAATGCTTTGATTCCAATAATGTTTCACTGAAAATTAATTGCTTATAGTTTTCAAGCTTCGAATACTTAAAAGTATGAATCACACTTCAGCATGAAGTAAACTTTAATTAAAGACTCACATCATAGTTTTAAAAACAGTCACTATCCTTAAAAAGCTATATGTTCGGTATTTATTTAAATTATAAAATCAGATTTAACGTAAACACACTTACTATCACGAAAGAAAACAGTTACTGCGACACAACCAACGAACGGCCATGAATGTTAAAAGAACATTATAATAGATTCTTTGCCGAACTCTTAAAAGTTGACCAAACCTCCTTGAAGTTGACTATCTATCATTATTGCCATGCACATATTAGTAAACTTTACTAGCAAAATCTAAGTGATGCTTGCTCATGAGCCAAATTAACATTAAAATAAATAATTTACTACTACTATCCTCCCACCTTTCGATTTTAAATTATAATCAAAATGCAAAATCACCACTGTCTCATTCTAAGTTAGTATAATAAAGTATATCTATAGCCTAACCACTGAAATAAACCGCAGAAAGACCCTTGAAGTATACGTAAAGGACTTAAAACTTCATGTTAATTGTATCAGAGACAAAGCACAACGTGTTTTATTGAGCATATACCCTTTGATGTGCAAATATTCGAAGTTAAATATCAACGCTTGGAGGAATCTGTCTGATATCTGAGACCCGACGAAACAAGCGTCTAGCCCCTCAGATGCTATATTCCTCCTTGATCGTTTGCGCAGATTCACGCGCAGCGTGTTTACCCCAAGGAGCTGGGCGTGGTCAAAGCCGATTTTTTTAAAACGCCACGCGTTTAAAACGTTACGAACTTGGTGCGCATTACTGAATGTAAATTAATTAATTTTGTTAGTTTTTCTGAAGTAGTTTTCTTTTTAATTGGTATATATATTTATTTGTTCAGATGTTTTATTATAAATCTATACATAAAGGAAGAATTCCTGATTTATTCATTTATTCACGTACAGATCATCGCCCGAAGCTATTAGAGATACAGATATCAAAACTTAGGAGCTTATTACTTTTGCATAGAAGATGTTATTTAAGAAGCTATTTTTTAAGATTCGGCGTGCAAAACATGTTTTTATGTTTTTTCATATAAGGAAGAAACAGATGTACATAAGATTCTTGCTTTAAAATGTATGGAATATGAATACATAAAAACCAATTTCAAACGTTTTCAAAATTCGGCAACGAAAGGGGGGAGAACGTGTTCTTCACATATTCCTTCATACCTCAGATATCCATAAAACACACTTATGAATTATTGCTGTAAAATGTAAGGAATACAAATAAATGCTGACATCAACATGTGTGGGGAGGGGACTGATTGGCATAAAATACAAGTTTACATAATGTACAAGTAAGCCTTATTAAAGGTGCAAACCAGATATGTAAAGCTAGTTAGTATTAAAAAAAACTTAAGGTTTCTATTATTTAATGTTATTAATAATTAAAATCCCAAAATAAAAATGTAGCAGCATGTGGCAATTCACAAAACTGTTATGAGTTTGTTACCATGTTCAATTAGTTTTAAACAATTCTACACATAATAAAATGGCCAGTGCACAACATGTGAATGTACATGGGGTTGAATAATTAGAAAATTAAAAACTTGACAAATATTAAATAGCAAGTATTGAATAGTAGAAAATATTCCTTACCGTTCAAATTTGGGATTGACTCAGTTTCACCAAAATATATTTATCTACATTAAAAATGCTTGGTAATAATCTATTGACTGAACACTTTAAAAGTCAATGAATGATTGATTGTATGGACAATATTTGGTATTGTTGGACTTGGGGGGGGGGGAAGAAAGACAGTAATGCAAGGAGGATGAACAAAAATAGACTTACTCATTAATCACAGAATATATCAGCCTATCACGAGGACCTGAGATAAAGGTTCAAAACCCTATACTGACCTTCTACATCTGTTCCTGATCATTTTAAGGATTAGAGTTGGAATTATCTTATTATTAAAGAGAAGTTCTAAAGAAAGAGATAGTATTATATAAATAAGAAAAAAATATCATCTGACACATATAAAACACTTACAGGCAGTTGAAAGATGTTTTAGATGATAAAAATGAACAAAAGGAATTGTGAATAGGTACTAATGACTATTGTTAAAATATATATTTTTCACTAGATGTGTTAAGTTTCTTCAGTGGAATTATGTGTAAAATTTTTGTGATCCAAAATAATTTTTAGAATTGTATTATTGTCTTCATTCTGTGAAGTTATTGTAGAAGTTTTTGTCAGTTTCCTTTTTGTTTTGTATTTGAGAATCTTTTGGGTATTATATTTTTATTAGGTGGAATATCTTTATTAGCAGTTGGGAAATGTAAATGTATTTCGGGTAGAGTAGACTTGAAGGTACCCCTTGTATTTTGGCGAAGTTGTTGTTTGATTTATCGCCAAGTTGTTGTTTCATTTATGGTAGCCTGAATAGTTGAATGTTATGGAAACCCTATTGTGACGTAATCGGGTGCATGCATGATTCTGGGAAATTTTTAATCATGGGATGTTTTGTAAGCATTTTTGTGGTGTGTGTTTAGACGGTAGAATGGCCAAATGTAGTAAGATTAATTTGAAGTTTCTGTACGATTTGGAGCAAAAGAGGAAAAGAGCTTTAATTGACTGGTGTGTAAATGAAGGTTTACTTAGTAGCCATTATAAGTGTCCTGTATGTACAGGGTGATCAGCGAATAAGCCCTGATTTCAAAATTAAATATCTCTACAACAAAAATCGATAGAATTATGCGGTAAACTGTACATTTATTAGCAAAACTAAAAATAGTGTACAAAAGTTTAGAAAATTTAGTTACGAAAATCGTTAACAGATGGCGCTCTGCATTGAAAATTATTTCTGAAAGGAGTCAAAAAATAATTTAAAAAATAAAGCAGCCCTTGCAATCAAAATACAATTTTTTCAAAATGTTCACCATTCGAAACAATGAGGTGGCGTAAATGAACAATGAAATTTGACATCATGTCTTGCAATGTCTCGACGGAAATGGAATAACATGCAACACTAATGAACGATTCAAGCTCATCTAGAGTAGCAGGATTGTTTCGATAGACAGCATCTTTCAATGCGCTGCACAGAAAGAAGTCACATGGACTCAGATCGGGAGAATATGGAGGCCAAGCTATTCCTGTGTCAGTAAATTGAGGATAATCTAACGCAATTACTCTATTCTCATAGTATTCATGAAGAAAGTGAAAAACTTTATTTGTTCAATGTGGTCGAGCCCCATCTTGCAGGAACCAGTCGATACCTGATCGACACTCAAACACTAGTTGAGTGCTGACAAATTGTTCTAAAATTGTAACGTAATGTTCAGTAGTTATCGTTTCTCATATGAAAAAGGGTCCGATAATGCCTCTGGTGCATACCACAGCCCATGTTATAACTTTAGGCGAATGCAGTGCTTTTTCTTCACACAAATGAGGATTTTCAGTACACCAAAAGCTCCAGTTTTGTTTATTAACGATTCCATTCAAATGAAAATGTGCTTCATCTGTGAACCAGACGCAGCTCCCATCAAATCTGTCGTTGTTGATCATTGTTAGAATCTGATTCGCAAAGTCAAACTTTTGTTGCACAGCTTTCATGGGTATGGAATGATGACTTTAGATTTTGTATGGAAACAGCCGTAGGCTATTTTTAAATATATTTTTTGTGTGCCCGTTCAAACCTGTCTCTGATGCTTTTCCTAGGATTTTGCTGAACAAATCCAGAAGCTTTGGTTGCATTTTCAGGAGTGACTATAGTTTGCTTAGGCCCAACGTTTCCCTTTCAATCATCAGCCATGCTGCCAGTCCATTCGAATTTCGTGAAGAGCATGAGAATGGTTTTCGCATCTGGTCCAACTGGAACATTGAATCGGTTTTGAAATCTGCAACGTGTTGCCATAGGACTGTGTTCTAATGGGCGAAATTCCAGAACCAAAATACACATTGTTCAATGAAATACATTATTTCACTTTCTACGCTAGCCTCTTTTCACTAGCCAACAGTTGTACTGATCACTTTCGACTTCGAAACACATTTTAAAGGCTATTGTTAGGTCATTGCGATTACAGCACCATCTGTTAGCGATTTTCATAACTAAATTTTATAAACTTTTGTACACCATTTTTACAGTTTTTCTAATAAACGTACAGTTTACCGCATAATTCTATCGATCTTTGTTGTAGAGTTATTTAATTTTGAAATCAGGGCTTATTCGCTGATCACTCTGTAGGAAGGATATGCGTCTAGTCGAACGTAAACACCGCTTAGATGGCTGTGAATGAGTTTATAGGAAGAAAGGTTCAGATGGTCACTATGTGAAGCATTCGATCAGAAAGAGTACTTGGTTTGAAAAAAGTCATTTGAGTATGATTGATATTTTGATTTTTACGTGGCTCTGGGTGTACGAACCGAATTCGAAAATCATGGTAAGCGAATATTTGCTTTTGGTAGTGCTTAAATGTATAACATATTTTTCCTTTTTTATGTTATTTTATTGTTTGGTTTGAAATGTATTTTATTGAGATTATGTCTTTTTTGTTTGCCTATATTGTAGAATTTGGTACTCCTTTGACTTTCTAAGTGAAAATATATCGATGTGTACATGGACAAAGTAAAGGGAGAGCGCAATGCAAGTTTGTGCAATTCTGGGATTTTTTATCAAGTGAAAATAGGTCGATGTGTACCATGGATAAAGTTAAAAGAGTGCGCAATGCCATTTTTGAGCAATTCGAGGAATTATTTTTAAGTGAAAATAGGTCAACGTGTATATGGATAAAGTCAAAGGAGTGGAGTGTGCAATGCCATTTTTATGCAATTCAAGGATTTTTTTTAAAGTGAAAATAAGTCGATGTGTACATGGATACCGAGTTTCTGCAATTGTTTGTCTTGTTATTTTCGGCAAAAATCGCCGCTTCGCAAGCCAAAATTAACGAGTCAAAGAATTGCACAAAATCGGTATCCATGTACCAGCAAAAATCGCCGAGGGGCACCCTAAAATATACTTTTACCTGTATTTCTTGTGCATTTAACATATCATATATTATCTAGTTGTAGTGGTGCTGATTTTAGAATCCTGTCTAACACATCACATTGTTTGTCAGATTTTAATGAATCTACTTATTCTAAACATGTTTGATTTAGTTCATTCTTTGTGTTCCAATGAGAGGGTCTGTGATTTTTTTTTTTTTTTTTTTTGGCTCCTTAATTCAAAATTCATTTTTATCATCTATAATAAGTGGATAATTCATTATGTATTGTAGTTGTAGTATAAGTAGCAGTATTTCTAGTGTGCTTGCACATACTCTACATAACTTATAAGGTATTTCTCCCGCCTTCTTGGAGTGGTGATCTGCACACTAGGCGCATATTCCAGAGGTCCGCAGTTCGATTCCCGGCGAAGGCATTCCTAATTTTTCATTCTCTCTTGCTTCCAATGTAAAATTCTAATGTCTGTACAGTGGCGCCTGAACTAAAAGGGTGTTAGATGATTGTTCTCCACACCCATGATTTGGCGATTAAGTCCCCTAAAAACCTCAGTCGCCCTTTAAAAGGAGGAGTATATAAAGTACAGTCAAAAGTCGTTAATTCGGACACCCATAATCCGAACCTCAAAGCTAAAAACTTTCTGCGCATGCACCGTGTTGGCACATGCGCACAGGCATTTTACGCGTGCGCCTATGACCTTGACTTTTGCGCAAGTGCAGAATACGTTTTCGCCTGCGCGCTTAATGTATAACGGACGGTATAAGCTAAGCTAAAATTATCTAATTCAGTTAATGTTGCAGATTGCGTTGTTCCTTAATCTTCAAATTGGATCCCGCTTATTATTTTTTGCAGACTGTAAGAGCAATTTTATAAAAGTAAACTTGAACTTTCGATTATGTCAAATAGAATTTCCGATGCTGGAACTTCCAAAGGATCTACAAAACGAAAGTATGTTTCGATGTCCAACAAACAAAAAGTGGAATTGCTGCAAAAAATGGATAAAGACATGAAGAATGTGACAGAGAGGTTAGTGAAAATGAAAAAAATTCGATTGACAAGTTAGTCGGTATTCTCGGCACAGCAATTAACGGGACTTGAACAGCGGAACTTTGTAACTGAACAAGAAATTATGTCTGTTTATAGAATTAAAGAGAAAGTATTATCACATAAAACGAAGCAACTTAAACAACTTACATTGAAAGAAATGTTTAATAGAGTAAATAAATAAATATTAAGCTTTTTTTTTTTTTTTTTTTTGTAAATTTTGATACCCTTTAGATCATAATTGTTCTTTATTTCATAAATTATGATTTCATATTTTTAATTTTAGAATTTCTGCATGCCATCTTACGAGATTTAAACTGATGATCTATAATCCGGAAAAATCGTTAATCCGGAATCGCCGAAGTCCCGACGAGTCCGGATTAACGACTTTTGACTGTATTTCGCCCACCTTCTCGGCATGTCTTCATGGTGTGATGTGTATCCAGAGGTCCGTGGTTTGATTCCTGGCAAAGGCATTGCATATTTTTCATCTTACCTGCTTCCAAAAAAAAAAAAAAAAAAATACCTAATGCCTCTACAAACTGATGAATCAATACAGCTGCATATATATCAATGAATGCATATCAGTGCACTGTATGTGACATGTACAAGTTTTGTTACTTTCATGTATAGTGTATATTTCTGTATTATGTGTTGATGAAACAGACCACCCATTCTCAACTATATATAAACAGTGTTTCATTTGTTTTATGTTTGATTCTTAAATTCCAAATCTTACTTGTTAATTTACCTTTATTTGCTGTAATTAAGCGATGAATCATTTTATCTCTTGCAAATCTCATAATACCATGTATAGTGTTATCCAATCTCTTAACATTTTTTCCATGAAGGTAAATATATTTTAATGTTCGGTGCATTCGTTCATGTGCATGTTTGTGTTAACACCACTGTGAAGTCTATAACAGTATGCCCAGCCAGATCTATTTTGTAAATAATATGTTTCAAAGTAATTTGCAAATTCAATAATGTCCGGATCTTCTTTAAGTAATTTTATTGCTGCTTCTTTCAGTGTATGAAAAGTATGAATGTCTTGTTCTTCTAAGTGAGACCTACCGTATGTGACGGCGTATAAAATGCACTTTTTTTCCTAAATTTGGTCTCTAAAAAGTTACCTGTGTCTTATACATGAAGGACACAGTCTTATACGTGAAGGTAATTGCATTCAATAATTGTTTATTTGGCTTTTATGAAACGTGAGAACTAAAAGAAACCACGCTATTGAAACTTTTTTTCTTTGTGTGTGGCCATGTAAATAAGGGTGCGTCTTATATGCCATCAAATACAGTAATAATTTTATATGTTTTTGCCTGTTTTTCAACACCATTGATTTTTTTTTTTTAAATTGTTTCTCCGGGTTTTATCAATATGCCATGCACAAAAAGGATGTTTCTGTAGTAAACCCATTTCAGACTTCCAAGCATTAAAAAAGGATTCAGCCATATCAGACATAAATATTTGTGGTTGTATTTGCCCAACTTTTTCTTTAATGCATGAAAAAAAAATTGATAGCACAGGTTGGTCACATCGATTAGAAATTTAAAATGCACACAGGAATCCTTGGTGCAAATCATTTATTGTAAGTAAAGTTATGAGTTCAAATCTGTATGCATTAACCCCATGTGTACCATCAATACATATACAAGTCAGAACTAAATTTTTTCACTATCTCTCTTTGTGCTTCTGTCATCATTATCAAAACAAAATCATTTCCTTTTAGAAATTAATATTGTGTACAATATTCATTCATGCTATGTTGATCCCTGGGTTTTATGAAATGCATTGATGTTCAGAATTTTGAATTTCAGGTACCCGTGTATCTACACATACCCAATCATTTTCATGTTTAACAGAATTAGAAGACAAATTGAAAGATTTTTTGATGTTATGTAAATCTTGTTTTGTAAGAAAAGGAAACCTCTCAAGCCGGGCATCTCATAGAGAATTTCTAATTTCATCTAAAATATTATCCAGAGAAATTTTTGCTGCTATCTTTGATGCAATATTTTTTATTTCATCTGTTGTTAAAAATAAGTGACCTAAATCATTCCGATGCCCAGTATGTATTTTCTGATATGACACTACACATTTGTCATCTGTATGTTCTGTTACTTTTAATGCAGCTGCACAATATGTATTTATTTTATTGCTTCCAAGGGTTTTTAAGTGACACAAACCTTTACTTTCTGATATAAAATTTCCTGAACAGTGGCATTACACCATGTATATTAAATATGCTTACTCCATAAGAAATTTTGACTTTGTATTATTTTCAATTTCTGCCTTCCATGCCAAAAAATCATTAAATGAATTAAATTCTAGTTCAGTATGACTCAAATCAACATCATGAACATTATTGAAATGAAATATTATTTCTCGCTTTTAAAAATTAGCATAACATACAGGACACACATAATTACCTGTTAGAAGTATGAATTTTATTTTGATGATATTTCCAATTTTTTAGGTCACTAAATTTCAGATGGCAGTCCTCACATTTGTAGCTTGGTGATTGACCACTTTTTAAAGAATCATTAATGTAGTATTATTAGAGTGTAATGTGTTGGTATGGCGTTTCAAACTGCATTTATTATGGTACGTTTTTAAGCAATCAGAACATACAAAATTACTCTCAGCCACACTAAAATTATTTGCACAATCAACCATACTGTTGAAACTAAATAACGTTTGCATAATCCGAGTTCAGAAAACAAAACATTTATTTTACATATTCTAAAGAAATAACGTTCTGAAACAACATGTTTCATCTACACAATCAATCGACGCTCTCACCAGAGCATTACGCCATCAAACTTGGCACACATCCAAAAGTTCAAATTGAAGAATTACAGAAGCGTTGTTGCCACACAAGAAAAGACATATAGTTACAGCTTCCCACAATAATAAAACAAAAACACACTTTTGAAAAATAGACAATAATAATAAAAAATAGTAATAATAAAATTCTTAACAATATTTTCTCGATTATGCAACATCCTCTCCCCTTTTTGAGTCAGTGGCAAACGACTCAAAAACATATGTTATCCTATTAAAAAGGTCTAGTACATTAGGCTTCTTAACAAGCCGTCCTGACGACGTAAATTTCTGTTTTATATGCTGTACGTCAGTCTGATCGTTTTTCTTATCGTCGTTAACGTTAGGCTCTTCAACTAAATAATTTTCATCTAGTTGTATCTCTAGTGGATAAATACGCTGAACGGGCCTTATGAAAATCCTTTTCTGAGTTTTTAGTTTAACTGTTCGAATTTTGCCATCCCGACCAGGAATTTTCTCTATAATTTTACCCAAAGGCCAATACAAGCGTTTTTTGAAATCATCGCCTATTAAGACTATCTCCCCAATTTTAGGCAACCGGGTTACTTTATTTTGTGGTTGTTTCATTATTAATTGCCCCAAATATTCTTTTCGGAAGCGGTTCCTTAAATCTTTAAGAAGTTTTGTGCGGTATTTAATTCTTCTCAAAAAATGCTGAGAGTCAATTTTATCTATATCTGCTACATTCGAAGTACAATTTTCAATTAAAAACATTGACGGAGTTAAAGGGATAGCATCTTCAGAGTTCTCCGAAATATATGTTAAAGGTCGAGAATTAATTACCGACTCACAATCGCAAATTAAGGTTTCCAGTTCTTCATAAGATAAAACCGATTTTCCCAAAGAACGTCTTAAAAGTTCTTTAACCATGCGAACTAGCCGTTCCCACCAACCTCCCCACCAGGAGGCTGTTGGTGGATTGAATTTCCATACTATTCTCTTTATTTTTGCCTCATTCTCTATTATGTCCCAGTTAAGTTTAGACATTTCGTTATACGTTCCTCGGAAGTTAGTCCCATTGTCGGAATAAATGGTTCGTGGTCTGCCACGTCTGGCTATGAATCGTCTTAAAGCCAAAAGAAAAGATTCTGTTGATAACGAAGTCACCAGTTCTAGATGGATTGCTCTGTACACAGCGCATGTGAAGAGTGCCATCCAAACCTTCTTACCGTTTTTCAAAAACAATGGGCCAGCTAAATCTACTCCCAAAATTTCAAAAGCCCTATAATCTCCTACGCGATCTTCAGGAAGAGGAGTCACTTCGCAAGACATCGGTTTCGCTTTATATCGTTGACATATTACACACATTACGCACAATTTTACGTTGTTTCAGTATCCAGAATCTTTCTCTTAAAATAGATTGAAGCATTTGAGTTCCAGCATGACAATGTTTCTTATGAACTGACTCAATTAACAATGTAGTAAAGATACATTTACTCGGTAACAAAATTGGTGTTAAAAATTCAGAATTGTCTTTGCGTTCCAATATTCTAGTTTTCACTCTTATAATTTTTTCATTATCAATGAATACATCAAGTGGATTAAGAGCTCCAATGTCAGGAAAATTTGAGCTTTGAACCAACCGAATCAAAACTTTTTCGGAATTTATGATTTCAGCAACAGTTAGTTTAGATTCTTTACACAAATTTGACTTCTTCCTACAGTTAGAAATAAAACGTAACACCCAACCGGTTACACGAATCATTTTTTCATAATCAGAAACTCTTTTTGCATACCAAGGAGTGGTATCCTCTGAAAAGTTAACATTAATAAGTTTTACCTTCCTCTTTTCCAAGTCAGCTTCGCTCGGCTGACAAACAATATTGGTAGGCCAAAATTCAGGGCTTTCTCTTAGCCAGAGAGGTCCCTTAAACCACTCCGAGTTAATCATTTGTTTAGCAGAGCAACCTCGAGATAACACATCTGCTGGGTTCATATTACCAGGCACATGCCTCCATGATTCAGGTTATGTCAACTTAGTAATTTCTTTAACACGATTGCTTACAAAGTTGACCAATTACCAGGATTTCTGATCCACCATAATGCGACTGTAGAATCACACCATAAAGTTACATTTATATCAAAATCATTAAGAGCTTTACAAACAGAATATAATAATCGGGATCCAATGCAACAGGACATTAATTCCAATCTAGGAATCGTCAAATTCTTAATAGGAGCTACTCTAGATTTTGCTCTTAAGAGAGTAATTTTTACACTGCATGAATCAACACTTCTCGCGAAAATACATCCTGCATAAGCATATTTGCAGGCATCGACAAATACATGCAATTCAACTGTTGCAAAGGTTCCAATGAATCGGGGTATTGCCACATTTTTCAACAAAAGTATATCAGATAACCACACAAAAAATTTACTTACAAAATCATGAGGCAATACCTCGTCCCAAGAAAATTTCAACTTCCATGTTTCTTGTAACAAAATTTTTGGAAGCAAAGTTATTGGTGCAAGTATTCCAATTGGATCAAAAATTGATTGTACAATAGACAGAATCAGTCTCTTAGTTGCCTTAGTATCACAAGTTATCATATTTACATTTATATTACACCTTAAAGTATCATTGTCTAAATTCCACAATATTCCTAAAAGAGGTGTGTCCCCAGAATGTTTTGTAGTATATTTGGAAGCAACATTGCTCTCCCATCCCCTTAAATTAAATCTGCCTCTCGACATAAGACTTTTGGCCTTTTGAATTAAATCCTCTTGTTCCTCAATATTGTAAACACCCGTAATACAATTATCCACATAGAACGAATTTTTTAATTTGTCAGCCACATCTAAAAAGTCAGATGGACAATTATTCAAGAGATATTTAATAGACGCACCTAGTAGATAAGGGCTGCAGGAAACCCCAAAAACTACTCTGCAGTGCCTATACACTATTTCTCCCTCATCACTTGGATAGAAAAATCGCAAGTAATCTCTATCCTTCGGAGAAATTCCTAACTGCAAGAATGCTTTCTCTATGTCTGCACTCAGACCAATAGGAAAAAATCTCATTCTGTCTAAAATATCAGGGACTAATTCTATTAAATTAGGTCCTTTCAATAAACACTGATTCAAAGATGGTTTTCCCTTTTCACAAGATGAAGCATCAAAAACGGGTCTTACCTTAGTGCTTTCACTATTCATCTTAATAACCGGTTTGTGTGGTAAAAAGTGGCATTTATTGTTTAATTCCTTTTCCGGAACCTTTTCTATAATATTTAAATTTTCCCACTCTCTAAACACTTCTTGATATTCCTTCAAAGAATTATTTTCTTTTGCCCTCTTTATCATTTTTTGATGACGTGTCAAAGCAATGCTTTTATTATCTGATAAATTGGTAGATTCGCATTTCCAGGGTAATTCTAATTCATATCTACCATCGGACCGAATAGATAATTTATTCTGAAAATCAATCTCGTAGTCGCAATGAAGATTTTTCGTTTTACTATTTTCCGTCGGGTCGGAAATACCCAAAACTTCAAGCTCCCATAAAGATTTCAAAGAAGCATTATTTACATGCAAGGAAAGACTTATTAGGGCATTATCCCTGACAGTATCATTTTCTTTACCCATAACCGTCCAACCCAGTTTTGTTTTGACTGCAGTTAAACCAGAGGGTAATTCTAGGTATTCGTCAGTTAACAGTTTACCAATGACATCTGCACCTATCAATAAATCAATTTCACTTTCCTCGCAAAATGTGTCACTGAACTCAATTTTCCTGCTTTTCAATTCCTCTATAATCTGAGCATACTTGATTGTTGGAACAAATCCACATATCTTTTTTTCAGAAAAAGCTTCAAAACAACACCTAAAAGTGTTATCTAAACTGCTTATGTCAATAGAAAAAACAGAATGGGTTACAGGCGCAGTTTCCCTCCCCCCAAACAAACCATGAATTACTTTCTCCTGTCGAATAGGATCAGCCTTCATTCGCTTCATAATTTTCTCCCCAACGTATGATCGTTGGGATCCCGAATCCAAGAGAATTCTAATTTTTCTCTCTCGATTTTTAACTTTAATTAGAACACATAAAGTTTGCAAATAAACTTTCTCGCTCTTACTGTTATTAGAAAGGGAAACATCCAACTTAGAGTCATTTTGTTTTACAGAACTAACATTCTGAGGACACATAAATTTTATATGATCACAACTGCAAATGGGGCATTTAATATTGGCTTTACATTGGTTTTTTAAATGGCCAATTCTTAAACATGAAAAACAAACACCTTTCTTTTGTACAAGTTGCCTCTTTTCATTTAAGCTCATATTTTCAGCTTTAAAACACTTAGCACTCATATGAGGCTTACCACAAAATATACAAACATTTTGCTTACCTTTACTGGTTTCATTTGTACTTACCAGCGCGGCAGCTGTTGCTAAATCTGAATTACCTGAAATAACATTTTTATTAAGACGCTTAACAGAATGAGTAAATCCTGATTGTGCTAATCTAATCATTTCTTCCGATTCTACTTCATGCCTTAAAAAACACATTAGTTTTTCAAGCGTTCTTTCAGAACTCTTTTCCTGTCCCTGTTCAGAAGTTCGACTCCGCTCCCAGGCACGTAGAATATTCTCAGGTAGGCACGACTCCACTAAAGGTCCCAAGAAATCAGCAAACTTTTCCTTGGTGCGTCCTAAGCTTTCCAGCGCCCGTAATTTACTTTCTATACTATCATAAAGTACTCCTAAGTCCGACGCCGTTCTGCCTGTTGTAGCATTCTTTGTAACAAGCCCAAGCAAATCTCTTACATAGATCTGCACCAGAAGGTCTTTTCTACCAAATCTTTCTTTCAGCTGCTCGATAGCTTTAGGATAATTCGCGGCGGTAACAGGAAAACTGTTCAAAAGTTGAGCCGCCTTTGAGCCAGGTACTGCACTTTGCACTAAGTACAAAAATTTATCTTCCGGCACAATATCCGCATCTTCATGAATTTTGGAGAATTGGCTCCAAAAGCCTAAAAATTCTCTTGCATCTCCAGAAAATTTTTTCAGTTCAAGTTTAGGAAGTTTGAACTTCCTGTTTTTATTTTCTTTAGGATCCGAAATCGAAAGTGAAGCAATATCTGTAGTAACATTCATCGAATTCAATTGTCCAATTTTATTCTGAAGTTTCACCTTTAAAGCTATAAAGAAATCTCTGTATCCTTCAGCCGTATTAAATTCATTCTCGAAATCCGCTTCCTTGGTTTGTTCTAAAACACTGCTTTGAGTACTGTCCAAGCGTTCAAATTTGTCAATTAGTTGCCCCAACAACACTTGCAATCTCTCAGGATCCGTACAAGTAGGCAATTCCTCTTCCACAATCTTCGTAGTTAACGTAAACGAAGTACGTTCACTTTTACGTTTTGCCTTTAACAACTCCATTTTAACAAAACGCCTAAATCAAAACTACTCGAAATCACACAAACGTCCTGTGAAACGGACGCCAAACTTTTATGTTGAAACTAAATAACGTTTGCATAATCCGAGTTCAGAAAACAAAACATTTATTTTACATATTTTAAAGAAATAACGTTCTGAAACAACATGTTTCATCTACACAATCAATCGACGCTCTCACCAGAGCATTACGCCATCAAACTTGGCACACATCCAAAAGTTCAAATTGAAGAATTACAGAATTACAGAAGCGTTGTTGCCACACAAGAAAAGACATATAGTTACAGCTTCCCACAATAATAAAACAAAAACACACTTTTGAAAAATAGACAATAATAATAAAAAATAGTAATAATAAAATTCTTAACAATATTTTCTCGATTATGCAACACATACTATTAGAACTTAGTTTTCAAAGACTTAATTAATGTAGTATTATTGTACAGAAATTTATATGCATGGCGTTTCAAATTGTATCTATAGTTGAAAGTTTTAAACAATCACGGCAAACAAAATCACTCTCAGCTATACTAAAATCATTTGCACAATGAACCATATCACTCACAACACAATCAGAATTATCACACAGGATTACACCTTCCTGATTTTGATTCGATTCAGAATCAAAAATACCTTCTGGGGAAACAGAAGTACTTGGCCATGAAATGGGCAGTTTTTCTTGATTTTATGCGGAAGATATAATAATCGAAGCAAAATAAAAAAGAGAACTGTATCATCAATCACACTTTACCACAGCAGTGCAAACAGTAAGAGTAAATAACAGTAAATACGACGCGCCTTCAGGGTAATGACGACATGCGCAGTAATCTGCGCAGATGTTCAGGGAGGAACCGGGAGGAAACTAGCGTCTGAGGGGCTAGACGCTTGTCCCGACGAAGGAGGTTTACCCGGATATGTACCGGCCTCAGTCGACGAAAAAAGGTTATTGTAATTGGCTATTTATCGACGTACTGGTTATTTTTTGTAATCATATTTTTACGTATGTTGTAATTGTTATGTGAATGGGTTTGGGGAAGTTTTTAGTATAGTAACAAGAACTTATGATTATCGTTATACATATGCGTGCATTAAAAAACTCATCAGTCTGCTCAAAAAATGCATTACATATGTGATTTTACTCATGCATTATTTCTTCGTACATAGACAAATAGAAATATATATTTCTGGCATATATGTATATAATATTTGGAGTGTGCAGTAGTTTTTAAAATGCATGAAATTTATGAAATCAGATTGAAATCTGTGTTATATTTTATAATCTATTTAATGGAGAGATACTTGTTACTTATTTATTATTGAATTAATGGAGAGATACGTTTTATTATATTACGTTTTTATTATTGAATTAATGGAGAGATACGTTTTATTATATTACGTTTTTATTATTGAATTAATGGAGAGATACGTTTTATTATATTACGTTTTTATTGTCAAGTGGAGTAATCTTTGAAATATTATAAAAACTGTATAATGAATTGTTTTGCTAAACTAGTTTTTTCCGAACATTACGCTCTGTTAACCCTTAGCCTGTCGAGTAATTTTCTGCGAATCCCTTTAAAACTGTGGCTAGTTTTGGACCGAACTTCCCGTAAAATGTCGCTAAAATAACCCTAAACCTCTGAAAATTGTCAAGCAGTTCTTTTATTATTTCCCATCCCTCCCAGAATTTTAGCTCAATTGTTCCGCCTAAAAGAGATTGATTGCACTGTAAACATTAGTAGATGCGAACTGTCAAGAACTTTGCCGAATGAATAGCTTCTCTCTGACGGACCCTGGGAGTGCTCTAGGGTAATTGTCTACCGAATACTCATCAACATTTCGTGAGTAAACGGTATCAGAACTAAAAGGATATTCTTTCATACAAACATCTCATTTCCGAACAAGTTGCTTTTAAAATTTGCCTGTTTTCATTTTTAATTTTTATGCATTTTATAACCAAGTTTCCCAGATTTCGAAGTCACTGATTTCATTGCAGATCGATTAAATTGCATTATAATTTATTAATAAAATATGTATTAACTGGTACATGTTTCATTCCTTCTGTGACACTGTTACAACATTTAAATAGCATTATTTATTAGTTCTCTTGAATCTTACATTATTTTCCGATTTTTTTAGCATAAATTAAAAATCTTTAAAACATTAATCTTTTTCTATATTTTTTATTTGCATGCAAATAATAATTATCTTTTAACAGTTCTATAATTCCTTATAGATATATTCCTTTTTACCTTTTTATATTTTTAAGATGTTTAGCATAATATTCGAATAATTATTATAAAAAAATGGTGTTTTATGATTTCTGCAAGTTTAATCAACGGAATATGATGTGACTTTTAAAACTGCTTTTTAAAGAAACTGATAGTGAAAAATAAGGTATATTTCAAACTTTAGGCTTCTCTTATGCTCAAATTCGAATCTTTTTCCGAAGGAATGGTGTTTTCTGAAAAAGTATTTTTAATTTGTTTGTTTATAGTTGAAAAGTTTATAGAAAAGAATTTTTAAACAAATTTAAATATTCACTAACTTTGTGACTTTGTCACTTTGTGACTAAATGTCTAAAATTCAGTGTAAAGGAAAGCATTTTTAAAATTATACTGGATTGCTTATTTGAAAGAGGATAGGTATTAAATATGACTTATTTAACGAAAACAAAGATTTGGATTATTTACGGACAGTTGTTTGAATCTCAATGCAAACTATATCAGCTCCAAAATAATACACTCTTCTTTTTAAGGATTGCATTTTTAATGGTATTCTTGCAGAACTTAGAAATTCATGCAGCTTAGAAATTTATTATAAGACTTGTATTAATTGACTGAGTTTATAAATTCTTACTTTTCTGCCACTGAAACACTAAACTTGATGTGAAATAGGATTAAAACATTACTTTTATAACTTATAAGATATTTTCTCACTCCTTTCGTTAAGCCTTCGTGGTGTAATCGTTAGCACATTGGTCGTGTATTCGAGAGGTCCAGTCCCGGCTAGGGCATTGCACATTTTTCAGTTTCTTATTTCAAAAATAACCTAATGACTCTTCAGTGGCACTCGAACTAAAAAAGGTGATGCATGATGATTCTTCACCATCCTGATATGGCGATTGGGTACCTTAATTCCCAGTCGCTCTTTAAAAGGGAGAGTACATAAGGTATTTTTCCCCTCCTTTCTTTATACCTTCGTGCAAAGGAATTATGTAACATAATTAATATCACTATGAATGTTTTATTACACTTTATCTAAGTTATTATGCATGAACTAGACAATGTTGTTGTTTATTAACTCACATAAGTAATATAATCGTTCAATATGGTATTTTTGTATAGAAAAGTAAAGTATTATTGTAAAGAAAGTGTATTGTCGAATGTTTTGTAATAAATAAAGATTGCATTTAATAATTATGATAATGTGTTTAATAAAGGATATGAGTAATTAAATATATATTATGGGATTCATT
The DNA here is from genome assembly GCF_044657685.1 of Stegodyphus dumicola. NCBI lineage: Eukaryota > Metazoa > Arthropoda > Arachnida > Araneae > Eresidae > Stegodyphus > Stegodyphus dumicola. The sequence continues at coordinate 7,912,715 of NC_140778.1, read as the reverse complement.
ATCAGGGAGATATTTTTTTTTCTAGTGATAATTTTCCCAGTATTCATTTTTTGCAACATTAAGCTCTAAATAAATGTCTTGTTTGAATATAGCATTAAGTATTTACACCAAACTCCTATCCAAAGAAAATGCCATACAAGGAAGGATCATTAACTTTTATTTAGAACAAATATTTTTATTATTTTAATGCTGTTAATAATTAATATATAAAAAATAAAGGTTGATCTTTACAATATGGTAACTGGTAGTTTGGCGACATTTTGGAGGCGATAAAGGTTACTACCTGGCACTTTGGTAATAATGTGAGCAGTACTCAGTTCCGATTATGCATTATTTTGTGTGAGGGAAGTGAGAGATCATGGGATACGTCATGTGATATTAATGGACGAATTACGGTTCTTTAATCGGAAAAGGGGGGAAATCGGGAAAAAATCTGGAAGTTTTGTATTTGGCTTTATTCTGTGTTGTGTGAAACAGTGTTCGTGAATTTTTGGATCCCATGGCCGTAACTAAAGTGAATTCGAAATGGCTATTTATGTATGTATTAATTTAATGTATGTGCTCATTTATATTTTAAGTAGTGTTTTTGAATTTAATTATATTTTAATTAAATGATAGTTATTTTGTGAATTTTATGTTTGTAGGAATTTGGTATACGTTTTAGTTGAAGTAAACGTGCATGGAAATAATTTAAATATCTGACACTAAGTATTTGTAATGGTTGCGGTATGAATTCGTTGGTGATGTGTATAATGTAATAGATGATTTAGAGGTAAAAGTTTTTGGATATTTTATTTATTTTATATGTGGAAATGTTCATATTTGGAAAGGGTAAATACTTTTTCGCGATCAGGTAATTTCATATATGTTCTTTTTACCGGGTTTAAAGATTGAGAAAATTGTCATGTATTTTCGTGAAATTTTTCTAATTTATGAGAAAAAAGCAGTGTACATGGATATAGTGAAGAGTGTGCGCAATGCCATTTTTGTGCAATTCTGGGATGTTTTTTTAAGTAAAAATAAGTCGACGTGTACATGGTTTAGTGATATTTTAATTAAATGATAGTTATTTTGTGAATTTTATGTTTGTAGGAATACGTTTTAGTTGAAGTAAACGTGCATGGAAATAATTTAAATTTTTGATACTAAGTATTTGTAATGCTTGCGGTATGAATTCGTTGGTGACGTGTATAATGTAATAGATGATTTAGAGGTTTTTGGATATTTTATTTATTTTATATGTGGAAATGTTCATATTTGGAAAGGGTAAATACTTTTTCGCGATCAGGTAATTTCATATATGTTCTTTTTACCGGGTTTAAAGATTGAGAAAATTGTCATGTATTTTCGTGAAATTTTTCTAATTTATGAGAAAAAAGCAGTGTACATGGATATAGTGAAGAGTGTAAGCAATGCCATTTTTGTGCAATTCTGGAATGTTTTTTTAAGTAAAAATAAGTCGGCGTGTACATGGTTTAGGTGTATGTGTTATTTTGAAAAACGCGTAAGAAGTATGGTATTGTGCACTTTTTCCCAATTTTGCAGTGAATATTTGTCATGATTAAGCAGTTTTGTTAGATAAAATTTCTAGCATAAGTGTAATTCGGCTAGTAGATTTTTGGAAGAAGTGTTCAGTAGATAAAAAGAAAAGAAACATGTCTTTACTTCATGAAGACAAAATGGCGGCGGGAAAAAAAAATGGAGGGTTGCTGTAGGAGAGTTGGTCGCCAAATGTTCGCCAAAAAAATGCCAAGTTACCATAATGTAAAGATCAACCAAAGTAAATTAAGTTCACTATAGTGGATTGAATACGTCTGCTGAACGTTGGTAGTTTGTGACGAGTTTGGGTCCTGGCAACCAAACTGGTTAACTGCTTAAGTCTTTATGATTTTTCTCATGCGTAACCTGAATTTAAATCATTTTTATTTAGTTCAATTTCTATTCTTCCTTTCATGACTGAAGCGAGGAAATATCAATTTTTTTTTCCTATTTTTCTATTGCAATTTATATTTCTGTTTTTCAGTACTTTTTCATTGTGAATTGAAACAGTAAAACCTTTTAAATCTTTCTTATTCTCCATTTATGTATTAGCAACAATTATTTTTACAATTATTTTTAAAAGTACTTCTACAGTTTTCTTATTTTAATAAATATTACTACAAAATGCATAGGCTATGATTTGATGAATAATTATACATAAATAATTACTTTATTAGTTATACTAAATTTTATCAACTTAATTTGATGTGAGATTTAAAGAAGTTAAATTTAAACAAAATTCAGAATTATAAATTAAGGAGATTAAAGTATTTTCATGTATTTTTTATACTGACAATTACGTCTTCTTTCAAAAAGAGGACTTTCTGTAGGAAACAAGAACAAACTAACCTTACATACGGGAAAAACAAACACGCTGGCATGCCATTCGCCTGGGTTTCAACCGAAAGTAAATCGAACTACCAGTATTCAACAATTCAACAGTCTTTAACTTTTCGTCTACTGATGAGGCTCATGATCGAAGCCCCATCAGTAGACGAGAAGATTTTTTAACATCCTCACAAAATCTCAAACAGTGAGCGTAGAGCGATTCTGACTCTCTTGCTTTCATGTTTCATTTGAAAAGTAAAAGCTGCACCACTAGATGCTAGCAGACTAATACGAGTTTTATGTGAAAATCACTGAGTTAGTATGTAAATTGATTTTAAGCTTCAGAATAATAAGTACACTTGCAAAAACATTCATTGCATTATCATATTTTCATAAGAGATAATTTTATCACGTTTCTTATAGTAATATTGTATTTTATTATTCTTGGGAAAAATGCCAAAAGAAATACATTGTTGTTTATGTTTTTTTTTTAAAGCTTTGAGAGAAATTATATAATTTCAAGTCATATTTGTAACGAAAGTTATTTATGCATTAACAAGGCTTGTTGACTTGAATAATAATGTTACCTCTACACTTAATAATTTGTGTTATAAAAGATTTGTGTTATATAAAAAAATTTGTGTGTGTTAAGATGCATTGAATGTGTATTATATTTAAGAGATATTGAGAATTAATAGAATAAACCATGAAGTGATATACGAGTATAATTTCATTAACTGGATTTTCGAATATAAGTTTAAACTATACTTTTAATGAAGAAAATCGTGGGCATATATACAAAACCTTACTTACACTGATTAATTTTCTCGACGCATCATACAGAATCGTACTTCCAATTCGAAAACATTTTGAAATATATCGTATAAATACCATTTATTCTCTAAGGAACTGTATGCGCAATCGAAATAGAAAACAGACTTTGTACATTTTTGTACATTTTTTAAGTAGATTTATATATAGCTAACAGCCAACATACTAGTAAATATTAGTGTATATTTCCAATTAAATTAAATAAAATTATATGGTAGTGTGAGGTCAGTATCGTGAATCGCTTTCTATTTTTCTCCTTTTTGAAGGGAACAATCTGAAATTAGCTATAGAAAATATTGTAATAACCGAAGAATTAACTCTTAATAGAACCAAGCAAAATTTTTTTTAATTTACTGTCATTGGTTTACACTTTCCATTGTCCTTTTTTAATCCGCGATGGAATCTCTTTTTGCCCCAAGATTGTATTTATGACGATTAGAGGATATGATAATCAAGATTTATTTCATCATAATGTAAGCAGAAAGTCGTCAGGAGGAAGAAAACAGATATAAAAAAACAACATGCATTTTGCGTTCCAAAGTGCCATGTAATTGCTAATGAATTATATATCTCCATTAACAATTGCTAATACTACCTATTGCACCAATGAGTTTAGCAATGTTATGAGGATACAGTAACTTTTAAGCATTCATTTGTAAACTGTGACAGTTTGCAAGTAAAATCTAAGACGAAATGGTGTTGTTAACGATGTATCTCAGAAGAATTAGATAAGTGATACAGTCAAAAGTCGTTAATTCGGACACCCATAATCCGGAATGATCTATAATCCGGACCTCAAAGCTAAAAACTTTCTGCGCATGCGCCGCGTTAGCACATGCGCACAGGCGTTTTACGCGTGCGCGTAAGACCTTGACTACTGCGCATATGCGTGTGCGCAAGTGCAGAATACGTTTTCGCCTGCGCGTTTAATGTATAACGGACGGTGTAAGCTAAAATTATCTAATTATCTATTTCACTTAATGTTAATGATTGCGTTGTTTCTTAATCTTCGAATTGGATCCCGCTTATTATTTTTTTGCAGACTGTAAGAGCAATTTTATAAAAGTAAACTTGAACTTTCGATTATGTCAAATAGAATTTCCGATGCTGGAACTTCCAAAGGATCTACAAAACGAAAGTATGTTTCGATGTCCAACAAACAAAAAGTGGAATTGCTGCAAAAAATGGATAAAGACATGAAGAATGTGACAGAGAGGTTAGTGAAAATGAAAAAAATTCGATTGACAAGTTAGTCGGTATTCTCGGCACAGCAATTAACGGGACTTGAACAGCGGAACTTTGTAACTGAACAAGAAATTATATCTGTTTATAGAATTAAAGAGAAAGTATTATCACATAAAATGAAGCAACTTAAACAACTTACATTGAAAGAAATGTTTAATAAAGTAAACAAATAAATATTAAGCTTTTTTTTTTTTTATAAATTTTGATACCCTTTAGATCATAATTGTTCTTTATTTCATAAATTACGATTTCATACTTTTAATTTTAGAATTTCTGCATGCCATCTTACGAGATTTAAACTGATGATCTATAATCCGGAAAAATCGATAATCCGGAATCGCCGAAGTCCCGACGAGTCCGGATTAACGACTTTTGACTGTAATCTAAATGACATTTAACACTTTTATGCCCTTTAGCTTTTTTTGCGTAAAACAGTTAAACATCATTCAGTATTTACTTAGCACCATAAATAGCATTACTGAGATTATGGCATAAAAGCAAGATTTTGTTTGACATATGGTAGTTTATTGACAAAGACGTCCAAAGCAGAAATTTTGGTATTTCAAAAACAGAATGACGAATCATCATAATTATTTTACAAGAAGTAACATTAAAAATATGAAACATAATGTTGTTTTCAAAATATATATAAAAGCGGAAGTTTTCGTTTAACAATATTTGTGTATACATATTTTGATTATTATAAGCCGACTACCGATGTGATCTTAAAATTCCATGCAATACACTGCATTAAATGTGTTTTAAGCAATTAAAAATTACTATATTTAAAAGCGAATCATGAAATTTGAAATTCAAATCTGGGTAAAACTCGCGAACGGCAAAGTAGATCTACATCAACAAGATGTGTTTACTCCTTGGGGAAGAGAACAACATGACAGGTTCTCTAATTACAGTAGTAGCTCGATAACCTCAGTCAAAAGGTATGTAGACTTCGGTTTTAGCAATAATTTAAACCTAAAACTAAATTCCCGACGCATGCCTTTGAAGTATTTATTAGAAGATCTAGAAAATAAAAATAACATTAAAAAAATATTCTTGACGATCACCAATCATTATGATGTTTTACGGGGCAAGGAAGTGAGGCAGCACAATGAAATAGAAAGCTGTAACTGATATTTTAAAAAATAATGTGATACGTTATCTATACTGTACTCTTATCTATGTGTCATTTATATTAGAGGTAATAAAATTTGTTAAATTCGATATTCAATATATTTGAGTAAAAGAATGGTATATGTATATGTATCTATGCAAGCGAAGTATTATAGTTTCGGCAATTAGTCAATATAACTCAGAACAGCATTATTTTGAAAGATTTGCTATGGACCTTTCAACAGCATTCAGTAAAAGCTTCTTTTCAAAAAGGAAGAATATTTTCTTGCAAAGTACTCTTGTTTGATGGAGAAAAACTTATGTACAATATAATTGAAAGATCTTTCATATTATTACCAATCTGAAGATGAATTTTGTATAAGTTTCAAATTTTCAAATTGATGCGCTTCTGCTTACATTAAATTATATGTATATCCTTTACATTACATTGTAGAGACATTAGGTTTTTTTTTGAAATCAGGAAAGATGAAAAATTAGCAAACGCCTTCGCCAGGAATCGAACCACGGCCCTCTGGAATACCGGGCCAGCGTGCAGAACCACTGCACCACGAAGGCAGGCTAGGAAGGCGGGAGAAATATCTTATATACTCCCCCCTTTAAAGGGGGGCTGGGGTTTTTAGGGGACCCAATCGCCAAATTCTGGGTGAGGAGAATCATCATTGAACAAACACCCTTTTAGTTCGGGCGCCACTGTAAAGACATTAGGTTAATTGGAAAACCCGTAGAGATGAAAAATGAGCAATGCCTTCTCCGGGAATCCAACCACGGACCTCTGCAAAACTGGCCCAGCGTGCAGAACGACTACACCACGAAGGCACCCTAAGAAGGGGTAAATACCTTATATACTCTACACCACGAAGGCACGCTAGGAAAGCGGGAGAAATACTTTATAAAATAACAGAAAGATATCTGAAAATTACATTTGTCCTATCAAATAGCTGAGAAAAAATTAGTATACTCTTTTGTATGTTTTATTGCCAGTTCATGAGTATGCTTCAGATCTCTCTTCTCTGTTCAGGAATCTGAAAGAGAAACTGCTTTATTAATGTACGAAAAAGGTATTTGCGCTCTCGAAAATCCATAATTTGTACATTTCCCTAATGCAGCATTTTAAATAGAATGACGGTAAAAAATATGTGTCTAGAACTACGAAATTTAGTTCTATCATATTCAAACTGTCCTTTATAATATTTGCGATTTGTTGGGTATAAATTTAGAGCAGACTATGATTGCATTAAATATAACGCATACTTATAATCTGATGTTGATGAAGGAAATAATTTACTATATTTCAAACTAATTACGAAAAGCAATAGACGAGAAGGAAAAAAAGAGCGAACGAGATTTTTCGCAGTTCTTATTATGCATCTGCACCAGGGACGAAGGGAATAATTATTAAAAATTAAACATTTGCGAAAAGTATGGCCAAGGAAGTTAATCCTACACACTTTAGATCCATAAAAAGATTTTTAAACAAGAAAATAAAAGAAATATAGCATTTATAGTTTGAAAACATCAGATTGCCGCCCGATGCTTCAAATAAAAGTTAACCACTGAAACACTTTTTAAAATAAATATCCATAAAATTTAAGCTTTTACTCCCTTCTTCTTTTAAACAATAATGAATCTGCTCTTACCAATTTATAAAATTAAATACTTTCTTTCTATTTACTCATAAGACCAAATAAAATACAAATATATAAAACTGAAACTCAAAATCAATCAAAATTTGAATTTTATGAGATCCATGGATTGTTTTTGTACTTCTTTATCGAAAAAATGTTATAAGCCAAAAAATATCAAACTATTAAAAAAAGTATGTTACAATTTACCATTGAAATGTAAAAAAAAAGGAATAGGTATGATGGTTTTTAAGTATATATTATAATATTTATTATGAAGTAATATGTATGTTGTTTGGGAGCTGTAAGATAATAACGTACATAAACATTAAAGGTAGGAATTTTGCAACTGAACGTTATCATAAGATGTTAGAAGCCTATTTTATTTATGGCACTCATGGTACGAAGAAACGCTTAATGAAAAATGTTGCAATGAACTCCAGATAAAATGGCTTTTTGAATTTTGCTGTACTGAGCAACGATTTTTTAATAATGGACAAGATTTATCGCTAGATGAAAATAATAATATTTCTTCCAGTTGCTTAAAAATAGATAACAGTGCAGAAAAATATTTTCATTCTAAATTTAATTTATACATTATTAACCTTCTAAAACCTGGCTTAAATTCTCATAATATAACCTTTAGGACGGCGCTATCCAAAACACTTTTCCCCCTCCTTTACTGTCCCCTAATGAGAAAAGCCGTAGGAAGTACTTTCTTACCTCCATGGTTAGGCTGGATATTTGTCCCTATGCAGGAAAATTTACATGTTTGTCAGACGCTGGACAATAATCTAGAATAGGTTACTATATTTGTGACTTTTTAGAGGTTTATTTTGATTTAATTTAGGCTAAACTGTATTTATTTATAAAGAACAAAATGTATAGGATGTTTATATAAATTTACTCTTTCTGATCAATCTGGGTAATCATTTGTGAATTTTATGTGTTTGTTTCTTCTAGAAATTAGCAAACGAGAACAGAACTTGACAAATATGAACTAGCTTTATATGCCTGAGAGTCCGAATGCAGTATTTGATAATCTATTTTCATTAATAAAATAATACTAATGAATAAGTTAATGAAATAATAATAATAATGAATTCATATTAATACTCATTACTATTACATGATTCGAATTTGATTCATTACTATTTGATTTTTGAGGTGATAATAAAGCTTTAAATCTTTTTTTTTTTTTTTTCCGATAGCTTTGTTATTGTTACATAAAAAAGAAAATCAGAGATCTATTAGTTGTGTTTGATTATTTAACTTTTAACAAATATTACTTTGGACTGTCGGGCAAAGGAGGTATATCTGTTGAGAGAATTTTTTTATAGAATTGGATTTTATTTACGTTAGCAGGGAAAATTTTCCGAATACCCATATAATCAATCCATTTTATACCTGCAGTGTGAAGTGAAGTCTGATGAGATAATTTTTTAAATCTTTGCATTTTCGTAGTGTCCGTAGAGAGAGAAAACTTTTAGGCTTCTTTTTAATATTTGCTGAAGAGAATTTTGATGTATGATTTAAAATTTCAGAAAATATAAATTTATCAAAAATATTTTTCAGAAGAGTTTTAAATGTTTATAAAGAATCCACGTCAGCTTTTTTCCTTAGCGGATTTCATTCAAAATCATCGTTATATCCAAAGTTTGATTTTTCCTTTGTTTTAAATGAATATACATAATATTCTACATAATACATTTTCTAATTTATTTTAAATAAATTAATCTTTCATACGTTCAAAAGAATAAGGGCATACAAGGTTACAGTGTAGGAAATATGTATTTTATATTTCTTTCCGTGATCAAAAAGAGTAGCCAGGAATATTTTCAAAGCAAAATTAAAGAAAAAAATTATGACAAATTTTTGATAAAATATCCTCTTTATTGGATGATGTCCATTAAATCATCCAATAATCTCGAATGCTTTCATTTTCAATACGCCCTGTGAGTAAGACTAATCCAAAAAATTTCTGAAGCTTATCTGATGTAACTGGTGTTCAGTCGCTTTCATGCTTCCTTTTTCCGCTTATATTTGGTGGCAACTCTAAGATTTGAGAAGCATATCGATTCGTTTCTCTGGTTAAAATTTTAAACAATTCATCTGAAAAGTATAATTTAAAAAATCAGTAGCAAGATGAGTTTCCGAAAATTCAGTCTTTATACCAGGATTACCACTAAATGTCAATATGTTAGCTTTGTCATGCTCATTTCGCTGTCTCTATTCAAATAAATTATTAGCCTTGCTTTTGAAGTCATCGGTAACTTTATCTTTATTAAAAGCTTGATTAAAATATATTTCTTCTGTATCTGAAAAGTCCGAATCTGTATCAGCAAAAGTTTCCTCTTCTAAATCTCTTTAGAAACTTATTAATTTCGTCCTGACTGGGACCTTTGACATGAGGTGCCATTTTAAGAACTGAATAAGACAGCGAGAAAAAAAGGTTACACTGAAATCATGAGCAAAAGCTCTAATGTTTGAGAGATAGCATCTGTTTTATTTTCAAGTACACTGGCATAAGACGAAACCTACGGTCTTCGCCAAAACGTAGCTAACCAGCTAAGAAACGGGAAGCATATAAGCAAAATGTACACAGCTAGGACAACGGCTTGAATTTGGCCAATGACAGTCCAGATGAGGGTCCCATTAACTCCGCCCACATTAGTGACGTCATATTTCTGACGTTTGTTTACATTCTACTGTTCGGAGTTACGAAGTGCGTTTTTTGAATGTACATTTAGTTTTTCCGAATAAAAGTGTATATATATGCTTATATATCTGTATATAACGATTTAATGTTTCTTTCGAATATTAAGGATTATTCTTCTGTTCTAATACAAAATTAGGTCTAGTCACATGGAAGTTACTGATGGCTGGAAGATACAATGTAAAGTGTGGTTTACAAATTATTCTGCATATTGATAATCAGAAACTTTTAAGTGACAATGACTTAAATCATCTACTATATAAAATGTACTTGCGGGAATTAAACCAAGTGAAGGTTATGTTAAGTTAGTGAATCCAAGTGCTATTTTGTGTCAGTAATTAATGCAGTAAATATTTTGAATCAAATTGCCACCAGTAACTATTGCCAGTAACTGTTGACATAGTGTGTGTCAAGAAAATTTCATATATATCTATTTGAATATTTACAACATTAATTGTGCTTTGATTAAGAAATCAATATGATTTACAGGATTCAATATGCTTTCTTAGAAATAAACTTCATTTCATTATTAGAACATAAAGAGTATAAAAGATGAAAAAGTGTGTCCACTCTAATGAACATATTGAAATGTAATTTAGCTGTGAAACTACTGAAGTTAAATGATGAACATGTTATTTAATAAGAACTGAATATATTTAAGATATGCTACCAGCTCTGATATTTCAAGACTGTTGGATATGCTTATCTATGAAGATTAAATCACTATTAACTGACAAATTATGGCTCTGGTAAAGCATATATCATATTTGAAATCGTAGAAAGGAAGTTCATTGTTTTTCTGAAATGTAAAGAAAATAATACTGAATAACTGTAAGTGCTTAGTGTAATAGACCTACTGAAATCTAATTTAGCTATAAAACTGCAAATGCTAAATGATGCTGAACAAAATTTAGCAAGAACTGAATTTAGTAAGATATGTTACCAGTAATGATATTTCAAGACTATCGAAAATGCCTAACAATGAGGTATCTTAATCAAATTCAATTTTAAAAAATCATTATTAACTGACATTATAGTTCTGGTAAAGCATATACTACAATATTTGGAATTTTCATTGTTCAGTATGCATTCTTAGAAAGGAAGCTCATTGTTTAGTTAAAATGTTAAGAAAATAATAGTGAATAACTGTAAGTGCTTAGAGTAATAGAATTACTGACAGAGGCATAGTGCCATTTTTCAGCGCCTGAGGACAACTGAAGATTTTCTGCCCCTTTATGTGTGCCACGAATGGAAAACACTTCATTCTAAAATTTCGTACCATCAATTTGGCACCCCCTGGATGCTGCGCCTAGGAACAGATGCCGCCCCCTCTGCTCCACCCTAGCTATGCCACTGCCTACTGAAACCTAATTTAGTTATAAAACTGCAAATGCTAAATGATGCTTAACATAATTTAACAAGAACTGAATTTAGAAATATATGTTATGCTATTTCAAGAGTATCGAAAATGCCTAACAATGAGGTATCATTACATGTTCTAAGGTGTAATGTTGAATTGAATCCGATAAGTATACTTTTATTTCCTGGAAACATACCTTCAAGTGAATGTGTGTTTATAGTTCTTTACATCTAGTTAAATACAGTGAAACTTACATAAGCCAAAACTGAATGGATTAAAAAAAATAACTTAAAGTTGTATTTCAAATTTTACATTTTGTCGTATTAAAGACTGATTACTTGGGTTTCCACTGATGGTTGCACTTGATAAAATATGTCTTGAACAGGCAATTTTTTTTTTTTTTTTTTTTTTTTTTGAGAAAAAGCATTTAATATTGATTTTCTTAGATCAGTATGTATTTTTAACTGTGAAGTTTGTGCATTTAAAAATTGTAATGACATGTAGATTATTATATTTTCATTTATTTCCAATTTCATTAAAAGTATTTTTTTACAATTTACTCCTGATTTTATACATTATATGTATGAGTAATAAATAATTATTGTAAATATGCTATGTAACTTATATTGTGATCTTTATATTGAACCAACTTATACCTTATATGGCTGATCTTTACAATATGGTAACTGGTAGTTTGGCGACATTTTGGAGGCGATAAAGGTTACTACCTGGGACTTTGGTAATAATGTGAGCAGTACTCAGTTCCGATTACGCATTACTTTGTGTGAGGGAAATGAGGTGGTGTGGTGTATTTAATTATGGCAAAGCACACTAGGGCTATCTGCCTAAAGGGAGGGATGCCTTCGTGGAGGACTTTCTAAGGGAAACTGGCTCGTATGCACGTTACACATGGGGAAAACCACGAAAACGCCCATGCAGCCAGCTCGTTCGCGGGATTCGAACCTCGGACCGAACTACCAGTGTTCAGCGACTTTACCGCTCGGCCACTGGTGGGCTGTGGGAAATGAGAGATCATGTGATATGTCATGTAATATTAATGGACGAATTACGGTTCTTTAATTGGGGAAAAATCTGGAAATTTTGTATTTGCCTTTATTCTGTGTTGTGTGAAACAGTGTTCGTTAATTTTTGGATCCCATGGCCCTAACTAAAGTGAACTCGAAATGGGTATTTAGTGGGATTGAAAGGAGTAGTAATAAGTGTTTCTTTAAGGTTGTGCGAGATAGAAGTAAAGATGTTTTATTAAGTTATTTATTTTACCTGGTACCTTGGTGTTAACTATAAGTATGATTTTAAAGATCCTGAAACAGAAATAAGAAAAGTTTATCGGACACGTAATCAAGATTCTGGAGAAGAATAGGTAAGTTAGTATTTTTAATTATTTGAGGATATTATTTTTATGCATTGTTCTAAATGTAATGCACGTTAAGTTAAGTTATTTTGTGAATTTTATGTTTGTAGGAATTTGGTATATGTTTACGTTGAAGTAAACGTGCATGGAAATAATTTAAATATTTGACACTAAGTATTTGTAATGCTTGCGGTATGAATTCGTTGGTGACGTGTATAATATAATAGATGATTGAGAGGTAAAAGTTTTTGGATATTTTATTTATTTTCTATGTGGAAATGTTCATATTTGGAAAGGGTATAAACTTTTTCGCGATCAGGTAATTTCTTATATGTTCTTTTTACCGGGTTTAAAGATTCAGAAAATTGTCATGTATTTTCGTGAAATTTTCTAATTTATGAGAAAAAAGCAGTGTACATAGATATAGTGAAGAGTGTGCGCAATGCCATTTTTGTGTAATTCTCGGATGTTTTTTTTAAGTAAAAATAAGTCGGCGTGTACATGGTTTATGTGTATGTGTTATTTTGAAAAACGCGTAAGGAGTATGGTATTGTGCACTTTTTCCCAATTTTGCAGTGAATATTTGTCATGATTAAGCAGTTTTGTTAGATAAAATTTCTAGCATAAGTGTAATTCGGGTAGTAGATTGTTGGAAGAAGTGTTCAGTAGATAAAAAGAAAAGAAACATGTCTTTACTTCGTGAAGACAAAATGGCGGCGGGAAAACAAAAATAGAGGGTTGCTGTAGTAGAGTTGGTCGACAAATTTTCGCAAAAAAACCCCATGTTACCATAATGTAAAGATCAACCTATTATATATGTATGAGTCATGCATCAACTCATGGCAATTGAAATTGAATTGTTAGTAAGAAATTAATGATAATAAGATGCATTGATTTATCTAATAAGATGTATTATTGATGACAGTACATAAAATTAATCAAAACTGTAAGATATACAGTTAAAAGGTACTATTCTATTTTCGGAACCAGATTTTGTATGTATTCATGTTCATGTGTGTATGCACACACACTTATACACACGTGCATAGGCCCACCAGTGGCGGAGTGGTAAAATCTTTGAACACTGGATTCGAATCCAGGCAAATTCTTTGGCTTCATGGGCATTTTTGTAGTTTTCCCCATTTGTAAAGTGTATACCAGCCAGTTTCCTTTAGAAAGTCCTGCACAAAAGCATCCCTTCCCACAGGCATATAGACCTAGTGTACTTTGCCATACTAAACTAAAATGAAACCCAAACCACTCGTTGATACATACATTATTTGTCTGAATCCTGTCCTGATAACAGAAAAGTACCGTTTAAAATTGTGCTTTTAAAGATATGTGAAAAGAGTTTTGAATTAAAATCCACACTATAATTTCATTATCTTGTAATAAATACATTGGACTTAAGATTGCACTGTAACTATTTAATATGAGTTCCACTAAGCTGTCAATAATGCTTTACATTAAGTACTAAAATCAAGATCAGAATGTTATGAATTAGTATTATTGTTCGCATAAGTGCTTCACATTTAGAAGTCCATTCTATTATCAATAATTTAATATCCATTCTTAATAAATAAGAACAATATGATACTAATTATTACATTTATTTATATACAAGTTCTATGAATTGCAATAATTTCCTTTTCCAATATCTTCTTTTACAAAATATTTGCAGTCTATAATTCCTTTTATAAATGTTAATTTCTCTTCATCATAAGTAAAATATATGCACACATTATTGAAGAAAAATTATTTAATTAAAATGTTCAAAGTATATGTTACAAAAAACAAACATATTGACGTCTATAATACATTTATTTACTACACTGAAATAATCAAATTCTCAGATTAATAGATAGAGTTTGAAAAGCAGAGGTCTAAGAAATCGTGTAACATTTATTTTACATAAAAATGACTGTATATACATAATGATCACAAGTTAGCTTTTACTCAGACATTTCATGCTAACCTGTTTTTATTGCATTCGAGTTTTAAAACTAAGTATTTTTAATGATTCTTCTACTACTGTTTCAAAAATCTGATTTTTATGCCAGTCAGAAATGATTTTCTTCGTGTATACAGAATTAAATTATTTATTTCTGGATTAGTCATCGAGTAATTTAAAATATAATACTTAGTACTATTACAAAATTTAAGAAATCCAACTTTTAACATGTTGCTTTTTATCACATAAAAAAATTAACCAAAATGTAAACTTGTAATATTGAAAAATTTCTCTCTTAAGTAAAATTGCCACTACATAATTTCAGCAAAAACTAAATATTACAGTATATAAAAGAATACAGTGTATTGCCTGTAAAATTAATGATACTTACATATTAACACAACCACCTTAGCTCAATTTGGATTTAACACATGAAAAGGTAAAAATTATTCATTGGGTGCCAGTTGATGCTTTGCACAACTTTTCTTAAATAGATACCCAAATTATTGATATCTATCATAAGTTGGCTTACATTATCGAATTATAAAAAGAAAACATACTTTAAAATTTGAAATATAAATTTTAATTATTAAATAAGGAAATAAAGCACGTTCATCTCCAAATCTTTCTGTAATTGTTTTGCCCTATTCTTTTCCCCAAGCGGTTTGTTTTTGCTTGAAAAAAAATTAAATAATTTCAGACACTCGGCATCACACAAACTTCAGCAGCATCGGCTATCTTCCAAATGCATTTCCTTTTTCTTTCTTTTAGAAATTTTGTATTCCTATAGAGTTTCCACTGTAGTTTTTTCCATTGTTGATAAATTCCAAAGAGCATATTTTAAAATTAAGGCAAAAAATATCACAATTTGTTCATAAAAATGTTGAAACTTGAAATACAACACAATGAATGTATACGAAAATGGCGACATTGTCCTATTAAAGGATTGTTATGAGCATGGTTGCTAGAGTTTGACACATTTTAAAAATTTGACGAGTTCTACTGAGGTGGTTGCAAGTAATAAAGTAATTGCATTGTAATATGTGCATTTTTACTGTTAAGAATATAAAATTTTTGCTTATAATAAAAATCTGAATATGCTAATTATTTATTTGCCCTCTTATGTGATTTTGATAAATTAGACACTATTTATTTTACATCAGTAATCTTCAGACTAATTTTAAATTTAGTTTCAGTGTGAATTTTGTTCTCTGCTTTCTTATGTTTAAATTGACATCATGTAAAGCAACATAAAAAATATATGAAAAGCAAACAAATAAACAGATATGAAAATTTATCAGTTCAGTTTCATAGATATTCCGTACAATAAAACCCCTAAGTTAATTAATAGGTGGGACTAATGAAAAGTACAACTTCACATACAGAATCTGTCAGAAAAATACATAGAAACTTTAATAGATGATATCTATATATTGGCATCTAAGTTGAATTATCTTTATAATATGTAGTATGATATTTCCTTAACGTGTTCGTACTCTCGCATATATGTAACACATGACAGTGAACCAAAATGGATTTGGAGGACTCTGAGCGATGTTGTGTTGTACAAGAAATCGGTTAGGCTAGAGGTCCTTCATCAAAAAATTATGGCAGAATGTGCAGCAGTCGCCTCAGACACATCGACTAAACATCGTTCAAATAACTGCTCAGTATTGTGCTATAACTCTAGCTGTTAATGGCTACCGCTGTGACTGAGCAATCTAAGTTACTGTACATATTCATAAATATTATTATTAAACCTAGCATAGCCTCTGATATGTATGATTTAATTATAATTAAGTTCAATACTAAAGCACAAGAATTTACGAATAATCTTTGGAATATGGTAACAGGTAGTTTGGTGACATTTTGGTAAGGTGATAAAGGTTACTAGCTAGGACTTTAGCAGTGTAGATGGATAAAGTCAAGAGTGTGCGCAATGCCATATTTGTGCAATTCTGGGATGTTTTTTTAAGTGAAAATAGGTCGACGTGTACATGGATACGGTGTTGTATGTGCAATTCTTAAAAACGCGGCAAGCAGTGGGCGATTCTGCACTTTGTCCCAATTTCAAACCTAATCTTCATCATGATTAAGCACTTTTGTTCCATAAAAGTTCTAGCATAAGCGTAATTCGGCTAGCAGATTGTTGGAAAAAAATGTTGAGTTAAAAAAAAAAAGCCTTTACAATGTGAAAACAAAATGGCGTCCCAAAAAAAAAAAAAAAAAAAAAAAAAAACTAGCAGGTTTGGTCCCCAAATTTTCACCCAAAAATTGTTAAGTTAACATAATCTGAAGATTAACCGAATTTTCTTTTATTATTAAAGTGTGTGCATTTTTTTGATTGGCCGTTTATAAATATAGATGAATTTTAGTTTAATAGGACCAAGGGCCAGACCACCAGCACCTGAGTGGTAAAGTCGCTGAATACTAGATATTTAGCCCAGGGTTCCAATTTTGCCGAATGTGCTGGCTGCATGGGCGTTTTCATGGTTTTCCTCAAGTGTAATGTGTTTAAGAGCCAGTTTCCCTTTGAAAGTCTTGCATAAAAGCATCCCTCCTGTTAAGCAGATAGCACTTGAGTGCTTTGCATAATTAAATAAACCAAACCAAACTGAGGGCAAAAAAATCACTAAACCAAGGGCACTAAATCATGCTATTTGGCCGGTCAAAGGGATAATATGTAAGAACCTAA
Source organism: Stegodyphus dumicola (assembly GCF_044657685.1). Taxonomy (NCBI): domain Eukaryota; kingdom Metazoa; phylum Arthropoda; class Arachnida; order Araneae; family Eresidae; genus Stegodyphus; species Stegodyphus dumicola. The sequence continues at coordinate 7,895,422 of NC_140778.1, read as the reverse complement.
AACAGTATTAAAATTAATACTCTGCATTTTTGTGGATGCCAATTGCCTCGTATTTAGCACACATTTCTAATTAGCATCTATGTTCCCCAAAGCCTTTTATCATTTGAGCAAAGGATCTTTTGTCAAGCTTGTGACTATCATACATTTTTCTGTAAACTTTAAATTTAAAACTGTGTAACTTCACGCTCCCTTAAGTCAAGGATGAATATTCCATAACATGTGAAGAAAACATATATTTATTTTCTCATATGTTGAACCTTTTTCAGTATTATACTCAAATATAAGACTTCATACTATATTTAAAGTTTATATATATATCAACATATCAGAGCCTGATCTTTACATTAAAAAAAATCACATCACAGGAAACGAAATTTGAGATTAACATTACGTGATATTCAAATTTATATAATTTTAATTTCAGCTTCAACATTATTCATTTCCTAGATTAAATCTTAACATGGACTATTTAGATATGTTATGTCCTACACTTCCTTCCCTTCAAAAAAAGAAGCCCACCAGCGTCAAGCGGTTAAGTCGCTGAACACTGGTAGTTCGGTCTGAGGTTCGAATCCCGTGAACAGGCTGGCTGCATGGACGTTTTCATCGTTTTGCCCATGTGTAATGTGTATACAAGCCAGTTTGCCTTAGAACGTCCTCCATGAAGGCATCCCTCTGCTTAGGCAGATAGCCCTCGAGCTACAAAATGCTATAAATCACATAAACCAAATCAAACCCTGCAAAAAAGTTAGGAACAGATTATCATTTTAACACAGTAAACTTTTTCTTTGTGATCATTTCTGAAACTGACTACTTCTCCTCAATACACAAATTCTGGTACTGAACATCTTCTTTTTGAAATGACAAGCTTTACACAAAATTAAAATCATGTAGAACTGCTGGTGGTCATCTTAGAGTTCACTGTATTTATTAAAGGTCAGAAATTTATTCAACTATTTCTAAAATACAAATTAATCAACAAAATCTGTACTTTGTTTCTGTAAGCATAATTAATAACAACTCCGAGTTTGATTTAGTATGTATGATTACAGTTTATTACATTAACGAATGTCATTTGCTTGACAGATATGAAAAATTTCTTTTGAGGAGCTGTTTTGCTTGGAGGGTTGGTTTGGTTTGTTTGATTATGGAAAGCATACAAGGTCTATGTGGGAGGTATGTCTTTGTGGAGGATTTTCTAAGGGAAAAACTCTCATATCCATGTTACGCATGTGGAAAACCACGTAAGTGCTCATGCAGCCAGCCTGTCCAACTGAAATCAAACTCAGATCGAACTATCAGCGTTCTAGTCATTTTACCACTCAGCCTCTGTTGGGCTGTGTGGGGAGGGCCATGAAGGTTTGGTTAGGTTAGGTTATTTAATTACGGCAAAGCCTCGAAGGCTATCTGCTTAAGGAGAAGGATGTCTTTGTGGAGGACTTTCTAAGGGAAACTGGCTCGTATACATATTACACATGAGGAAAACCACGAAAACACTCATGCAGCCAGCCCATTAACGGGATTCGAACCTCGAACCGAACTACCAATTTTCAGCGACTTTACCGCTCGGCCGCTGATGGGCTCGAGGGCCATGAAGGAGAATAATTACATGCACTGAAAACTGAATTCTAAACTAAATGTATAAAGAAAGCAATGGAAATTCACTTATCAACATTAGTTCTTATTAAATTAAAATACTGCTTAGAATAAATTTATAAAGCTATTGAATGAAAATTTTCTGTTAACCTGTTTCAGACATGTGTAAGGAGTAACAAATTAATTATTTGTAATATTATTACGTAATTTTCTTATAAAGGAATTAAAAAATAAAAACAAACAAAAGCTTCTTTAAAGAAATTATTCTACTATTAAAAATCATATACTACTGGAATTAACATCCCACTTTATCCAAAATTAAATAAATGCATTTTAAGTGATAAATCAAGTTGTGCAGAAATATTAAATATGAATACATTCAGCTTAATTATTTAAAAAAACTGAATGTGAAGATGGGAAAAATTAAGAGAAAAAAAAGCTTTGTAGATTATTTCCTAGAAATCTGACATTCTGAAAAATGAATACACGCATACACACACACTCACTCATATTTATATGCATAAAACACACACATATTGATAGATATAATTGACATATGATTAATTACATATTGAAAATATATGTATGTGAGCATGCGTGTGTATACACACTCACGCATATAGTGAGAAATTTTGTAATGTTTGAGACACAAATTTATATTCCTTCTGGAACAGTAAGGAAATAATACTTTAAAGGAAAATTTAAAAAATAGTATCACTAGAACAAATTTACGTTGCAAAGTAAAAATGTTTTTCATTCAAAGAACGCACTTCCTAACGCCGAATAGCAGAATGTAAACAAACGTCAGGAATGTGACATCACTCATATGGGCGGAGTTAATGCTGATCCTTATCTGGATTGTCATTGGCCAAACTTAAGCCGTTGTCCTAGCAGTGTACATTTTGCTTATATGCAAACGGGAAACAATGCATAGCCAAGGACTGCTCCGAACAGGAATTTGGCCCACCTAGGAATCTAAAGAAAAACGATTACTCGAAAAGGGGGAGACAGGCGTAAATGCGGAACTCGAAAGGGAGAGACAGGCGTAAATGCGGAACTCGAAAGGGAGAGACAGGCGTACCCTCTTAAGCGTAAATGTTTTCGTACAGCTTTTCCTAAAATCACTCCCGATCATATACAAAATCCATACTGTTAAAAATGGTTTACTGGGCTTGATTTACTTTGAATTATCTTTTCAATGAAAGCCACAACCCCGAAATATATCAACTTAACATTTTAAATCTGTTACGAGTTTGAATGTTTTTAGAATGCTGTGAACAAACAGAAACTGTTCTACGAATATCCTTACTTACAGAATATCTTGATAAGCATATCAGTTTTGAATGAAAATATTTTGTAAAAGCCACGAGTATGGCTTTTTTATTTAAACGAACATTTGTACGATAATAAATATACAAAATCTGATGTGTGCAGCACATGACTTCCTTGTACAGAATATTAAATTATACGCATTTTTTCTTGCATTTCATTTAAACTTAATGGATTCAATTAAATCTACTTCGCCGACAGCGCATAAACCACAATAGAATAAATGCATTCTTTAAAATTCACTCTATTTGTTTACCATAGCGACACTCTGCCGCGAGGTTCACTTAACAGTATTATATTTCGTTCATATTATAACTCAGAATGCGCAAAATTTATATTATTTAAAGAATTATCTAATCGTTGCCACATGTTCTATTCAAATAGTATAATAAAGCTAGAACGATGTATAAAAGAAATTAAGCAAACAAAACAAAAAAGGAACAGTTTTTCACAGACGATTGAGTACTTCTCATTGAATTAATTCAGTTCTCACTTCGCGACAGGGCAAAAATACCAAATATCCGTATTAAAAATTACGAAGTAAATCTGAAACACTTATTTCCTCGAAAAAATTCCAGAAAGGATTAAACATGATTTAATTCGCAATAATAAATGAAGGCGTTATCTTTGCTGTTGCGAAGATAAGTTTCTCTAGATTGGCAAAAAATCCACTATTCTGCTGTTTCAAATGTAAACAAGCAATGACCACCATCAAAAACATTATTAGGCATTGCGGCACTTAAACAACTTTAAAATTGTTGATTCTAAAAATATTACATACATATTTACTAAAAGCATAAAAACCTTAACCGGAAGATAAGAACAACATAATTAAATCATTTTTAAAGCAAAAAATGTACAATTTAGAAACGTATAAGAGTAAAGAACCTCAGATCACTGAACCGGGTGGATATATATATAAATAACAAAGTGGATATATATATATAAATATATTTATATACGTTTGGTGCAGCCTATTGTAACCAAAATACGAGGTACACATCTACATGTTATAGCAGTCCTATATACAAAACTTCAATGTTCTGAGGCTACTCGTGTTTGAGTTATGCGAGATACGTAGGTACGTACATACGTTCGTACAGACGCCACGAAAAATTGTCTTCAGAATTCATTTTAAAGCAGTTTTATAATTTTTTTGGGGGAAAACAGTCTTTTATTCTGTTCTTACGTACAGATATCATGCAAAAACATTGTTAAATTTCATTCGATAGCGGTCAAAATGGATATGTTCGTTGAAATATGCTGCCTGAAACTTTTTACGATTATAATACTTCCTTTTTACTTCGTACAAGGGAGTAAAAATCGTATATGTCAATAAATTTATTCTATTAACCTGACATATTTTTCTCACAATAAGCTTCATTTTTACTTTAACATATAATCTCGCAAATTTAAAGTACAAAAAAAAAAAAAAAAAAAAAAAAAAAAAAAAAAAAAAAATTTGATGAAAGAGAACTATGAACACAAGATATGCAAAGTGTTACGTAGTAGTAGGTAAATTAAATGGTACTGTTCCGTTATCGGGATCGGATTCAGGAATGTATGTATGTATGTGCGTATATGTGTATATGAATACATACATACATTCGTACGTACATATATGGATACGTACATGAACACATCCATCCATACATGTGCACATACATACATTCCTGAATTTGGTCCTGACATTTTTTCCGCGCACAAATTAAATATCTGTTATTTCACGCAGTGAGAATACCTGTTTTTTATAAATAATAACAAAGCTGCCAAAGTTCGTAAAAGGTATCAGCTATATAAAATTTTAATTTATACCTACATTGTCAAAAAAGTTAAATTAAAATTTATATTATAAGAAGTGCTTTATAGACTTAAATCGCTCCTTTGGTTAATCAATAGTAAATTGATTAAATGTGAAAATTAATTAAAGATCTGATGTTTTACTAAATGACAACACTCTAAGAAGCTGCTCTTCCTGAGTGCGCATGGAAGGTAAATGAAAGATCTTACATTTCACGGTGTGGCAACTTTCGCCACCTTTTCGATTCTTTACTCATCCACCAAATTTTTGAAGCACATTCATGTCTACATTTTTTTTTTTTTTTTTTCTAATACGGGATTTTAATCGCTAAGTTTTAAAAAAAATACATCTCGAAAAAAAAAAATACGTCTTCTTTGAGGTCTAATAATTAGAACAAAGGTAAACAAATAATTTGCAAGCAAGTGTTAGTCTTTTTGAAAAATTTTTAGATTTTTAGAGTATGGCAAAGGAAACGAGATCTATCAGCCGAAGGCAATGAATGTCTCCATGGACGACTCTCTAAGTAAAACGTACTCATGTTCATGTTACACATAGGGGAAATCACAAAATTCAACCAGTTCGTTTGTTTGGGTTCGAATATGAGTCGAAATAGCGATAATCAGATATCTTAGCCAGGAGGCCTTTGATTGGGTTTGACAAATTTGGAATCCTAATAAATAGTATTTAATAAATATAATATTATTAAACGAATCGGATTTATGTAAACCAAATAAAATTCTTATGTCGAACACAACTAAAACTCGATATAACTTACACTGATAAACTGATGTGTAATAAAACTGATAAATTAAAATACTAAACGGAATATTCATCAATTCTACATAGATAATTTTTTGTAATGCATTTCCCTGGGAATGTCTGGCCGCACAATCCTGATTATATATACCCTTATTTTAAGGTTATCACATATCTGATGGTTTGACTTTTACCTCAAAACACAAAGAATCCACAGAATTCAGTAAAATTAATAACTTTATTTCCCTGTTGAAAATTCTCTGAATCTTTTCAAATATAAAAGCACACGCGCCAAGCAGTTTGCTTTAAATAAATATATGCAGCAACGAGAAGATGCGCTTTTGACAGCAACTCGTTTCGAAAATCGAAAATTTTTCTAAATGTAAGAGATTTGTCGCTTAAATTAATTTTTCATTAAACAAAAAAAAAAAAAAAAAAAAAAAAAAAAAAAAAAAGAATCGCATATTATTAAAAGAATTTTATTGATAATTCAGATTCTGAAAACAAGAACATTGTTGTTATGAAAAACAAAGAAAAAATAAACAATATATTTCATTCAACGGGGGCCAACTTTGGCGCATGAACTTTTCAACATAAAAATATTTGAAGCATGTTATGGATAAAGGTTTATTTGATTATGGCAAAGTACTCGATGGTTGTTTGCCTAAGGTGAAGGATGCCTTCGTTCGAGGACTGCCTAACGGAAATTAGCTTGCATACATGTTACACATAAGGAAAACTAAGAATATCATCCTGGCAACCAGCCCGTTTGCCGGGATTCGAAACCCGGACAGAACCACAAGTTGTTCCGTTAGACTCCGCTCAGTCGCTGGTGGGCTGTCCGATAACGGAAAAGTTCAAAATTTCATATTTGAGGAAAAGTGCTAGCAAAGTATAATTCGAAGTTATTGCCATTTCAGTAATGTGAAGAGATTTCAAGAATTTTAAATTATTTTATTTAGCTTATGACAAACTAAATAAAATAATTAAACATTCTTCAAATCGCTTCTCTTAACATACTGGTAGTTTGACCTGCATTCAAACCCCCGTGAACAAGCTGATTGCTTGGGCGTTTTTATGGTTTTAACTTTTTGTAGTGCGAGATTGTTTCCATTAGAAAATCTGTCACGAAACCATACCTCTCCTTAGACCGATCGCCTTCACGTGCTTAATAATCTAACAAGCCAAACCAAACACAACCCGAGCGAGGACTCGTAGTCAAGGCACGTCATCATGAAAAGCTAACTAAAATTGGCTCATATTCACATTAAACATGGGCAGCAAAAATTCGCTAAAACTGGTATGCAGGCAATCCATTCGTCAGGATTTGAACCCGCTTCAAACTATTAGTATTCAATGATTTTACCGCTACTTCGTTGGCGACCTTTTGTAGTATCTATAAGAAAAGTAATCGCAAAGACACAATCATTGCGTACCGACGGATGAATTAAGTTCGGAATTTAAAGAATAACTTTCATTCGTGCTATTGCTGTTAGCATTGACATTTGGACAGATGTTAATTTATTTTAAATTCTTTTAATGTAATTAATTTATATCTTTAAATAATTGATCTTCTGACTGTAATTTTTGTGCGGAGTATAACTAACCCTTTCGTACACTAACTGTTTTAATTAATTTACACTCCATTAATTTTAAGAGATTTTATATCGATAGATTTCTTTCCAAAAATGTTTCAAGGATTACATATTTTTTTCTTTAGATTTCAAAACATTTTGGATTTAAAATCTTAATAATAAAATTTTTAAAACAAATATTTCTAGAAATTCCTTCGGCATATTCATTTATTCCATTTAGTTGAAGTTTCGAGTAGAATATCTTCCTTTCAACATTCACATAATTTTTATATGTCAGTTCGCCATTTCTACGGAGCATAGAGCCACACATACGAGTACAAAACTCAGGCATGCTGAAAGTACAGTTTTAACGTTTAAGAATGTAAAAAGAAGAATATACCATTATAATAACGCGCATTTGAAATACGAAGGCAAACAAGAAAGCTGGTTGCAACATTTTATATTTTTTCCTGACGAATCAGAAATTGTAATCCTTTTTCAATACAAAAATAAAATATTCTATAACATATAGGCATAAAGGCGTCCTCCGTTACAATTCTTATTTTTTCTTGTTTCTACTAAAATTCGGCTATGTACTATAACAACGTCGAATCCTGTTTGACTTTCATTTGTATAAAGTACCACAAGGCAAACAGTTGTAAAACGATTTATCTTCTTTCGCAAACTTTTAGTCAGCACACAGATAATACATACCTGCTGTCTGACAAAGATACTTCACTCTAAGGACTTTTTCCTAAAGTGCTCTTTTCAAAGAGACTTCACACCCTATTAAGACCTTTGTGTCAACTGACAGCCGCCTGCAGAAAGGTAGGGGAAGGAAGACCAGATCGCGTCGTCTAAACACGTCTTAAGCAATCTTCGGAAATTCTGGCTTCGTGTATACACGTCTTAAGCATTTTTCGTGCGATTTGAAATTCGTGTAAAGACGTCTTAAGCATTTTTAAAGAAATTCCAAAAACGTTTAAACACGTCTTAAGCAGTTAAAGGGTTAACCCCTATTTTGTTGAACAATTTCCAACTCGAAGCATTTTAGAAAAAGGAAGAAATTTTGTGAAAAAATGTTATACTGTCAATCTTAACATTCTACCACACCGCAGAAATTGTTTAGAAAAATAGCTATTAAACAAAAAGCGCCTATTACTCTCGTAATACTTACGTGCACTAAAATCTGTACATGATATTTTTTAGCATATTTGGATTGGATATTATTGCGTGTATACACAAATATACGTCAAAAATATTAAATTTAACGGAATGCTAAACTGGGGAAGTAGATAATTAATTGCAAGATACATAAAAAAATTTAAACGATAAAATCAACATTAAAATTAGCCCACATTATGCATACAATTTGGAATAATAAGATTTTTTTAATGTGCAGTGCACCAATGTATATCTAGTAAAAGCACATTCAATTCGAACTGAAAATAAGGCAGATTTAATGTTTTCGCCTAGTATTACCGTGGCAAGTGTACGTCTATGGCTACCTGTGGTCTAATAAATGCCTTGTTTTAGCGAAATTTCACATGTTTACACTTATTTGGGAATTTTTGCTTAAGAATAAGTAAAATTATGGAATTTAATAACACACATATAAGACAAATGTGAATGCTTAAAAATTAATTGAAGCAATTATAAACAAAAATACGTCAACAATTAACAGTTAAGCCAGTTATTCTGTTTAATTTATAAGCTCTGAAAAAACCTATTTACCTCTGGTGGCAATGATTTAAATTCTGAAGAATTCCTACTTATGGTAGAAGATCAGTTACATGTAAAAATCTTACTTCAAATCGATACGAGGCACATGCCCTTCCTTGACAAGATTACAGTTTTAAACCAGACATGGAAACTATGTGGTCTGAAACCTGTAACTGCCTTGCTGTGTTGTTCTATTGGATGCAACGTGTAACACGTACATATGGAGATACCAATCAGCCACAGCAACATTGAATAAGCACACGCTGACTTTTGAATGACTTACTATGGAATAGAATTCACAATAGTGAGATAATAACAATAATGTTACCTTTATTTGCAATCAATCCACTGGAACTTACACAAGATGGCCGAAGATAGATTTCATCCCCTAAGTGATTCATTAAGCAATAATGGAGATAAAAATGCCATGTGTATTGAAAGTTCTAGGCGTAAATGCTTTCGCAAATTTATAATTGTATATAACAGATTTTTGAGGTTAGAAATTGATTTTCCCAAGTGTGCAGTGATCTTTATGAAACGTTTCGGTTTTTCAAACAGCAACTATCTTGGATAAGGATATATTCACCGTTGGTAATGCATTCTACACTGAATTTCTGTAACAAGTCAGAGAAGCTTAGAAAATCATCAAATTTGAAAGTTCTGTTATCTGAAATTGAACATATGGATTTTCATATATAGAAATTTTTAGTCACTGTAGTTGCAAATGTGCTGTTTAAAATTTTAAAAAACAATGGGATCTGTTGATGCAGCACAACCTTTTCGACTTTAAAACTTTTATAAATATTGTTTTCAAAATTTTAAAAATCGCCAAGCTTATCGATTTTCGACCAAGTGATAAGTTGTGGAAGATACATACTTTATCAAAAATCAGTTACTTAAAAGAAAAAGCAAAACACAATAGGGGAAAATTAATCATTAAAAACTAGGCAAGAACGCAAAGCCTTAAAATTACCTTATTCTAAAATGGTGCATCTTACTGGGAGATGTAGTACACAGTCTATTGGTTTAATTACGAACAGAATGTAGAGCGCAGATATGATGCCACTGAAAATAATCAAACCCGCATCTGCTTTACATAAGAGCGAACTGAATTTAATTACAATTTTCAGAAGTACCATTGACAAATTATGGAATTTAATAACATACATATAAGACAAATGTGAATGCTTGAAAATTAATTGAAGCAATTATACACAAAAATACGTCAAAAATTAACTGTTAAGCCAATTATTCTGTTTAATGTATATGCTCTGAAGAAACATACTTACCTCTGGTGGCAATGATTTTATTTCTGAATAATTCCAACTTATTATAGAAGATCAGTCACATGTAAGAATATTAGTTCGAATCGATGTGAGGCACATGTCTTTGGTTGACAAGATTACGGTGTTAAACCAGACATGGAAACCATGTACTCTGAAATGCTACCTTTATGTACAATCAATCCGCTGGAATTTATACAAGATGGCGGAAGATTAATTTCATTTCCGTAATATGCAGTTAAAATTATAAAAAGCAATGGCTTCTGGTGATGCAGTACAACTTTTGCGGCTTTCTAAATATGGTTTTGAAAATTTAAGAAATCGCCAAGCTTTTTGATTTTCGACAAACGAAAATATGAAATAGAGCATAAAGTGATAAGATGTGGAAGATACATACTTTACCAAAAATCAGTTACTTAAAAGAAAACGTTAAACCAAATGGGACACAATTTAATCATTAAAAACTAGGCAAGAACACAAACACTTAAAATTACTTTACTCTACAATGGTGCATCATTCTGGGCAATATAGTACACAGTCTATTGTACTAATTACGAACAGAATGTAGAGCGCAGATATGATGCCACTGAAAATGATCAAACCCGTATCTGCTTTACATAGGCTGTGTTTAGCGGACTGAATTTAATTACAATTTTTAGAAGAACAATTGACACAGGTGTTACGCGAAACACAAATTCAGCAGAATTTTTGAGCTAACCCTAAGTGTATGTCCACATTGGAGTACTTAATGTAGAAAAAACGCTGCTACATAACTGCCTGTAATACTTTGTAATTTGAAAACGTCGTTGAAATAAAGGTCAAGAATGTTGAGAATTGATGAAATTTGGAAATAATGTTAAATTTCGGAATAAAATATTTCCAAATTCGAAATCCATATTTATCAAAGAAATTGAATTAGTGTAGTTGTTTTTAAGAAAATATAGAGGAAAGTACTTTTCCAATTATTTTCTCACACGTAAATCATTTTAATTCAAATATTTGAATTTTAAGAGAAAATCGGAATCCACAAGAACAACTTTGAACATGAGCTAGTTTTAAAATAAGTACTTGATAGCAAAATTTTCAAATCCTGTACACAAAGTTTTGCTTATTTAGAAGCAATAACATAAATATTGTCTATCCCAAAACATTCCAATTGAAACTGTAAATCTAACTTCTCTTATTTGTGGAAGCAGACCGCCAGTAGAGTAGTGGTTTAGACAGCTGGGGCTAGTTCAACCCAACTTGAAATTCCGATCAAATTACTGAATGATGAATGCTTTTGTGCATTTCCCAATGTGTAAATTGGATAAGAGCTACTCTTTAGAAAGTCTACTCTATAACATGTTTCCTCTTACACAAATATCCCTAATACGCTTTCCTGTACTCAAATAAGCCAAACGAAATCTATTGGTTCAGAATATACAATAAATAAAAGAGATAATAATTTGTCATTTTTGTTTATGATCGTGTTTAAGAAAGACAGTAAATGAAATCAGACAAGGGAAATCAAACTGCTTTAATTCGTTTCCATTTTAATCAATCAAATCTATGTTCTGAATAAATTTTCGTCTTAAAACTTTAATAATTATCGTACAGTATTTAATTATAAGCTAGCTGTGTTTTATGCATTTTTATTGTATTCAGACTTTTTTTACTGCGAACACTGTTTATAACCAACAGTCGGATTTAAAAAAAAGATTGCTTTAGTTTTAAAGTCCGATTACTCATACGCTTACGCAGCATTTTCATCATGGTAAATCTATTTAGGCATAATTCAAAGATAAATTTCTCTTTCTTTCTATTGCGTTTTATCGCCTTTTCTTCGTAACCCTGTCATATACAAGTGAAACTTTTTTTTTTTGTAATTATTTTGCGAAAGATTTGCAAATTCATTTTCGAATATGTTATCAGAAGCATCTTCAGAGTCACCCACTCCTTTAACGGTCAATAAAAACTTCAAATTAAATTTTGCTGGCCCGTTGAAGAAAAATCAATATACGTGTACAAATGCAAATTCGTGTCGAAAATCAAATTTTTAATTTAAATTTCTCTTTCGCAAAGTCTGTTATTTTCAGTGCCAGGGTGTACAATCTTGAAACAATATCGTTGTAATTTCAATAAAATAACAGTTATTGCATAATTTGGTTTTTTTTTTTTTTTTTTTTTTTTTTTTTTCTGTTCTGTTCTGTAAACTGTTTTGGAGATTGCGAATATGTCCTTCCTGAATATCTTCCAAAATTTAAAACGTACATCAGAGACCACAGGTGTTCGTTGAAGCAAAGCCAGGATCAGTGCTTTCCTGAAGGTACATTAGGTTTCGCCGCGCTTTGTTAAATGTTAAATGGGGGTTTCATTGTAATAGAATGGAAGACTAATACAAGTTTAGGCTCTTCTCAACGTTGAAGTCGCTTGCTTAGTAAGTGGAAAGAATAAAGACAAGATGTGAATAAGCAAAAATTTGTTTTCAGAAGACTAGGAATCAGTGAAGCCACACAAGAGAAAATCTAGTAGTATAGTTAAGCTTGGTACATTTGGTGCAAACTCGAAGAGGAATCGAAGAGAAGAGCCGTGAGAAGTCAATGAAAAATAAATTGTCCTTTAAAAGGATGTTAGAAAGTTTCAATTTTTAATAAAAGTAACAAAATCTGAAATTTAACTGCATTTTATAACTGTGAGGATTTGGCTAGAATTTTAAATATTTAGAAATTTTGAACATCTGAATGTGAAGGTAAAAATGAAAATATTACAGTTGATGATTTTTACACATTTAAAAATATTTTAAAGTTTTAATCTGCCAGTTTAGCAATAGATTTACAGATCTCTAAAACTATACAAGTTCTTGTTTTAATTGTGACTTTTTAACAATTGTTTGATGAACTAATTAGATATAATTCTAATTGGTTGGATATAATTCTATTATATCGAAGGGAAATCATTGTTAAGCCTATCCAATTATTACCAATATTATTTGGTAAGACTATCCAATTATTTTAAGTAGGTAGAGTTATTAGATATCCTATAATTTACGCAAAACAAACACTTTGCAATTAAGATTTCGTATGGTTGAAAATGGACATATCCATTAAATCTATTTAAGTATGGAATGATTCAGAATGTGGGAAAAAGAGGATTTACGATTGAAGGTCATTACCATAAACCCAACATAAAAATAAATGCGCAGCTATGGTACTATATTTTGAATAATTTTGTCCTTTAACAAATGACTGCAAAAGTTTATTACAATGAAAGATTTCGTAATGTTTCATTGAAACCGATTTATTAAATAGGAGATTAAGTAATAAGATGTGATTAGAATTTAGTCTCTAGATGGCGCTGCGTTTTCAATAGTTCGCTATCAAATAAAGGTTTTCGAATTCAGTGAGAAATTTTAAACATATGTTTGTAAGATTTGTGTGCAAACTTTTTATTTTTTAAAAATATGTACGTAACTTGTAGTTAAAAGTAAAATAGCAAACCAAAAAAGAACGACAAAATAAATTATCTCTACATTCAAGTGACTGTTAAAAATTAACTGATTCTAGCTAGAACCTACTTAAATAAAATGAGGAGTCCCATCTCATTCCCGACTGAACCAACTTGCATAAGATGTAGAATGTCACACATTTATATTACCTCGAAATTAATTTAAAATGAATGAAAAACTCAACCTTTGTTTTGCATTGAGTTTTGCACAACATCTTTATAGATTTCGAAGGAGAAAATAATATTAAGGTTTTACTGAGATAAGCTAGCACATATGACAACTTGCATGCATTATATTCTATAACTGAAAACGTATTTTATTAAATTGGAAAAATCTTGAAGACTTAATTTCTTGTTTTCAAACCATAAAAAAATGTTAGATATTCTATAAGGTATTTCTCCCACCTTCTTCGCATGCCTTCGTGGTGTGGTGGTCTGCACGCTCAGCGCGTAATTGAAAGAACCGGGGTTCTATTCCCGGCGAAGGAGTTGCTACTTTTTCATCTTGCCTGCTTCCAAAAATACCTAATGCCTCTACAGAGGCGCCCGAATTAAAAGGGTGTTGGATGATGATTCTTCTAACCCAGGATTTGGCGATTGGGTCCCCTGGAAACCCTAGTCGCCCTTTAAAAGGGGGAGAATATAAGGCATTTCTCCCACCTTTTCCGCATGCTTTTGTAGTGTGGTAGTCTGCACGCTCAGCGAGTAATTGCGAGGTCCATGGTTCGATTCCCGTCGAAAGCGTTGCATATTTTTCATCTTTTCTGCTTCCAAAAAATACTAATGTCTCTTGTAACAGACCTATTTAAGTGTAATTGAACTATTTTATTCACGCCATGAACTCATGAACTGTAACCGAACTATTTTATTTAAATGCTATCTCGTGGCGATATGAAAAAACGTCAGTCGACCTCCAGCCGCCATGATGATAGCTTACTATGTTATGTTATTCTCAATGTTTGATGTTCCATTTGGTATAAGTTTCATTTTTATGTATATTTCTTTTGTTTGTAACCGTTCTTGTGTGCTCTGTTAATAAATCCTTTTAAAGCTAGCCGGCATTAGTGTTTATTGTGGAACGGCTACATCACACTCTACAGTTCTTACTTTCAAAATAAATCGGAGTATAGCATTCACATAAAAATGGAAATATTGCGAAAAATATATATAAATAAATGAAACATAAAATAAAAACATCTGAAATCTGAATCTTTGTACGTAATATAATATCTGCAAGCTTTCAGATATTATATTACGTACAGAGGGGCTTTTTTTTCATTTACACACACATATACGTTTCGAGAGCTTTTGGGCTTGTGGGCCCTTGGACTAAAAATACTTAAAAGTAGCATATCTTTAGAATTTCTGAAAGACAGTCTCACGCGCCGCAGATAAGAATTTTATTTTCCGTGCAGTGTTGCCATTCCTTGCTTTTTAATCCTTGAGTTTGCAAATAAAAAATTCTTTAACGATTAAAAAAATATGAAATAAACAATAAAACGAATTTCAAATTCGGTTTCTAGGGGCTCATATTCGGGTGCAGGACTACGTTATTCAAATTTAGATGGCTCTAAGTACCGTTGTTTTTTCACAGTGCTAGAAACATATGTATTCTTCATTTCAATAACATATCATTTGAGTTTTATGAAATTAAATATGTTAAAATGGAATGATAAAGCGGAACGTAACTGCGGTAATTATATTTATATATGTTTAATTGCTTTTCTTTGTTTGCACATATACTATTATAGTCTCCCTATAACGATTTTCAGAGGACCTAAATTTCGTTCGCTATCTTCGATCTGATAAGAGAAAAAAATGGAAGGTCTCAATGGAAGGTATTGAAAAAAGAATTTGTTTTTTGCGTCACACAAAAACAGTGATTAGCATTGTAACATCTCCAAAAAAATTAATGATAATTCAAATTATGAAAATGCTGCATTAAGAATTAATGTTTATTGTTATTATTCGCAAACCCTAATCTTTTTGTTTCTGCAATTTTCCGCTTACACCATATGTTAAAGCATTTTCACAATAAAAAATAATAATAAAAAAATGTACATTTCCTAAAAGACGAATCACTAATCTAACAAATGATCAGCTAAATTTCCTTTCTGCAAACCTTCTTTCTAAAACTTCACTTTTAGGCGTCAACACGTAGTATAACCCAACTCATAACATTGTTTCCATATATTAAAAGAAAAGAAAATATTTTTAGTGTTTAATAAATTTTTGCGTGATTAATAGATTACAATTCTAAAGTAATAAATTTGCATGAAGATTTTTGTAATGCATTTTTAGTATTTAGAATCAGAAACTACTCATGTGAAAATTCAAATATGAATCAAATTATTTATTAAAAAAGGTTAAGTATGGTAACTCAAAAAAAAAAATTCACTTATTGACGTTAAAGATAAACAAATTAGCTTCGAAATATTCTGATTAATTTTAGCTGAATTCTGGAAATGTCAAAAATTCCAAATGTTATAATTGAATTCTTTCTCAGTCAATTTCTATTGAACAGGAATCAAACGTTTTGTGTATTATTTTCCATAATAAGCATTAATGGTTTCTAAATCTGAATACCGGGAATAGTATAAAATAAAATAATATATTTCATAAGTCAAATTGAAATGCTTGAAATGCCAAAACATGAAGATTAGACTGTAGACTTCACGTTATCAAGGATCTTCCTTCACTTCTGTATGTACTGTCAAACTTGGAATAGCAACAACAACCTTAAGATAATACATTCTTTCACGTATGATTATCAGAGTTTTAGAAATTTTCCATTACTCTATCATGATAAGTGGATGATGCTTTTAAGATTCTCCTTATGCATATATGTAATATCGAGGTTCAGAATAACAACATTAGGACACTATAACTCTTTCCCACTATCCTATCATGATTATTTTTACACATATGACGCCGGAAAGACTGGCTTCACAAACAAGACATGACAAGAATGTATTACGATAAGTGTTGATGAAATCATTTCGTTAATGTATTTTTTAGATAATTTTTGCTATTTAAGAATGCTACGTATTTCTATATCATTCAGAATTGTCGTTAGATTCAAAAGCGAATATGAGGAATATATGTGATACAGAGTTAAATGTGGAATTATACGAAGAATTTTATTCACGAAATGAAGCTGATATTTTGCTAGATGAACTATCAAATTATGATTTTAAATATATTAGTTTTGAAATTAATGGGACTCAATATGTTCCACGAAGAAAAGTACTCGGTTTTGGTGATGAAGGACTTAGTTACGAATTCTCTGTAACAAGCATTTGTGCAGAACCATGGACTCAAACTCTTCTAAATGTAAAAGATTATGTTGAAACGATAACTGGCAAAAAATATAATTTTGCTTTATTGAACTATTATCCTGACGGAGTGGCGAAAATTTCAACGCATAAAGACAATGAAACTTGTCTCGAACCTGAAAGTGATATACCTATCATCAGTTTAGGTGCAAAACGTCAAATGGTATTTACCAGGCGAAATTTCACATCTCGAAGCGTGGACTTAACTCATGGAACTCTCCTTGTAATGAAACCCCCAACGAATCAATTTTGGATGCATAGAATACCCTCTCAACCTGACGTTAAAGATCCTAGAATTAGTATCACATTCCGAAAGATAAAAATTTCGAAAATTAAAAAACGACGCTTGGAAGATAATGAGGATGAACTTCCAGAGGATGATTGGTTTGCCCACTATATGAAAACTGTTCCTGAAAATATCTTCATGCCGAATAATCGAGAACAGAAAAAAGAAAGTTCGAAGTTGATTGCACAGTGGACTCTTGGTTGGGGATATTTTGTGTCCATAAATCAGTTTGAAAACAGAATGAACATTCATTTACTCCTCGTCAAACAGGAGCCCGTCCATCTGATTCTCCGCCCGCTGCACAAAGTAGACAAATGTCAGTTCCTGACTTCTTGCCGAGACGTCTACGAAGTCAGAGGGGGAGGATGTAACAGACCTATTTAAGTTATTTTATTCACGCCATGAACTCATGAACTGTAACCGAA
Organism: Stegodyphus dumicola; assembly: GCF_044657685.1. Taxonomy (NCBI): domain Eukaryota; kingdom Metazoa; phylum Arthropoda; class Arachnida; order Araneae; family Eresidae; genus Stegodyphus; species Stegodyphus dumicola. The sequence goes on along the minus strand of NC_140778.1, from coordinate 7,877,829 downwards.
CTATTTTATTTAAATGCTATCTCGTGGCGATATGAAAAAACGTCAGTCGACCTCCAGCCGCCATGATGATAGCTTACTATGTTATGTTATTCTCAATGTTTGATGTTCCATTTGGTATAAGTTTCATTTTTATGTATATTTCTTTTGTTTGTAACCGTTCTTGTGTGCTCTGTTAATAAATCCTTTTAAAGCTAGCCGGCATTAGTGTTTATTGAGGAACGGCTACATCGCATTGGCGCCCAACTAAATTTGAATCCAAAATGGCGCAACAAAATGTTTAGAATTTCTGTTTGGCTTTAACAAGCTCTTACTCCCGAATTTAACTTTTAGTTGCTGGAGATCGGCTCAGTTTCTTTTCAGGTGTGGACTACTGGTCAAATATTCTGGAAACCAATTCTGGAATTAAAATTGTCATAACGTGCTGCTAGCAGATCGAATCATCAACTGGACAATTTTAACGGAAAAGATAAGTTTCGTTTACATTATCGTTTAATCTGAGTTTAAAGTTCTTTTAAACTGATTATTTATTATAAGCTGCTTCTTAAAGCAAATGTAAATTCTTTACTGAAATCTCATTTATTGATACTACATAAGAGTATTAAACGAAAGCAAACGGCTTTCTGTTATCCAAACGTTATTTCTTGAATTGTAATTTGTTATTTTAAAATGTTAATGCGCATAGTAAATTAATTTGTGAATAATATTGTTTCACTGAATACATGTTTTGATGTTAAAGTTTGAATATATTCATGGACGTTGTTCATTAGAATTTATTAGTTTCGATTCTGACATACAGCAGCAGATGTTTTCCCCCCGCGGAAATGTTTAGACTAGCGATGATTTATGATGTGTTTACGTCAAATCTTTTATTATTTTTATTTCCTTTGAGTGCTGTTGTTCCTTATTAAATGTTTTATTCTACATAAAATAAAATATTGTACCTGTTGATTTATCTTTCGACGAACATTTTGAGAAAATGATTATAGTATAATACTTTAAGAAAATACGATTGTTTTCCTTTAATGAATGCATGTCTTGAAAATATTTCTTGAAGCGAAAGAAAATAGTTATGAATAAAATCGAATGACTATTTAAATAAAGTAAAAGAGTTACTAAGTGTGTGTTGCTTAATCAGCTTAATATTTTGTTAAGATTAGGATTTCGAAGAATTCAGCTTAAATATAAAAGCTTATGGTAAGACATTTATGTATGTTTTGTATGTTTTGCTAAGTAGTAAAAAATTTTTGAGCAATTTACTATATGTTATTTTCTTGATACAAGTTGAATTTATGAGGGCATTTTATGATATTTTTACGACTCCGAAATAATAAACTTTGTGAGTATTATTGTTTACATTTATAAATACTGTTTAATAGTGGTATATAAATGTACGAGTAACATTGTTTACATTCATACATGCTGTTTAATAGGGGTATATACATTTTACTTAAAGGTATAATTATTAATTCTAAAATACTGTATTGTGAATAAAATCGAAATAACAACAAATTCAACTTCATCTTTTCCCTCCCCCCTGACCTCTCATATAATTATGGCTTACCTTGCCAAAGCACGAAAAGAGGATTTAAAACCTCTCGCTACAGAACTGGGTTTCACTGTAAACGACACTATGCGAGTAATAGATCTTAAAGATCTTATTGTCAATTCTGACCCTTATGATGAAGCTTTTACCAGGAATCTTCTGGAAACTTTAGTCGAAACTAGACAACAAATACAACGTGAAAGCAACGATCTGGAGACACGTCAAAGAAAAGAACAAGAACTTTTATTAGAATTGGAACGTTTAAAATTAAAGCTGGCAGCTGCTAGCTCAAATCCTAACTATGCCGCCTTAACTTCAAATGCAGCAATTGCTTCAAATGCAGAAACAAATATTCAACACCTAATCCCTAAATTTGCAGGAACTCCTGACATTGCAACCTACCTGCAAATTTTTTGAAAGACAATGTGAGAAAGTTAATATAAAACAAATAGATTACATCACTCCTACCTCTTCTGCCTATAGACATTTCGCAAATTATTTTAAGAGAACCAAAAGACAAATTAGAAGATTATTCTTACATCAAGAAGATTCTGCTACAAAGATTCAAATTAAATGCTGAATCATTTCGAATTAAACTTACTACACACCAAAAACACCCTGGGTCCTTATGGAAAGATTTTGCTTACGAATTAAATAATTATCTCGAAGAGTGGCTTCATAGTCTCGATGTTACAGACTTTGAATCACTCAAAGACTTGGTCCTGACGGATCAGCTTAAAAGAAGAGTCAGTAGTGACGTTAAGGAGCATTTTATTGATACTTGGAGAAAAATAAAGAGTTCATCTGAATTAGTACAGAAATTGGATGATTATGAAGCTGTACGTGTTAAAAATACGAACTATAAAACTGAACTTCCTGGCAGGCGAAACTATTCTTACAAACCGACTAATTCATCCAAACACAAAGTAGAAAATCGAACAAGTGACATACAGGGAACTCATAAAACCTTTTTAAATCGTGGTCAGCAACAAACAGAAGGAACGCGACCTCCTTTAACATGCTATGGGTGCGGAAAAACTGGTTTTATCAAGTCTAAATGTCCAGGCTGTAACCCCCCAAAGACTTCAAATTCATCAAATTTTGGCACTATCCAAATCCGATCCTGTTTATCTTCCCCTCGGACTGCTGTATTTCGAATTAGTATTGGTGGTGTTTCCGGTACAGCTTTCGCCGACAGTGGTGCTAGTCACTCAATCGCAAGTGAATCCCTCTATCATATTCTGCAGAAACAAGATGCAGTATTTGAAAAGACAACACTAGGGGTGTCTTTCGCTGATGGTTTGGTATCTGAAAAAGAGGTACTTCGCACCGAACAAATTATTCTTCTCGAAGGCAGAGAGTTCAAAACTTCGCTCTTTGTGTTGCCTGATGCCAAAAATAACTCGACTCTGTTAGAAATTGACTTTCTTCAAAAAGCTAAAATTGTTTTAAATCTTGCTGAAAATAGGTGGAACTTTTCTGATGAACCTCGAAGAAAATATAGCTTCGTGAAACCTCATCAATCCCAAGTACTGGAAGAAACCCCAGTTGTTGTAAACAACTGCCAACTACGAGAAAATGAAGGACAACAATTAACTACAGCCCAACGGCTTGCAACTGATGCATTGCTTAACAAATATCACACTGTCTTCAAAGTAGGGGGAGAAGCCACTCCATTCATTGAACACCATATTAACACAAGAAACAGCCCCCCTGTTTCAGTCCCTCCATATCGGATGAGCCCAAGTAAGAAAGAACTGTTGAAAAAGGAACTTGATTCCCTTCTAAAACAAGGTATCATAAAAGAATATGAAAGGCCCTATGCCTCTCCTGTGGTTCTGATTCCCAAAGCAAATGGAAAAGTACGGTTATGCATTGATTATCGTAACCTAAATGCTCAAACCGTTCCAGACACTTATCCTTTGCCACGTATAGATGATTTGTTGAGTGAAGCAAAACCGACACCTTATATATCAACTATTGATTTGAGATCCGGTTATCATCAGGTGAGAGTAGCTGAAGAAGATCAAAATAAGACTGCTTTTGTTTGCCATTTAGGTACATATAAATTTACCTGAATGCTCTTCGGATTGAGAAACGCTCCTGCCACTTTTTCTAGATTGATAGATAGGTTCCGTTCTTGACTTAATAATGTGTTTGCTTTGACATATTTAGATGATATCATCGTGCTGTCATCTAGCTTCGAAAAGCACCTTTCTGATTTAGAACAAGTTTTCCAACGTCTATCGTTATTCAAGCTCAATGCTAATCGTGAGAAGTGCCACTTCTGTTGTGAAAAAGTGAAATATTTAGGGCATTACATTATTAAGCATGGTATAGCTGTTGATCCACACAAGACTGCTGCCATTGCAGACATGCCATCGCCGAAAACTGTTAAGCAAATGCAATCGTTCGTACAAACGTGTTCCTGGTATCGTCGATATATTCCAAATTTTTCTCAAATAGCCAAACCGTTAACGGATTTAACAAAGAAGAAAGCGCTGTGGAAGTGAGAAGCACAACAAGAAAATGCTTTCCAAGAGCTGAAATCCAAATTAATTAGCCCGCCGATTCTTAAGCAAGCTGATGGAACGAAGCCTTTTATCATTCGCACAGATGCTAGCAATGTAGCCATTGGAGCAGTGTTGCTACAAGGGGAGAAAAATGAAGAACACCCTATAGAATATGCCAGCCGCTTGCTGACTGCATCAGAACGAAACTATTCCACCATAGAAAAAGAAGCCTTAGCAGTAGTATGGGCACTCAACAAATTTAGAAGATATGTTGAAAGCCAGTCTATCACAATCACCTCTGACCACCAACCATTGAAATGGGTGATGTCTTTAAAGTCACCAACTGGTAGGCTCGCAAGATGGGCCTTACAAATCCAATCCTACAATCTGACTATCAATTACATTCCTGGACGATTGAACTTTATTGCTGATCTATTGTCTCGTCCTATTTGTGAACACTCAAGTACAGATTCTTGTCAAGTATGTGCTGTCTCTGTCGAAATCCCTACTATTAGCCCTGCAGAATTAAGACAATCACAGCTAGAAGATGATGATCTTCGGAAGATCATCGAAACTTTTGAGAGTCCAGAGAAAGAAGCAGACTGTGCAACTTGGACTGGAAGAGGATACGTTATGAACAGAAGAGTTTTGTACCGATATTCCCCTGATTCAGAAGAGGAAGAAGCTGAACTAGTTATACCTCAAAAAAGAAAAGCAGAAATCTTGAAAGAATATCATGATTCGCCAACGGCCGGTCACTATGGATCTGAAGGAACATTTTATCGAATAGCAAAAAGATACTACTGGGTTTGAATGAGAAAGGATATAGCAGAATATATCAAAAGCTGTCTCGAATGCTGTCGTTATAAAGCCACTAATCAAAAGCCATCTGGTTTACTTCAAACTCCAGTCTATGCTCAACGTTTTGAGACCTTGTCAATTGATCTTTTCGGTCCCCTTCCTGAAAAACCGTCTGGTGAAAAATGGATTTTTATTGTGCAGGACTGTGCTACGAAGTGGACAGAACTATTTGCTTTAAAGGAAGCCACGGCCAGAGAATGTGCCACTATTCTTTTGGAGGAAGTCGCCCTTCGATTTGGGTTACCCAGGAAAATAATAAGTGATAATGGTACCCAGTTTACTAGTGCTGTTATGCAACAACTATGCTATATCTTGAACATTGATCAAAGTCTTACTCCTGTCTATCACCCACAATCTAACCCAGTTGAAAGGAAGAATAGAGATCTGAAACCACGTTTAGCAATACTTGTTGGTAACGACTATCAGTCATGGAAGGATAAACTGCCATTAATAAGGTTTGCTTTGAATACAGCCAAATGTGATTCAACTGGACATTCTGCTTCTTTTCTTCAATTTGCACGAGAGTTACGAACCTTAGATGATGTAAAGCATGATATAAAAGCCGTAATTGAGAACGATAATTTTGTTCCCGAAATTACTCCATATTTGAAACATTTTGCAAGAAATGTACAACAGGTACGAGAAAGAGTCGAAATGCATCAAGATAAGCAGAAACGATATGCTGACAAAAAACGAAGAGAAACACCGAAATTCGTTTCTGGAGATAAAGTTTGGGTCACCGTCCACCCAATCAGCAAAGGTCCACTGAAGAAAACTGCTAAATTCATGCCCAAGAGGGATGGTCCTTATGTGATAGTGACTACAAGATCTCCAACCACTTATCATATTGCCGATCCTCATGAACCAGACAAAATTCTCGGCAAGTATCATGTTTCAGCCTTGAAACCATATCAAGATCGAAATAAGCAAAACTCAGCTCGTGTAATTCCAGTGGTTCCCTTAAAGAAAAGAGGACGCCCGAAACGTGTAATACCATCCGAATCTGCACCTGTTGCACAAGGTGCTGGTGACGCAAAATCTACTCCTCGTCAAACAGGAGCCCGTCCATCTGATTCTCCGCCCGCTGCACAAAGTAGACAAATGTCAGTTCCTGACTTCTTGCCGAGACGTCTACGAAGTCAGAGGGGGAGGATGTAACAGACCTATTTAAGTTATTTTATTCACGCCATGAACTCATGAACTGTAACCGAACTATTTTATTTAAATGCTATCTCGTGGCGATATGAAAAAACGTCAGTCGACCTCCAGCCGCCATGATGATAGCTTACTATGTTATGTTATTCTCAATGTTTGATGTTCCATTTGGTATAAGTTTCATTTTTATGTATATTTCTTTTGTTTGTAACCGTTCTTGTGTGCTCTGTTAATAAATCCTTTTAAAGCTAGCCGGCATTAGTGTTTATTGTGGAACGGCTACATCACACTCTACAGTTCTTACTTTCAAAATAAATCGGAGTATAGCATTCACATAAAAATGGAAATATTGCGAAAAATATATATAAATAAATGAAACATAAAATAAAAACATCTGAAATCTGAATCTTTGTACGTAATATAATATCTGCAAGCTTTCAGATATTATATTACGTACAGAGGGGCTTTTTTTTCATTTACACACACATATACGTTTCGAGAGCTTTTGGGCTTGTGGGCCCTTGGACTAAAAATACTTAAAAGTAGCATATCTTTAGAATTTCTGAAAGACAGTCTCACGCGCCGCAGATAAGAATTTTATTTTCCGTGCAGTGTTGCCATTCCTTGCTTTTTAATCCTTGAGTTTGCAAATAAAAAATTCTTTAACGATTAAAAAAATATGAAATAAACAATAAAACGAATTTCAAATTCGGTTTCTAGGGGCTCATATTCGGGTGCAGGACTACGTTATTCAAATTTAGATGGCTCTAAGTACCGTTGTTTTTTCACAGTGCTAGAAACATATGTATTCTTCATTTCAATAACATATCATTTGAGTTTTATGAAATTAAATATGTTAAAATGGAATGATAAAGCGGAACGTAACTGCGGTAATTATATTTATATATGTTTAATTGCTTTTCTTTGTTTGCACATATACTATTATAGTCTCCCTATAACGATTTTCAGAGGACCTAAATTTCGTTCGCTATCTTCGATCTGATAAGAGAAAAAAATGGAAGGTCTCAATGGAAGGTATTGAAAAAAGAATTTGTTTTTTGCGTCACACAAAAACAGTGATTAGCATTGTAACATCTCCAAAAAAATTAATGATAATTCAAATTATGAAAATGCTGCATTAAGAATTAATGTTTATTGTTATTATTCGCAAACCCTAATCTTTTTGTTTCTGCAATTTTCCGCTTACACCATATGTTAAAGCATTTTCACAATAAAAAATAATAATAAAAAAATGTACATTTCCTAAAAGACGAATCACTAATCTAACAAATGATCAGCTAAATTTTCTTTCTGCAAACCTTCTTTCTAAAACTTCACTTTTAGGCGTCAACACGTAGTATAACCCAACTCATAACATTGTTTCCATATATTAAAAGAAAAGAAAATATTTTTAGTGTTTAATAAATTTTTGCGTGATTAATAGATTACAATTCTAAAGTAATAAATTTGCATGAAGATTTTTGTAATGCATTTTTAGTATTTAGAATCAGAAACTACTCATGTGAAAATTCAAATATGAATCAAATTATTTATTAAAAAAGGTTAAGTATGGTAACTCAAAAAAAAATTCACTTATTGACGTTAAAGATAAACAAATTAGCTTCGAAATATTCTGATTAATTTTAGCTGAATTCTGGAAATGTCAAAAATTCCAAATGTTATAATTGAATTCTTTCTCAGTCAATTTCTATTGAACAGGAATCAAACGTTTTGTGTATTATTTTCCATAATAAGCATTAATGGTTTCTAAATCTGAATACCGGGAATAGTATAAAATAAAATAATATATTTCATAAGTCAAATTGAAATGCTTGAAATGCCAAAACATGAAGATTAGACTGTAGACTTCACGTTATCAAGGATCTTCCTTCACTTCTGTATGTACTGTCAAACTTGGAATAGCAACAACAACCTTAAGATAATACATTCTTTCACGTATGATTATCAAAGTTTTAGAAATTTTCCATTACTCTATCATGATAAGTGGATGATGCTTTTAAGATTCTCCTTATGCATATATGTAATATCGAGGTTCAGAATAACAACATTAGGACACTATAACTCTTTCCCACTATCCTATCATGATTATTTTTACACATATGACGCCGGAAAGACTGGCTTCACAAACAAGACATGACAAGAATGTATTACGATAAGTGTTGATGAAATCATTTCGTTAATGTATTTTTTAGATAATTTTTGCTATTTAAGAATGCTACGTATTTCTATATCATTCAGAATTGTCGTTAGATTCAAAAGCGAATATGAGGAATATATGTGATACAGAGTTAAATGTGGAATTATACGAAGAATTTTATTCACGAAATGAAGCTGATATTTTGCTAGATGAACTATCAAATTATGATTTTAAATATATTAGTTTTGAAATTAATGGGACTCAATATGTTCCACGAAGAAAAGTACTCGGTTTTGGTGATGAAGGACTTAGTTACGAATTCTCTGTAACAAGCATTTGTGCAGAACCATGTACTCAAACTCTTCTAAATGTAAAAGATTATGTTGAAACGATAACTGGCAAAAAATATAATTTTGCTTTATTGAACTATTATCCTGACGGAGTGGCGAAAATTTCAACGCATAAAGACAATGAAACTTGTCTCGAACCTGAAAGTGATATACCTATCATCAGTTTAGGTGCAAAACGTCAAATGGTATTTACCAGGCGAAATTTCACATCTCGAAGCGTGGACTTAACTCATGGAACTCTCCTTGTAATGAAACCCCCAACGAATCAATTTTGGATGCATAGAATACCCTCTCAACCTGACGTTAAAGATCCTAGAATTAGTATCACATTCCGAAAGATAAAAATTTCGAAAATTAAAAAACGACGCTTGGAAGATAATGAGGATGAACTTCCAGAGGATGATTGGTTTGCCCACTATATGAAAACTGTTCCTGAAAATATCTTCATGCCGAATAATCGAGAACAGAAAAAAGAAAGTTCGAAGTTGATTGCACAGTGGACTCTTGGTTGGGGATATTTTGTGTCCATAAATCAGTTTGAAAACAGAATGAACATTCATTTACGTGAATGTGTGGAACAAAATAAAATATTATACCCTACTACACGCGGTGTTGTTATAACTCCTGCAACATGGCAAGAATTTTCCTCAAAAATATATGAATTTAATCTTGTCTATACGAGTGCCAGCATCATTTGCAATAATGAGTTGGTAGTTTTTAACAAAGAAGGTGAGTGTATTTTTCAACAAGTTTTTAAACAAGATGAAAATTCATTTAAACTAAAACCTACATACCTAAAAATAAACTGTGACATTTTAAAAAAATTGAAAGAAATTATTCCTGATGTATCTAATACTTTATATAAAAGTATTTTTGAAATTATTTTACCGTTGCAAATCAAATGTAAAAACAATTGTTCGGATATGGTAAGTGATGATGATGAACTTTTTAAAGAACTCATAAACTCTATCAAAACGGAATTAAATTCAGTGATTAAAAAACTATTTAAGTGCGAAGGTTGCATTGTAAATCATCCTTCACAAACAAGACATGATTGCATAATAATAAGTGTTGATAATAGAATTAAATATATTGGTGAAGATATATTTTTATGTATTAATTTTAAAAATATAAGAGATTCTTTAAGGCAGAAAAAAATGTTTCATTTATTTTGTGATAGGTTTTTTGAATTGAAATGTTATGAAGATTATAAAAATGCATTAATATAAGTACAGCTATTCTATTTAAATTTCTGTTTTTGTTTGATGTTATGACTATTTTTTTTCCTTATGTTTTTTTTAATAGAAATATATTGAAATTTTAGTTTTAATTTTAAAGCAAACATGTATATCAAATTTCAGTAAATGGATATTGCTGTTAATTTGATGTTAATTAATGTAAGAAAATTCTAAGCATATTTTATGTGTAATACAGAAACTTGTTCTTTGGAAATAAATAAATGTATTTAAATAGAAAAGCTTCTTGGTGAAATGAATGTATTTTTATTTTTTATAACAATTTTTTTAAGTATTGTATGTTTACAGTGCAGTATATGCTTCAAGTGATTCACTCGTGTTGAAAATTTAAGAGTTTATGAAGCGATTATTCGCTGAACTTATGTGATATATTTGTAAGGTTTCTTGAATACGAGTAATCTGAAGAGATATTTGAAATCTCATGAAAGAAACATCAGATGTAGTGTATGTCCTAAGAAATTTAAGTTTATAGTTTGAAAAGTCGCGAAGCTTCTCGTCTTAGAATTTTAAACGTCTTAGAATTTCTCGTCTTAGAATAGTGAATAATCACAAGTTATTTTCATGTAAAAAGAATATGAAAACTTATAAAGTTACTTTTAAGAGTAAATCATGATAAAAAATATTTAGTGAGCATAAGAATTTAAAACAATATGAATCTTTACATCGTATTGAATGTTCGGACATTTTATCAAGTAAAACAGAATTTGAAGAAAATCTCACGAACCTTTTTTTTTTTTAGATTTTGCTGGTGTCAAAAGAAACAGAAATATGCTGATGATGATGTTTTGAAACAGCATGATACTTCTCTTCTTATAAATTGCATCCATTGTTTACAGGTGTTTAAAAGAAAAAGTGATCTCTTACACCACATTCGAATGCGACATGGTTTGATGCGAATCTTACAAAAACGAAGAAAAGTTGACATCGTTAATACATGCAAGTCTTCTAAAATCGCAAGTCTTAATAGTATGTTCGCAATTGAATCGATTTGCTAGAACATAGAAAATGATCATGTCTTAGATGTACTTCTTGAATATATAAAATTGTAGTTAGTAGGGAAAAAATGAGTTATGATGTAGTTTTACACTGAGTTATGATATCGGTGTTTGAAATGGTAATCAATAGTTACATTTAAAATGTGCCGTGAGTGTGAAAATGCAGAAATAAAAGAGCTTTGGCGAATTTAATAAACGTGGTTCAATGTGGTTGATGGAAAAATTTGTTCCATGTGAATTAAATAGTGCAAGATATGAACCTCTTTCTCTCAATAGTTAATTATTCAATTGTAGGACAATTAAACTTTAAATATATATGCATATAGTACATGTAATGATTAATATTACATTGATTAATGTAAATAACTGATGATATGTGTATTAACATAGTGAATGTTCGCTTTTATGAAGTTCTAAGCATTACTTTAAATACCATTCATAAAACTTTTATCTCATATATACAAACATGACAATATCTATTGAGTTTTCGTTTATTCTTTGGAATGTATGAAAGTTTAAATATTTTTTTAATTTAATGTAGATTGGAGTAAAATATCTGTATCTTTCTTCATTTCAATCGGTAATATCTGTATGCTGGTAAAGGTACGTATGTTCGTAAGAATTATACTGTGTCACATTTTTGACAATCTTCTTTCATTCATATTAGCTAATAAGAGAATTATTGAAGTTAGTAAAGCAATGAAAATCAACGTTATTGAAAGAAAACTCTAAAAGCATTTACATTTCCAGAAATATATCAAAATTCCTTTTCTTAAAAACAGCAGGTGTATCGTAGTTTTTATTTCTATTTCGTTAAAAGCTGAACTTGTAAAATAAAAATTTTCTATTAGTGTAAGGTAAACAAAAAAAAAAAAAAAAAAAAAAAAAAAATCAAGAGACAATCCGTATTATGAATGAAATTCAAGTCTTACATCGGATTAAAAAGAAATATTCTGAATCTAAATGTTTATGCCTATTTAGCACAAAATGTGTTTATTTGTGTTATAAATTTAACTAAAACCATTCTTATAACAGTATGTTGCCTTTAAACTGAGTAAAAATGTCAAGTATATTTTCTAATGGTACTGATATACTTGCCAAAAAAGTTCTAAAAACCTCAAATGTCGAGAGAGCATATGATAAGAGTCTCCTTTCCTATCGCTACATCAGTTACAGGTTAAGGGGCGTCTTGAATGGATGAAGGTAATGTTTGTGCAAAAATATAGTAGTTCTATTTTGAAATGAGAAATAATTCGCTTTTTGTCAATTAAGGAAACTTGTGGTATTATCAAACAGAATGTCAGTGAAAGACACTGCGTTTGCATAGTGAATTATGAAGGTACTGAAAGGTAGTAAAGAAGGTGAATTAAAGAATTAATTTGAACAAATAAGGTAAGGCTATCATTAAAAGAAAAAAACTGATCAAAAGATGTATGCTAGAATTAAAAGTAAGATGTTAAAATTTAAAAAGATGTAACAGAGTAAAACCAAAGAATACTGGTAATTCCCATCTGGAAAACAGTAATTTGAGTACGATATTGAAAAAGTTGGTTTTAAGAATTTCTTTATGCATGTGATGCAAAACAATTGCTAGTTTATCATGAGTGCTGACATAGATGCAATTAGTGCAGGAAAAATAGTAAAATTAGTATAGTCAGTGTCTCTAAAACAGGAAAAAATAATAGTGTGAGCAGTGTAAATTCATTTGAAGTAGTGAAATATGACATAGACTAAATATCAGAAAATGTAAGAAATATTTTGGTATGTGTGGATGAAACACTGAACTGTAAAATTAGAAATGAAAATTATCAACACATTTAAAGGTAATCGGGATTTAAAACTAAACATGATGTTAGAAACTTTGAAGACCATAAAACTATATGAGAAAGAAATGCATTTAGATATAAATGGTATTGAACTGTAAAGTTGTGAATGGAAATTTCTGAGTAAAACCTGTAGATGATCTATTATGATCGGAGAATAAAACAAGTATTTTAAAAATTGAAAGGAAATGTTTGAATATGGAGTAAATGAAAACAATTTATATCGTCAAAATGAATAAAAAGTGATAAAATGTTGGAATTACGAGTGATGAGACGGAAATAAAAACATTATAATAAATAAGTTAAACTAGAATTAAGAAATATAAACACAGAAGGGAAATCGTGAACGTAAAAAGAGCAATTAAGAGTTATAGACTTAAGTTTTTAAAAAAAATATTCGGTAATATAAGGAAAATATTGTTGAACATGTGAAAGAAATTAGAAATTCTGTAGGAAATTTAGTAAAAGAACTAAGATCACGAAAAATAAACGTTTCTTTTTAAATAGAATTTCAAACCACTAAGTTAAAGTGTGTATAGAATACTAGAATGGTTTAAAAAAAGTAAATGAAGTTAAAATTCAGAATATATTGAACATTATAACGTTAAAAAAAGTGTGAAATTGCATCTAAAATTAAGTAGTGTAACAAATAAATAGCATGTGCGGGAACGTTTGTGAAATATAACATATAATTTAAAAATCAGGTATGCTGAAATTTATGAAAGGTATGAAAAAAAATAGTATGTGGAAATTAAATAAAATATTACAAATTAGAAACGTTAAGTATTAAAAAAATATGACAGTAAATGAATATGTTATTATGAACAGAAAACCTAAGAAATAAGTTAAAGTTTCATGGAAAACTAGAAAGGATAAAAGTATCAGAATAAAATTGAGTAACAAAAACAAATTATCTTGTAGTTTCATTTTCATGACATGATGAACTATCATTAAAGGAAAGTCTTTTTTATATTTGTTTCTTTTACATTGTTTACAGAGTCGCGCATTGAATAATTTAACACTAGACTTAAAAATATATTTCTAAAACATATAATTCACTTTTTCGTCAAGAGAGGGCAGCATCGCCATTTCATCAAAATTAAGATGCAGAAAATATTTCCCGTTGCCAATTTTTAAAAAACTAACTTTAAATGAAAAGCAGGAGGTCTACAACTCAACCAGCAGTCTACCAACAACTCAACTCCACTCGTGACCACGCCTCCTAGTGCGATGACGTTGCCTTTGGCCCCGCCCACTGTGTGACGTCATTGACCACGCCCCCAGCTCCTCAGCTCCTCCTGATGCAGAACGCCCATTATCATGCTACTGTTGATGTAAATATTCGAGAACATTATTTAAAAAAACATTTAAAGCTAAAATGTGATTGTGTCTCTGTGGATCTGTGATTGTATCTCTTTTGATAAGGAATCTGTTACAAAAACATTCTTCCCAACTATTTTTGAAAGACTGAAAAGTAAGGACTTGTTGCTCAATTTTAAAAGTACGCAATTTTTGTCTGTTACATGGTAAGTTTAAAGTTTATCTTGAACGGTTTGAGCTGACGTCTTCCAATTTGCGTTATTGTAATCTTAGCGTTCAGCAAAGTGTTTCCTCCTGCGTTTTGATTACCCATTGCTTTATAAAGAAAGAAATCTAAATGTAACTCAGCAAGTCCACAGCACTTTTTCAGAAATCTGGTGATTTTGAAATTAGCTTTATTCTGGCCTAGTGTTTGTGTACACAGCCTTGATTGAAGACAATATTTCCTTATTCAATATAATTTTTTTTAATCTTCTGTTTAGGAAATTGTTACCTGATTCAGATATAAAATATTTTTTGTTGTAACAAAAGGTTCTGCGTTCACCAAACCGAAGTAGTAGTACTATGCAGAAATCTGCCTTCTTATTTTGTCGAGTGAAGCAGTGAATGGGTGATGTCAAGTTGTATTGTTGAGACATTAGGTTTTCTTTGAATCAGGAGACATGAAAAATGTGAAAAGCTGTCACCAGGCCTCGAAGCTGGAACTTTTCGAATACGCGCCGAGTGTGCTAACCATTACACCACGAAGGCATGCGGTAAGGGGAGACAATATTTTGGCAAACATATTTACACGAAGCAGAAGGTGTCAAAATGGGCCCGTTTCATGTCTTCTTAATTTAACGGTGATTCAAGTGGTCCTAATATTTCAAAAATGTTAACTAAATAATTTAAGGAATTAAATATTCCTGCCAAACATTAATTTTTCTGTGCAGATAATGCACCTACTGTGACTAGTTGTTGCGGCAAAGCCAGCGAGCTATTAAAAATAACATTACCCTTCTTGTGAATGGCATCACTTATGTTTTGGTATTTAAAAATGTCTTATGCATGTTCTATACTTCATGTTTATGTTAGGAAATAAATAAGTATAAAATACTATCTCCTAATGTATGGTGCCGAAAAAACCATTTACGAAACAGGACCTTGACCTTCTACTTCCTACTGTTGGATTATTCTTACTGAATTATTTTACTTCCGACATTAAAACTTAGTTTTGTTTTTTCTTCTTTTCTACTACTCGGGCAATGGCGCCAACCGGTGAAGCTGTAGGCAAAATGACGCAACTGAAACGAAAGCGGAAAGCCGTGCGAAGTAATGTTTCTCGCTTTTCTACTGAAATTGATACTTTGAACGATGATTTCTCAGGCTCATTTCGGATACCTGGCTCTTGGCTGAATTTGGCGAGTTTTTGACCGCCATCTTGGATTTCAGAAATGCGCCAAAAAGCGCATTTCGAAATCCAAGATGGCGGCCAAATATTGTTTTCCCTATCCGAGGGAAGTGGACAGGGAAAACAATTCTGAACTGCCAAAAGGAAAAATTGAACTTACCCTTGTTCATGTTGACATGATGACGCCTGACATTCCCTATTTCTTCAATGTTGTACAACATAGTTAATGTTATATTACTAAGCATGATATGATAACTTACTAATTGTAATTCAGTCTAAAGTAATAGAACAAGAAATTTTAATTAACGTGTACTTTAACGAGTGAAATGTTTTGCATGAAACGCTATAGGGCGAAGAAGTACTTACGCTCAAACTGTAAACAATCGATTTAAAAGAAAGCTTCCAACCTAAAAATTTGACTTGCATGTAATTTCGGCATTATATTATTTGGCATTTAAATTAATAATGAATTTATATTTAAATTAATTATGTTATGCAGGTAAGTGTATGATAGTTAAACATGATATATATGGATGAGAAATGAAAAATTAGAACATTTATTAAGGTATTTGTAATATATGCTAAGTTCTTTTTAAGAAACTTATTTTTCAGTATATAGCACTCATTTTTTTTATTAATTAATCAATTTGAACATATATTTTCTATTTTTCCCTGTTTTAGAATTTCAACTTTTTTTTAATTAATCAATTTAAACATACATTTCTTAACTTATTTTTCAATATGCAAGAATTTCAACTCTTTTTAATTAATCAATTTAAACATATATTTCTTAACTTTTGTTTCAATATGTAAGAATTTCACCTTTTTTAATTAATAAATTTAAACAAATATTTCTTAACTTATGTTTCAATATGCTAGAATTTCATATTTTTTAATTTATCAATGTAAACATATATTGCAAAATGAAGGTACTTACCCCTAGATGACATTGCTTGTACAATCTTTGTCTTCTTAAATTATGTTATTTATATTTATATAAAAATTTCACTTTTTCACAAGAAAATTTTTATCCAGGTTCTCACAGTTTCACCTTTTCACAAGAATATTTTTATCCAGGTTCTCACAGTTTCATCTTTTCACAAGAAAATTTTTATCTAGTTTCTCACAGTTTTGCAAGAAAATATGTATCCAGGTTCTCACAGTCAACAAGTTCACAAGAAACTGTGTATATGATAACCAGGGCTAGAAAGGGGGCATATGTCCGTGGGCACATCATCCAAGGAAGGCCAAAATGATGTCACGAATTTTTAGAGTTGACTGTTTTCCATTTTTGGCCAGTAGTCGGGAGGGGCACAAAATCTTCAGTTTTCCCTGGGCGCTGAAAACAGTAACTATGACTCTGCTGATAACTTATAAAATTTCATTTTTTCACAAGAAAAACTGTTATAGATTCATTCCTTGTTAAAATCCAATACTTCGTTTCACTGAACTCCACTCTTATAGATCGAGGCCTGTTCATCAGATCTGAAAAAGAACAATTTTTACAAGCATTTTGCATTTTGAAATTAGAAATGATTCCATTTCCACATCACCTTAAGACTTACACGTACTTAAAAAAAGAAAAATCTTTTCTTCTGCTTTTTGACTATTCATTTTAATTGAAGCATTACCAAATTTTGTAAATTAGAGTTTTTATAATTATATTTAAATCAATTATTTATAAAAAATATTTATGCGGGTATTATCATATAATTTCATTTAAAAAATAGGCACTATTTTCACATTACATGACGTTACATGCAGGTTAAAGTGATTTTTAATTAAATCTAAATTTGATAAAAAACTAGAAACAGTAAGAAATGTGATTAATGATATTAGTGAAACAAAATAGTTACAAATAATCCCAATTTTTAAGCTAGTACGTGTAAGACTAGGAGGTAGGAATCCTGATGCGTTTTCTTTTACGAGGTTTCGCCAGGAGCCATAATCCTCTAATTTTAATGTGTACACATATATTTTATATTACTTACCATTCAGCACCACATTTTGCAGTTTTCAGCAGTATTACTTGGCAGTTCACTATTTGGAGTTTTTTGTAGAGAAAATATCCCTGTTGTATATGTTCAGAATACAAGATAAATAAACAAGATTTTAAATTTCATGATCGTCGAGATTTCCTGTGGTGGCAGCAGTTGCTCAGTTCCTTCGCTTTCAGGTGTGGCCCGCATCAGTCGTTTCAACTCGGATGTGTTTCTTGAAAGAAAAACCTGGCTATACCCCCAGGTACTGGGTTTGTCATCCGAGTTGATTTCTCCATCTGCTTCTTCCCTCGTCTAAGTGGCAGCAAAATGTTATTTTTGAAGTCCCTAAACAAAATATCCATATTATGCATATTCAAAATACAAGATAAGTAAACAAGATTTTAAATTTCATGATCGTCGAGATTTCCTGCGGTGGCAGCAGTTGCTCAGTTCCTTCGCTTTCAGGTGTGGCCCGCATCAGTCGTTTCAACTCGGATGTGTTTCTTGAAAGAAAAACCTGGCTATACCCCCAGGTACTGGGTTTGTCATCCGAGTTGATTTCTCCATCTGCTTCTTCCCTCGTCTAAGTGGCAGCAAAATGTTATTTTTGAAGTCCCTAAACAAAATATCCATATTATGCATATTCAAAATACAAGATAAGTAAACAAGATTTTAAATTTCATGATCGTCGAGATTTCCTGCGGTGGCAGCAGTTGCTCAGTTCCTTCGCTTTCAGGTGTAGCCCGCATCAGTCGTTTCAACTCGGATGTATTTCTTGAAAGAAAAACCTGGCTATACCCCCAGGCACTGGGTTTGTCATCCGAGTTGATTTCTCCATCTGCTTCTTCCCTCGTCTAAGTGGCAGCAAAATGTTATTTTTGAAGTCCCTAAACAAAATATCCATATTATGCATATTCATAATACAAGATAACTAAACAAGGTTACGATAATGAAAACATAAGTTAGCGTATATATAAACACTTTTATTAAATGTTTTAATATTTTTTCTAAAAGTGTTCTTTCTGTTGTTTAGTTTTAATCTTTTGTTAACTACATACTCTTTTTAACTAGAAAATAATAATTGAACATAGTACAAAAATACACAATTACCACAAAAGGGTGGCAAGTTTAAGAAGTTAATAATGTAAGATTGAATCCTTATATTTAAAATAATAAATAAGTGGTAAAATTAAAATAATAAACGTAGTATGAAAATACATAATTAAAATAAACAGGCTGGAAACATTAAAAGTAATGAATTCACCTGTATATTTTCTGACTGAAGATTCATTTCTTTCCATGATTCATTTCTCATTTCTGCAATATTCTTTACCTGAAAGGGGTGATAAATTATCCTTAACAATAAAATGTTTTCTGGTAAGAAGTAGGCTGGAAACCTTTAAATTAATCAACTCACCTCTATGTTTGTCAATTTATCTGTCAAAATTAATTTTCTTCTTTCTTTTATTTATTTTTTTGGATTACCTAATTTGCAATAAAGTTTTTTTTACTGAAAAATAAGTAGGTAAACTTATACTAATAATAACTAAATAAATTTTACAGTTGCTTTTACTGAAGAAGTAGTATTAAAATAAAGTGAAGCAATAATTTGAAACATAAGCTGTGAATGGTTAAAATTTTGTCTTACCTCTGTCATAGTATTTCATGACATTTTGGATCTGCAGCTGTGAAAGAAAGTTTATTTTAATGAAGGAATAACAAAATATATAAAGAATAGCTCTCACGTCAAAATAAAAGTTGAGAATAACTGAAATACACATTTACCTCTTTCTGTAAAAGATATGCAACATTTTCGCAACATTTCCATCCTTTTGTTTTCTGGGCTCTGTTTTTTGGTTGAATTCTAAAAGGAAATAAAAAATAACAATTTCATGTAGTGAAAAACAAAAAGGTATTAAATCAAAATTTGTGGACCATCTGAACATTTACACAAATTATAGTAAACAATTTACTTGTATGCTTTTCTTATCATTTATTCCAGTTTTAAAACTTGGTCTGTGTTCCCTTACTCTGAAAAATAAGCACATAGATTATAATGGTATGTAATTTAATATTTAAATGCAATTTTTGTATGTATATATATGTAAATAAATAAATTATGTCAAAAATAAAGTTATATTTGTTGGTTTTACCCCATTTATCATCATCTTCCTGAATGAATGGTATATCATCATCTTGTCGGGCTGATTTCTTTGGAGGCATCAGGTCCTCAATTCCTTCGCTTTCTGATGTTGGTTCGTCCAACATTTTAAGTTCAAGGCCGACTTTTCCATGGCCTGGATACACAGCTTTAATGTCCTGTAGAAACTGAGCAAGTCTTTCTCCATCATAAGTAAAGGGCTTCAAGCGGAACCGCCTGTAATAATGTACAGCCATGTACTGCGTGCAAATATCATCTGTTCTCTTGCTCTTTATAGACCTCTTAAAAAGTTTGTTTTCACCCTCAAGATCATTTATAGTGTTCTGTTTATCATCGGGATCTACGAATACGCCTGTAAATAAAGGATTAATGAATGTTAAGGATGAAAAACAAAATGTCACTCATTAAAAAAAAAAAAGACACATATTTACCTTTCTTGTGATTGGTAGTTTTATGTGTTGCTGCCGGAAATAAATTTTCTATCCTTTTATATTGTGGAGCAGAGTCAGTGTATATGAAGGTGGTTTCTGGGTGAACATGACGTTTAATGTAAGGCCACAAATGCCTTTTGCTTTTTCCTTTAACCTTGAAAAATAATCCTTCTTTGTCTTCTCGACAGTAGATGCCTAAAACTACGATGGTCATATTTTTGGTTACCCTGCCGCGGTTGTACTTGCGGCGGGTCAAAAATGTTTCATCAATTAATATAGATTTTCCTTTACCACCTAACATTCTGCTATGATGAGAGGCAAAAATTTCGCATACCTCACGACAATATGATAAAAAGTCAACAATAGTCTCATTTGCAATTACTGGTAATTTTTGCTTTCCCTCCATAGCTTTAGCTGCTGATTTATGTAGCTAAAACTGTGATCTAGAACAAAGTACACAGTTATGACTAAAGCTTCCCTTATTGGGATTTTTGTACCTTCAAAAAAGGTGTTTTCAATGGGGTTAATCATGCCAGAGCAGTTGTTGCGATTTCTCAGGCTGCAGACCCAACGCCATCCCAGCTTTGATTCCTTTCTCTTGTTGCTTCTCATTGGTGCCTGGCACTTGGGGCAAGGTGGTGCCTCATCCTCTCTGGGAAGAAGTCCAGCATCGGTGGCAAACTCGAGTGCAGCTGCCTCTGTATTAATTAAATGCATGTCAGTAATTAAACAGAAATATTTCAGTTTTTCATGCAAAGAAGCCATATTCAAAAAAGTCAGTACAGTGACAGAAATAGTTTAATGAAATTTATTGTTAGAAATTTCAGAAACTTGCAATTATGCAAAAGTCAAAATTATCAGAAATAAAAAAGTTTAATAAAGATGAAAAGTAATTATAAGTTTAATTAAACAATATTAGTTCATTATAGGAAGATAGAGAAGTGAAAAGTTCAAACTAGAAAGTACTGTTACAAAAAAAAAAAAAAAAAAAAAAAAAAAAAAAGGAAAATAAAAATAATAGTAATGATATGTATCTATGAAAACAAAGTATTAAAACAAATTTCAAGTGAAAAATAATATTAAAAAATGTAATGGATGAAAATAGATTAAAAGTAAACTTAGCTTTGGCAAAGTCCAAACCACGTTTTCACGTAAGTACCGAGGTACTGATTTTTTTCAGTACCTGACAGACAGACAGCTGCACGGGCTTAACCGCGGCAAAATATGATCGCGAAAAATCTTCTTTTTTAAATTTATTTAAAATATTTTCGGAAAAAAAATATTTTACTTTACAAATAAATGTTTTTCGGTACATATGTTTTTTAAAACATTTTTAAACAGAGATGCAGAAGAATAATAGGTATTGTTATTTTTGTGTGCAGATAGATATGCGTGCGTGATGAACTAAAAAATGATTTTGAAGGTTTCGTGGCATATTTATCCTCTCAAAAATATGCAACTTGCTCAACTTTTCGATTTTATTAAATTAAATAAGGCCTATCGATTTTTTTTTTTTTTTTTTAAAGCACTGACAATGAAAACTGTTATGTTCTATTTTTGCGTTTTTATCCCAAAGCGCGTTAGCCCAGAAGGGCTATTAATTTCGTTTTCGCATTTTGCGTTGAACTGTTTCTACCGAATATTATCGCTGTGTGTTATATTTAAAGATATTTAATAATAAAGAATCAGCATAAATATACGTATGTTTAACGTACATAACACTTATGCAGATACTGTGATAAAACAACGGTACCTACAGCTATGAAATTTTGAATATGTACGTCACCACCCGAATATGGGCATCTGAAAGCTCAAATTTGTAATTTGTTTTATTAACTATTTAACATTTTGTAAAGCATTTATGTGTTTTTGATTAAGAAACTCGACGATTTCTAAGCGAGCAATGGCAACACTGTTCGGCGCAAGACTGTCTATCGGAAATTCTAAAGATGTGCTCTTCTTTTAAATGTTTTGTCATATTGCTGCTTAAGAGAGAAGACAATTCGGATGTACAAAATTTAAAGACCGCATGTCTGTTGATTTTGAAAATTCATTTCCATTGAACTTAACAATTGTTTTCAGTTGGCGAGAGGTATACATCTCTGTTGTACACTATTATTGGTAACCTTTAATTGTTGGTTATTTGTTACATTTTTTTGTCTTTCATATTGCCCTGGCTGCATTGGAAATTTCGTGGTTTTCCTCGTGTGTATACGAGCCAGTACAATTACACTAATGAATCATATCACTTAAATAATGTGAATAATTATAGAATTATTATATAAGTGTAGAATAATTGGGTTGGTTGTTATGTTCACGAGTTGTGTGTAAATGCGTGGCTTTGTGTGATTATGTAATTAATTAATGAAGATTTCAGCAGCGGCCTGGCGGTAAAGTGTGTGAGCACTGGTAGTTCTGTCCGAAGTTCGAATCCCGCTAATGCGCCGGTTGCTTGTTATGTTCACGAGTTGTGTGTAAATGCGTGGCTTTGTGTGATTATGTAATTAATTAATGAAGATTTCAGCAGCGGCCTGGCGGTAAAGTGTGTGAGCACTGGTAGTTCTGTCCGAAGTTCGAATCCCGCTAATGCGCTGGTTGCTTGTTATGTTCACGAGTTGTGTGTAAATGCGTGGCTTTGTGTGATTATGTCATTAATTAATGAAGGGTTCAGCAGCGGCCTGGCGGTAAAGTGTGTGAGCACTGGTAGTTCATCTCATTACACATATACTAGCTACGCATATATACATTATAGACAGTGGTGTAACTAGAATTCTTGGTCCCGTATGCAAAATAATTTCCTGGGTCCCTAAACCAATAAATTTAATGTGCTTAAAAATAAAAATTAAACTAAAGAAAGAAAAAAACGTGAAAAGTAAAAAAAAAAAAAAAAAAAATCAAGGATTCCTGGAGCCAATGTTTTCATGATTTTTATCACATCTGGATTAATTGTTAAAAAATAAAAGCACGTTCTCAGGGAACCATTTGAAAGTTATGTAATATGAAGAAAGAATAAAAAGGAAAATATTTTCCCTTTGCTAACTGGTGAAATGCAAATTTGCTTTAGTCTGGGTATTTGACGTCAGATGATTTTAATTCTGTAATTTAAGACTTTTTGTGTGCGTGCGTGTGAGTGATAGATAATTGATATTGACAGACAAGATAATTGATAAACTTACAGAAAAAATATTACATCAATAGATAGTACTCTGTGATTTTACTCAACTTACGAACATAATTTATGCAATAATATACAAGTACATTTGTTAAATATAAAACATATTTATCATAAACTTCATAAAGAAAACTATTTGAATATACAATTTTAGTAGAAAATATGTAATATTTTTGCTGTCCTTTTAAAAATCCTTTTGGTACACTTAACTACTTGAATACATTTTTATAAAAAAACATGAATGCTAAAGATTTTTCCTGTTTCTTTTTAATTTTCCCTCAGCCCGTACTGCTGTTCTTCTCTAATCCCCCCCCCTCAATAAGTGTAATTAAAGCACTGGTGACCGAAATTCATCATAAAGACAAAAATCTTTTTTATTAAAATTTGCGTCTCCTAACCTTCATTTCCGCAAAATTATTTATCAGTACCTGGACGTCCATTTTCACAGCCATGTCAACTTCAACGCTCAATAGTGATAGGTTTAACAACCGATCTTGTATCATAGTGTTTCTTAAATATGTTTTTATTATTGAAAATGACCTCTCGCTCGTGGCTTTGGTTACAGATAATGAATGATAAATACAATATAAGTTAATTGCACTCCCGATTAACTGCTTGTCATGTCATAGTATTTTACCATTGCTAATTTAGCTAAATCCTTAACGGATTTCAAATTTTGGATATCTGTTCTGAAAGTATTTATAAATAATAAAAGTTGTACTTCCAGTACATTAGCAAAGTCTTCTTTATATTTTTTTCTGTATTTTTGAAACATTATTAATAATTTCCGTATTTGTTAACAATGACAAATATTCGTGATTTTCCGCATGTGTAACGTTTATGAAGTATGTTGTGGATGCATATGTGAATAAAGCGGGCACAGCCCGCTTATACCGCTGAACACTGGTAATTCGGTCCAACGTTCAAATCCCGGCTAACGGGCTGGCTGAATGCGTGTTTTCTTGATTTTCCGCATGTGTATGATGTTTGCAGTATCTTCTGGATGCATACGTGAATAAAGCGGCTGCAGCTCGCGCAAAACCGTTTAACGCTGGTAGTTCGGTCCAACTTTCGAATCCCGGAAAACAGACTGGGTCCATGGGTGTTTGGGTGATTTTACGTATGTGTACCGTGTATGCAGTATCTTCTGGATGCATAGGTGAATAAAGCGGATGAATCCCGCGAAAAACCGTTGAACGCTGGTTATTCGGTCCAACTTACGAATACCGGCTAGCGGGTTGGCTGCATGGGTGTTTTCGTGATTTTACGCATGTGTATTGTGTGCGGAGTATCTTCTGGATGAATACGTGAATAAAGCAGGCGTAACCCGGTCAAAACCGTTAAACGCTAGTAGTTCGGTCCAACTTTTGAATCCCGGCCAACAGGCTGACTCTATATGTGTTTCAGTGATTTTCCGCATGTGTATTGGGAATGCAGTATCTTCTGGATGCACAAGTGAATAAAGCGGGCGCAGACCGCGCAAATCCGCTGAACACAGGTAGTTCGGTCCAAAGTTCGAATCCCGGCGAGCGGGCTGCCTGCTTAGGTGTTTTCGTGATTTTACGCATGTGTGACGTGTATGCAGTATCTTCTGGATGCGCACGGGAATAAAGCAGGGGGAACCCGCGCAAAACCGCTGAACCCTGGTAGTTCGGTCCAACTATGGCATAACGGTGATATTTAACATAGGAACTCTTATACACGTCAACAATTAAAAGCGGGCTTCAGCCCACTCAGCTGGCGGGCTTGCCCGCTAGTTATTAATAATTTCCGTATTTGTTAACAATGACAAATACGGAAATTTAAGTTCCAAAAATGAAAACATCATTGCGATTTTTGTTATTCCAGTCATTCTGTATTTTAACTGAGTATTTAAAATGTCGAGAGCAGCATAAAAAACTGTTACTTTAAAAGACATTTCGGAATTTTCAAGCCTGTTATCCTCACATAACTCATCAATATTTTCTTGTTTTTATTTTCTTCTATTTTTCAAATTTAGTTTCTATGTCCCATTTATTTTATACACAAAAATTTATATATAAAATTTGTATATAAATTTGTATATTTGTATTTTTGTGAATATACAAGAATTGTATATTCAAAACTCTGCTTCTTTCATAATGTCTTCAAACTTCTTTCTCATATCTTGCATATTAATAGAACGGCTTTTTACATGTTGGTGAGCTCCATTCAAGTCGATTGATTTTCGATTGTCGTGTCGATTGATTGATTGATAGATCCTGCAGATAGAGCGCAGGACGTGTTTAAAAAATTTTGTTTTTAATTTTTGGCATTTTGCCAGAAATGTTTAATAATTTGTAGTTAAGCTCATCGACACAACGTATATTTCAAGATGAGAACGCACACTCTGTCACATGGATTTTAAAAGTAGTACACATAAATACTTGTTTTATACTTTCCTAAACAAGTATAACGTTTAGTTAAAATAAAGTTGTATGAAACAAGTTTTGCGTACTTTGCAGAGAAATGCGCAAAACTTCATTTAATGAAAATAGGTTTGTGGTGGATCAAAAAGCAAAAATCAGTTAGGAAATGCGGATATATTTTAGGAGCATTAATATTTATGATTATTGTTATCTGCTTTATTTGCATCTTGAAAAACTATTAATGTCTCGGAAATTAATGACCTCAGATTTCCAGTTTTTACGCTGCTTATAAATTAAGCAGTATCAATTTTTTTATCTATCTATCATTAATTTATTAAAGACAAAAATATAAAAAAATAAATATAATGTATGGGAACATATATTAACGGAAGCTATTTATCTCTTAGAAAAGTTATGCAGTGGTTCTGAAATGAAAGATAGTAATGTACAAAGGGAGGATTATATGAGTGAAAATCGCTTCATTTATTATTAAAACGTATTAAATAAATTTTTTAATTTGCGAAAATTATTGAAATATTGTAATAACGGGGGAGAATTCTTTTCTGAAATATTCCATTCGTTTGTGTGGTGAAAATAGCAATGTAATTCGCGTTCTTTCAAATGTTGAAATGCAACTTAAAACTATTAGGTCCAACCCTGCCACTGATATGCTTAATATTTTCAGTAATTAATTTATCGAAATTTACGAAGTAGTATATACTTTTAGTTGTGTGATACCATTTTTATTATCATTATTATATTATTATTGACGGTTTCACGTACTGAATGCTGTAGAAAGTAAATTAAAAGCAAAAGTAAAGTAAATTGTAAAATTTAATTTCAAATAACAATTAGAAAGGCGTTCTTGCCCTCCCGCTTATTAGTGTAAATAACAGAGAAAAAATCTATCTGCCTTTAACTTTGCCATTTGGTAATGTCAATCGTACTTCTAAATCCAAACTTTTTCTGTCCCTAACCATGCCTCTTCGTGCGACTGCACAGGTTGCAAGTACTGTCGTTTATTACATTGTGAGAACTATACATTTAAACCTGCAATTTCTTCCTTATTTAATGATAGTAAGAGATTCAAGATATGAAAAAAATTAAACGCTACGGAATGACTTGCAAAGTTCATTCCAAATTAAGTATCAGAATCCTGCCTAGTTACTTCTCTGATTTATAATTTTCGAGTTGTGATTGCAAAAAGAGGAACATTTCCTTAAAGGGTGGGTCGCCTTTTTATTTGCGTACGCTCCGATCAAGTAGGAGACACCGAATTTACATACATTAATTTATTATTTACATTAATAATTTATCATTTATTTAATTATCCGTTTTAATTCTAAAAATAAAAATGAAAAGCAAAAGGGAATTTAAATTTTTTTTATTGAAACTCCAATTACGAACAATATATGTAAAAAATGAAAAGCAAAAGGGAAAAACATAAAAATAATAATTAATCTTCTTATTATATTTAATTATCCGTATATATGTAAGAAATGAAAAGCAAAAGGGAAAAAAACATATAAAAATAATAATTAATTACATTATTATTTATTTATAATTATCGGTTTTAATTCCCATTTAACATTATTATCGGCTTTAATTCGCATTTAACATTATTATTTATTTATAATTATCGGTTTTAATTCATATTTACCATTATTATTTATTTATAATTATCGGCATTAATTCGCATTTATGCATTATTATTTATTTATAATTATCGGTTTTAATTCGCATTTAACATTATTATTTATTTATAATTATCGGTTTTAATTCGCATTTAACATTATTATTTATTTATAATTATCGGTTTTAATTCGCATTAATTCGCATTTATGCATTATTATTTATTTATAATTATCGGCATTAATTCGCATTTATGCATTATTATTTATTTATAATTATCGGTTTTAATTCGCATTTAACATTATTATTTATTTATAATTATCGGCATTAATTCGCATTTATGCATTATTATTTATTTATAATTATCGGTTTTAATTCGCATTTAACATTATTATTTATTTATAATTATCGGCATTAATTCGCATTTATGCATTATTATTTATTTATAATTATCGGTTTTAATTCGCATTTAACATTATTATTTATTTATAATTATCGGTTTTAATTCTCATTTTATGCATTATTATTTATTTATAATTATCGGTTTTAATTCGCATTTAACATTATTATTTATTTATAATTATCGGTTTTAATTCGCATTTAACATTATTATTTATTTATAATTATTGGTTTTAATTCGCATTTTATGCATTATTATTTATTTATAATTATCGGTTTTAATTCGCATTTAACATTATTATTTATTTATAATTATCGGTTTTAATTCGCATTTAACATTATTATTTATTTATAATTATTGGTTTTAATTCGCATTTTATGCATTATTATTTATTTATAATTATCGGTTTTAATTCGCATTTAACATTATTATTTATTTATAATTATCGGTTTTAATTCGCATTTTATGCATTATTATTTATTTATAATTATCGGTTTTAATTCGCATTTAACATTATTATTTATTTATAATTATCGGTTTTAATTCGCATTTAACATTATTATTTATTTATAATTATCGGTTTTAATTCGCATTTAACATTATTATTTATTTATAATTATCGGTTTTAATTCGCATTTAACACTATTATTTATTTACCTACGCTCCGATCAAGTAGGAGACAAACTTCTCAACTTCTAACCACGCAGCAGAAGCGAAGAAAAATGGTCACGTGACCTTCAATATGAGCACACAGAAGTTTTCCCTAAATCCCTCCCGATACTCCGGATTCTACAGTAACCTAAACGTCAGCAGAAAGTTGTCGGGGTGGGTAGCCGGGTTTGGCGGAAATCGCCACCACCGGCCGCCGTAGCGAGGTCGCCAAGAGCCGGTTATCCGAAAACTGCCATTTCTCAATTGAGAAAGTTGAATATATTTATAATCGCTTAACAACTGCTTTAAATGATACAGTGTCTCACAAAAGTGATGGGACACTTGTGCTTTACAAAAGGAAACTGTAGTAAAATAAATTAAAAAAAACAGGTAAAAATTTTTTGTGGGTGTGTTTCATATTTTAATTTAGTAACAATTATTACATAACATACATTTTCTAAAAATATTAAAATATTAATTTAATAAAAATACAATTGTTTAGAACTGAGCAAAAAATGGCTCACGTAAGTGATAGGACACTTACTTTTCGATCAAATATTTATCCAAAAATTTTACTTTTTAAAGGTTTTAATATTTTGTTGGATTTCCTTTTACTTTTAAAACATGATTTAATCTTCTTAGGATGGATTCGACTAATTTTTTGTGATTTCTGGAGTAGTTTTACCCCATTCTTCTTGAAGCACCAATTTTAGTTGTTTTGAAGAAATGGTGTGCTTGCGAATTCTTCATTCTAATTCTTGCCAAATATTCTCTATGGAATTTAAGTCTGGAGATCGTGGTGGTGTTTTTATTATTTCAGGACAGTTATACAGCAGCCAGAGTCTAACGTTCAAAACAGTGTGCTTGGGTCATTGCCTTGGTAGAATTTAGAATCGTTATGAAGGTACAATTTTCGTGCTGAAGATTTCAAATTTTGATTTAAAATGTCAATATACTTGTACTGGCCCATTATACTGTCAATAAAAACAAGATTACCAACTCCAGCGGACGACATACACCCCCATACCATAGCATCTCCTACACCATGTTTTACTGTTGGCACCAAGTTCTGTTTGCGAAATTCTTCCCTGGATTTTCTCCACACCAAGATCCTACCATTAGAACCAAATATATTAAATTTACTCTCATCAGCAAATATAAAATCATTCCAGTAATCAGAATTCTGATTTATGCTGTATTTTGCAAAAGCCAGTCTGTTTTCTATTCTTTTCACTTACGAAGAATTTTTTTCCGTCTGCTGTACCGTGATATCCAGCAGATCGAATTACTCTTCTAATAGTCTCAGGATTAACAATTACTCCATATAATGCTTGTAAATCAGCAGCGACTTTAGGAGCACTCATTCTTGGATTTTTTTTAATATTTCGAAAGATAATTCGCTTTATTCCATTGGATAGCATTGATGGTCGGCCAGGTCTTCTTTTATCCTGAATCATATGATTCTTTTTATATCGTTTAATGATATTGAAAACTGTAGAATGACTCAAGTTAACTGTTTCAGCAGTTTCTCTAATAGATTTTCTACGTTCAATATGCAAATTAATAACTAATTTTCGAATTTCAGGCAAAGTTTCTTTTCGTTTAGCATTCATGACTGCACAGAGCTAAAAAACACAAAAATTCCAAAACAAACTGGAGAAAAATACTGGAGACGATTTTATAAATTATTGCCAATTGCTTTTGAGTAAAAATGAAAAAAAAAAAAAAAAACCCAAATTTTTTTATTGTAGTACGTAGTAGTATCTAATGATGTCCATCACTTACGTGAGCCATTTTTTCCTCCGTTCTAAAAAATTTTATTTTTATTAAATTAATATTTTGAGAAAATGTATGTTATGTAATAATTGTTACTAAATTAAAGTATGAAACACACCCACAAAACGTTTTACATGTTTTTTTTAATTTATTTTATTACAGTTTCCTTTTGTAAAGCACAAGTGTCCTATCACTTTTGTGAGACACTGTATGAAACGGTTAATCTTTGGATTATGGTAACTTGGTGATTTTTTGGCGACCAACTCTGCTACAGCAACCCTCTATTTTTTTTTTTCGCCGCCATTTTGTCTTCACGAAGTAAAGACATGTTTCTTTTCTTTTTATTTACTCAACACATATTTCCAACAATCTGCTAGCCGAATTACACTTATGCTACAAATTTTATGGAACAAAACTGCTTAATCATGACAAATATTAACTGCGAAATTGGGAAAAAGTGCACAATCGCAAACTCCTAGCCGCGTTTTTCAGAATCGCACATACACAGTAACCATGTACACGTCGACTTATTTTTACTTAAAAAAACATCTCAGAATTGCACAAAAATGGCATTGCGCACACTCTTGACTTTAACCATCTACACTGCTATTTTCTCATAAATTATAAAAATTTGCACGAAAATGCAGGAAAATTTTGTGAATCTTTAAACTCGGTAAAAAGCACATACATGAAATTACCTGATCGCGAAAAGGTATATACCCTTTCCAAGGATGGACATTTCCACGTATAAAATAAATAAAATATCCAAAAACTTTTACCTCTAAATTATCTATTATAAACGTCACCAACGAATTTATAACGCATTATCATTTAATAAAAATATAATTAAAAATGGTTGTTCTACGTAGAGCCAAAATAAATGAAGTCTTCATCATGGCTGCACGATGCTGCATTTCAGCCTGCAAATCCAACTGCGATGTAACTAATCATGAATATGTATCGGTATTCAAGTTTACAAAAGATGCCTTGGAACGGGATTTATGGATTAAAAATTTCCAAAGAAAGTTGTTGCGTATGCGGAAGGTGTGTTAATTAACGGTTCTAAAACAACAAAAATCTCCATACCCTCTCTGAATTCTTGAAGAACCTTTGCTCATTTTGTTTGATTATGTTAATTTTTACCCATTATAATCTCAATAAATTTCATTTTCCTTCATTATTGTTAAATAAAGCAATGCATAAAGTGTGATTGTCCCTCTCTCAGAATACCGAATCTTCATGGTCCCAATGACATTCTTTTGTCTGATCGTCTCATTCAGTAAGCCTCCAGAAACAAGTGCTTTTAAGAGAGTTGCTTGGTTCAGCTTGAAGATCTGTTGATATCCAGGGTAACAATTCTGACCGTTCAAATTTTGTTCCTCTCCACCTGTACGATTTGGAGTAATATTCATGAATGAATGCTTGTTTATATATATTTAGATGGCAACAAGATGATTTTGACGAAGAAAAAATACAAAACTTCAGTCGAAATATATTATTGCTTAAATTTGCCTTTCTCGTTTTATGAGCCTTTCAAAATATCTTGAAAAATAATGTTCTTTTCAACCTCAGTATTATTTTAACTTTATGTAAAATTTGAAAGCCTTAATTTAGAAGTCTAACAAAAAAAAAAAAAAAAATCAGCATTATATTTGCAAAGTTTCACAGGACTAGTTGCAATGGTTTTACTGAACCATCATCCTCAGCTGTGAAAGCCCAAATGAGCGAGATAAGATACATAAGATTCCATTTTTATCATTCTTATTCTTATCTAAACACTATATCTTATCTTTCTCAGTTGGAATTTGACAACTGAGGATGATGGTTTCCTAAAACCATTGTAACTAGTCCTGTGAAAATTAGCAAATATTTGCTAATTTTCACAGGACTAGTTGCAATGGTTCTTTGACTTTTAATTAATACTCATTCGGCATGCTATTTTATCTTAATTTGAGAGTCTATTGTTAGTTTCCTTAAGATATGCGTTTTGATTTCCTTACAGTGTACATCTGTTTAGGAAACTTCCTAAGGAGGAGGTTCATTATAAAGAAATTTCCATCCCCTTCAAAAATTAATAAGAGTTTTAGGTCTCAAAGCATTACAGGCACACTGATTATTTTTACCGAGCGATTATCTGAATCGTTAAAATTATACGTATTATGTATCACTTTCAAATAAATAAAATATCCAAAAACTTTTACCTCTAAATTATCTATTATAAACGTCACCAACGAATTTATAACGCATTATCATTTAATAAAAATGGTTGCAAATACTTAGTGTCAAATATTTAAATTATTTCCATGCACGTTTACTTTCACTGAAATGTATGCCAAATTGCTACAAACATATAATTCACAAAATAACTATCATTTAATTAAAACATAATTAAATTAAAAAACACTACTTAAATTATAAATAAGCACATGCATTAAATTAATAAAAATTAGCTTACAATCCTAATTACTTTAAACTAAATCATTGCTAATAACAATTTTCCAATAATACCATATTAATTTATTTACTCCTTACATTTAGAACAATGCATAAAAATAATATCCTCAAATAATTAAAAATACGGTAAAAGTTTACAATTGGGTGCCCCTTGTTTCTTGGCGATTCTTTTTTGACGCCAAGATCGGCTTTTGGAAGGCACAATATCAAGATGGTCCATACACAAAACCAAAATAAGAAGTCAAAGAATTGCACAAACTCTGTGTCCATGTACACATCGATCTGTTTTCACTTAAAAAAACATCCTAGAATTGCACAAACTAGGCATTGCGCACTGCCTTAAATTTGTCCATGTACACATCAATTTATTTTCATTTAAATAAAATCAGGAAGCTAGAACAAAGTTAAAACTATCATGGTAATCATTGCCAAAATT
This sequence comes from Stegodyphus dumicola, assembly GCF_044657685.1. Classification (NCBI taxonomy): domain Eukaryota; kingdom Metazoa; phylum Arthropoda; class Arachnida; order Araneae; family Eresidae; genus Stegodyphus; species Stegodyphus dumicola. The sequence continues at coordinate 7,844,983 of NC_140778.1, read as the reverse complement.
TTTAAAAAATTGTCGCTAATCGAAGGGGCACCCAATTCTACACTAGAGCCAAAAGTACTAACTTACCTAATCTTTTTCAGAATCTCAATCCTATTCGTAGTTTCAGGATCTTTAAAATGATACTTATGGTTAACAGCAAGATGTTGAAAACCTTCATCCTCCAAACAGTCATATGACTTCCAGCAATCAAATATTATTATTGTACCAGGTAGAATATACTGCTTAATAAAACTTAATAAGCAATCTTTATTTCTATCTCGCACAACCTTAAAAAAACACTTATTACTACCCCTTTCAATCCCACTAATAACCATTTCGAATTCACTTTACATAGCGCCATGCAATCCAAAAATTAATCAACACTCTTTCACACAACACACAATGAAGCTTAATACAAAATACTTTAGTACTGCAGATATTTTTCTAAACTTCCCCCTTTTTCCGATTAAAGAACTGTAATTCGTCCATTAATGTCACATGACATATCTCATGATCTCTCATTTCCCTCACACAAAATAATGCGTAATCGGAACTGAGTACTTCTCACATTATTCCCAAAGTCCTAGGTAGTAACCTTTATCGCCTACCAAAATGTTGCAAAACTACCTGTTACCATATTCTAAAGATTAGCCTATGAAACTAATAAATAACGAAATTCACAACTTCCTTTCTGACGATGAATATGAAAGTGATAATTTGCAGTGTGAAAACTACATAGATACTAATGAATCCGCAATTTTCAAAGCACGAAAAATTATTCAAAATAAATGGTACTTACGTATTATCGCAACCAGGTTGGCGCGATTTGTAAGTTTGAGTAAAAATGTATGAATAGAAAGAAAATGTACATTTATTAATTACAGATAATTTTTAATACAGTTTTTTATATTATTTTGTTTTAAAATATAAAATAGCAATTAAACCCTTCCGGTTTCGAATTTGAATAAGTTGCAGAATTATTTTTTCGGCGGAAATCTTTTGGCTATTGCTTTTAGCACTGATTGAAAACTGTCTTCGCCATTGTAATTATTCCAATCTATAACAGTTTTGTCAGCAATTCCCATCTCTTCTGCACAAAATTTAATTGAGATTAACTCTTTACACCAACAATAAATGAAGCGCACCGCTGTCACAAATGAAATTCGGCTACCTTCAAACCAATTTCCGGTTCTCACACCCAAATGTTGATTGCACTCTTTGACGTTACATTTCCAGAAGATTTGCTTTCCAAAATACAGTTTCATTTTATGAGAATTTTTACAAGTACGTTCGTTCGGTATAATTCCATATCCCTGCAACAATTCAACAGCATCTTTTTCACTCGCAGGCAGATCCCAAATACCCATAGTTAAAAGTATTTCAGGGCATTCAATCTAACCAGTAAGAAAAATAATTTCTTTATGAAAAACGTATAATACGTAGGGTTGCCGTAAGTAGGGTCGCCAAATTTGGCGATTTATGCGAATTTTGGCCTGGTTGCGTTAATACGTAAGTGCCAAATAAATTATCTCCAACTGCAAATAATGTTACTGCTTAGAATATGGATACCAATGATTTGGCGACCCTTCTACTATAGCGTCTATGACTTGATCATATACAGTTAAATTGCCAACACTTAAACTGCAATTACAGGAGAAATTGAACAGTGGCAATGTGTGAAAGAATGATAGGCACAATTAAGTGATGCTTTCGGAAAACATTAAGTGAGGCTCTTTTGGATGACGTTGGTTTGATCACTGTATTATGTGATATTGAAGCCACTCTGAACAGTAGACCGATTGTCCACGAATATGGAATAAAAGATGACTCTGAGGAAGCTTTAACACCCTCACACTTCCTCTAACCACTATTCCTTCCAGCTGCACAAATCCTGAAGCAAATTTAAATCATATGTGGTAAAATCGTCAACATTTGATGGTCTTCTTTTGGAAAAGATGCCAAAAGGAATATTTGATGGACTTGCGTACATTTCATCAAGTGCGGAATCCATCTGAAACAAATAAAATACGGAAAAGGGACATTGTCCTACTACAAGAAGATGTTAGACCTCGCCACACCTGGAAAAAGGCGCGTGTTGAGGAGCTAATCCTTGGCCGCAACAAGAAAGTCTGTACTTGTGTTCTGCGCACCAATGGACATACCATTACCCGACCTGCGCAGCTGGTCATCCCCCTGGAGGTTGACCAGGATGGGGAGGATGTTGCGGCGAAGCTAGCTAGCTATTAAAAATAACATTACCCTTTTTGTGAATGGCATCACTTACGTTTTTGTATTTAAAAATGTCTTTTGCTTGTTCTATACTTCATGTTTATGTTAGGAAATAAATAAGTATAAAATACTATCTCCTAATACTGGTCTTCAAAACTATGTAGCAAAATTTCTGCAAAATATTTGAAAAAATTAATCATTATGAGTTGTCCATGGCACTTAATAAATTTGCCAGTTTTTGCATTACCAAAAACACATTCTATTACTTAAATAAAATATCTAAAAGAGGGCTTAAAGTAGTACCTGCCCCTTAGAAGAGCACTAAAATGCTTAATGGAGTAATGAGATCCATTTTTAAATATTTTTCAGGAAGAGAAGAAATTAAATAATAAGTTTAAAATTACTGAAAAAGAGAAGAAAATTCTCATGATAAATCTAATCTGAAGAAAATACAATTGAATGAAGAATGTATGCAAACGAAGAAAAAAGAACTTTATTTTCTGGTAAACGAAAACAATCTTAATTGACTTTAATTGGACCTCAACATAACCATTTATAATTTTTTATTATCACCTTTTTCTGATTTTGAAACATTAAATACACAGGTCTGCATCATCAAAGATTCTCGTTCTGAAGAAAATGTTTGAGATATTCCTTCTAGGACTTCTGATTAAATTTACCAGTCTGTTGTAATCAAAGAATTCAAATAATTGTCAGAAATTCTTTACCATCATCTAGAAATTCGCAGCAGATAAAAATGAACAGAAAGTTGAGAATGTTCAAACTTTATTTGAAAATTGTTCAAAGTAATAAAACTTAATAAGAAATGAAAGTTTTTTCTCATCTGTTAGGCAGAAGTTTGAAATTTCATGTGATTACACGACGAAAAATTTCCCACTGAAAGTGAAAAAATAAGTTCTCACAGAAATTGTTTATTTAAGAGAATGTCATAATATTATTAAATATTTTGTGTATGAATTCTCAAGTTAAAAGATGGAAAGAGACATCATATATCCTGAAATGAGTTGCAAAAGCAATTTACAACAATCCAAGTTGCTAAATTTGAATTGTTACACTCTGAACATATTGATATGAATGCTTTGGTTGGTTTCATGTGGAAGATGTGTTCTGCAGACGGAATTCCTAAATATAAGAGGAATGCTGAAGTTCTAAAAGCTACATTTATCATAATTCACAACAATATGGAATGTGAGTGCATTTTTAGCGTTGTCAGAAAAAGACTCATTCTCTTTCCTTGCTGACTACACAAACTCTTAAGAACATGACTGCTATATACCAGCAGGATAATAAGCACTCTGAAAGTGAATTTTCTGATTTCCTTGATTAAACTAAAATCGGCTACTTTGAATATTTTTAGATACATGCAATTTAATTTTTTAATAGTGCTTTCATTTTTTGATTGTCTTTCAGGTATATGATATATATTTTTAAAATTTCATCTTTTATACCCTCTTAAGGTTTATAGAAACATTTTGAGTGAATAATCTCTTTGTAATTCTGAACGAAATATTGCAACAAATATAATTTCATGGCAACAGTACAAGAAATGAAGCATGTTTTAATTCGTCAAATAATGTTTTCTATGTTATTTGTAAAATAAAAGTTATTTTTCAATTGAATTTTTCTAATTGTAATTGTTTTGCAGACAAGCATCTGCTTTGGAACTTAAATCTAAAAGCGACTTAAGTTTTTGCAGCAACGTACACATTGCAAATGTCATTTTTCTTTTAATTTTGTACAATGCAGAGTTTTATAATATTTTGATGTTTTACTTTCACTCTTTTCTAAAAGGAAACAAAAACAGGAACTTGTAAAAGTGTACTTCCTTTTTAGTGTAATTTTAGTTAATTTTATTCAGGAATATTAAAAATTTTGTTTCATAAGATGAACTCATTAGCTATTACTTTTGCTTTGGAAAAGAACCGAAATATTTCTATGGTTTCATTCGATTTTAAAATAAAAATATTTTCTTAAAGATTCATTTTTATGAGCTTTTAATCTGAGTTAGTTGTTCTTCTAATTATCTTTTTGTCTTTTCCTGAGAAATACTCAGTCAGTTTCAGAGCTGGCCGCGTTGCAGATATAGTCGATCAGATTTTACATGTATTGGCTGTTTGTTTTTATTATTTTATTTAATTTACCAAAATCTCAAAGCTCTTGTTATATATTTTACATTTCATTTTCTAAAAACATGATACAGAAAACTTAATGAATAAAAATATTAAATCATTGTTTTATTTAAATTATTTATTAAAATATGAATAGTGGACAATGACTTGAGCTTAGTTCTTTATGATTGTATATTTAAATTCCAATAATGTTCCTAGCATAAATGTATGCAAGCACTTTCTAATGACCCTTGTTAAATCAGCCTCCGATCAGAAAGAACATTGTGGAAATTATGGTTGATAAGGGAATGCCAGAGTTCTAATATGCATTTCTATTAGATTTTTTAACTTAACGAAGAAAAGAAACTACTCAAAGATTTAAAAAAGCATAATTTTATGATTTATTACTATCATTAACAAAAGTACATGAAGCTTATTATCTCTTTTTTGAGATTTTTATTACTATTTTGAAATATTGAAGCATACGTTATACAAAAGGCCATCTTACATAACTATCTATTATGCATTTACAGTTCTTTGCGATTGCTTGGAAATCTGCAAGTCTGTGCTCACGGACTTGTGATAGAATGAAGCATACTGCATCTAAGTGTCCTGGTGGGTAAGGGAGAACTATCTCTAAGTTGTCCATGTACGGATATTTAAAAACGAGGTTATTTACTCCCTTATGAAAGTTAATAACTTCTGAAAGAAAATTAATGAGTATTTCATTATAAGAGTTGATATGGACAATGTTAATATCGTCATCAATGTCCATGTCGACAACGTCATTGCCTTCATCATCATCATCGATGTCGACATCGTCATCACTTTCGACACCATCATCGACGTCGATAACATCATCTTTTTCAACAGCGTCATATTCCTCAATAGTGCAATTAAATTTAAGCACTTTAATTTGGGTTGCTCTGCTTAACTTGCTCCAACAGTAGATCAGAGTTTCCTTATTTAGTGGTTCATCCCACAATGCTTGGTAAAAAAGATTTAGGAAAAAACTTTCTTGATTTGTAAACACTAAGGAATTATGCATATATTTCGACCAGAATCGAACCAATCTTGAACGTGGAAAGCAGTGCTCATCTCGTACTAGCGACTCCCTCTCTTTTAATGATAGCTGGTTCCGCAAAAGAGGAATCGACTCCTCTAAACAGTACACGCAACACAATTTGTAGCGCTGATAAGTTGAGATTCTCCTGTCTCGTATAAGACGGTCTGCAATGCTTCTCTCATTGAGGTGTCCATCTGTCCAATCTGATAAAATCCAAAATCCAGCAGCTAGCTTGCAGGAAATTCCAAATGAAAGTTTTAATAATCCACTCCAAATTAGTAGCTGCAAAGCTATCCTTCGAATACGATTTGTCAAATGTTCCTGTAGAGTATACGGCAAAACAAGTGTTTTGCAGAGTATTCCTGCGGTATTTGTTACAGACATTTTAAATTTCTGTGCTACTAGCTTAGCAGAAGGAGGGTTCGATGATTCTACTTTTATGACGAAAAATCTCCAACGATGACATAACATTAAGGCCACGTTTTCCAGTGCTTGTTCCATTAGAGATTTTGGAGTCTTTGAGTAAAACTCTGTTAAGCATTCCGAAGGCTGTGATTTGAGGCTCATTTTGCATATACTTGTCTTCATGCTACACGAGCACTTCTGCAATGTCTTTTGTGGCGCTGAGTACTTGTACAATTCTTTGTTGAATCTCCTGCAAGAAAAGTGATGTTATAATTAATTGTTCTGTGCAATTAAAAAGTAATTGAATAATATCTCTTTAATTAATCTATTATTATATAATTTAGACCAGTGGTTCTCAAACGTTCTTGCTTCATGCACCCCTTTCACCACTGCTAGACGATAATTCTCCCCCTTCCTTTCCCAAACTCGAAAAATGCGTACACATTTATTTAAATATTTTTATAAATAAAGCAAGGACAAGTTTAGAAAATGTTAATAAATCCGAAAACTTAAATAAAAGTAGCTTTTAATATTCATAAAATAAAACTAAGTGCTTAACAGGTAAATAATATACTGACCGCTTTCTGCCCTGACACTAGGAAATTCCCCCTAGGCGAAATCCTCCATGGTTGAGAACCCCTAATTTAGACACATACTATGTGGAAAATAAATTCGATTTTCGTTTTAGGGGCTTTGGTAAAAATATTAAGTATAATATATTTCTTTTAAATTACATCTAATGTTATTGCTTTCTATGTCTTTCAAATATTTTATTATGATATACGTATTTGCTAAATACGTTGATAAAATTACCGAAAGAAATAAAACAATAAGCGTAATTAAATCTTTTTCTCAAGAAGCTTAAATATTAGATAGATTCACACATTCTAAGTATTGTTATAGAATTATAACAATTTAAAAACATTTTCTCTATTAAGCAAATGTTAATAAAAATTAATAATATTTGTAGAGCTTATTTGCGCATATTTGAGGTGAAACAGTACTATGTCATATATTTACGCACAACTAAACCTTTATTTATAACACATTTCAGATGAAGACATCACTTAATTTTCCTTATTTCTACAAAATCTTATACTTTAATATAGCATACTGAGCACCTTTATATGGAGACTGTCATGAAAAAAAAAAGGGATGACAAAACGGCTTACGTTCTAAGAATTTGTTGAAAATACACCTGATGGTTCTGTATTTCTTTACATTCTTATTTTGTTGAACTTTACATGACATTTGTCGCACATTTAATTGTTGAGTGTGCTTTGTATTAGTCACTAGTTAGGTTTCTTTAACGCTTTGCTTCGGTTACGACCAAGTACTATATACAAAACATTTTAGACAGGTTGGCAATTATCCTTGTACGGTTAACGCCAGGGCAAGGACATATTCCAGTGCCTCTCAGTTCTGTTCTGTATTCGCATTTCCAGTATGCCTATCGTAGAATCGAAATAAATTTAGCTTTAATCTTCCAAATCAGATAAAAACTAAAGCCGAAAGTCAACTATATTTCAGAAAATTTATGGTTTTCTTAAAACGTTAAGAAACCTTACCGGATGTTTCTCAAAAAATTAAATCACTCATGCTTATGCAGCATTTTAATAGCTTTAGAATATTTCACTACATATTACAGCACGAAAGAAATTTATATAACACATTCTCATAAATGAAGGGAGACTTTCAGATTAAATAGTATTAAGATGGCTTTCTGCATTTCTGCTCATTTTTATATGTAAATGTTGTATATGAATATCTAATAACAGCCGTGCCATGAGTGCAACGAGTAAGATATTTTCTAAAGTAAAGAAATCAGAAGATTAGAAAAAAAAAAAAAAAAAAACGAGAAACTGACGTTTAATGATAAATGAAAAAAATGAGAATTAGAAACATTTAAAGGACCTAATTTTCAGACATACCATAGATTAAAATCTTTAATTATGATTATGTTTCAGGAAACACAAATAATATTTGTTATGCTTTTCATTTCAGTATTAATTTATCGAAAGTGAATCATTTCAAATGAAATATATTACGCATATATAAAATTTTTGGTTAAAAATTATTCTTGATGTGAGTAATCATAGAAGTTGAAATAAATTCACATTAACCTTGCCTGAAATTAAAAGCATGTCCTTGCAGTAGCCTGCTTTATGTATTGAACCACTCCAGGATAAAGGCGCGCAGAAGAATGTCTTAATTCCTTTCAAATTTTTTACTTAAGAAAGTGCTTTAATTTTAGTTAGACTAATTTTCATGAATATTTAGGAAATTTCATTTAAATGTTAACTGCAAGTTAAAGGTATAGTTAATATTCATTTTTGTAAGCTAAAAATTTAAGAAAAGTTCCAATGACAAATATTCTAAAGGAGGCATGTAAATATTGTAAGCAATACTGAAATTTTAATTACACGTCTATGAATTATGATAAAAATATTTTTCAAAACGTTTTGAAAATTTAGAGCAAAATAAGTCAAATTTTTGAAAATATGGACATTTAATCCACAGAAGAAACAATATTTCCAAGTTTTTCAAGATTTTTTCCATGTGAAATTTACACATTAGCCAGTTTTTTATCTAAGTTTTCACAAAAGTCACTTCATAACAATCAAATGATTCCTTAGAAAAAATTGTATGTTTGTGAACGTCTGTGTGGAGTTCAAAGAAATTTGTGTCAATTCAAAACTCGGGTGTCTTAACTCTACATTTTACCTACGTAATTGTTAAAACTCATATTACGTTTCATTAGAGTTTTAGAGCTTTCATACATTTATATCGTTTTCTACAGAAGCAAGTTGGAGGATATTACTTTTTTACAAGACAATCTAAATCCTTATATGTGTGTATTTTGTTTCATTTTTTTATGTCACTAGTTTAAAAGCTAAATAATAAATATCGAAAAATACGTTTTCTAGGTAAAGATGTATAATTTTCCAGAAATTAGACTATGATGAATATCACGGTCATTAACTGCAGCTGTGTTTAATCACACCTTCTCTTCGAAATACTATGCACATTTCTTACAGAAACAAGCATATATAAAGTATTACTTGGTTATGACTTACAATTCTAGACTAAATGCTCAGATACACAAGAAAACGTCTTGCCATACAAAGCAAAGATAACAGAGATATGTATTGTTAGTATTTTGTTTCAAAGGGTAAATTGATATATTGTTTGAAAGCAGTGTATTGTTTCAAAGAGCAAATAAAGGTTATTTGGATATTAACTGCAGCAAAAGTACTTATAAAACAAGAACGGATCTTCGAAGTGCTAGTGTAAAGCAGTACAAAATTTGAAACAAAAGAATGAAAGCATTAAAAATATGGACGCATAAACAAAATACAGGAAGATTGGCGTAGCTTGAGGAAGTCATATGTTCCGTGCGGCACATATTTGGGGTCGACATCTAACGCGTGAAAAAACACTATTTTATAGGGACTAATCAAGTGGCTTTATGAGGAGGGTGAAGAATAAATAGATTCTTAATTGCCTTATAGAATTAAATTGAAAAGAAAAAGAGTTTTTACTTTAGGATGAATTTTGACAATTTTTTTCCCCTCTTAAGCGTAACGTCTGTGCGTATAAACAAAAAAAAGCGGTCTTTCTTCTGAAATGTATAGTAAAATGGATTCAAAATAGACATTTTTGTGACACCTGTACTTACGTACGTGCATATATATCTCGCATAACTGAAAAGTTATTAGCCATAGAATGTAGAAATTTTGTATATGGAACTGTTATAACAGTGTGCGCTAGTTGTGCATTTCCCTAATTAATTGCAATTGGAAATACTCAAAGTAAATACCCGGCTTTTATCTTTGAAATCCTTGTTCATAGTTTTGTAATTCTAATTGCAGAAGTGTTTTAAAATCAAAAATATTCATGTTTTCTTTATGACAAATTAAAAAAAAATAGTTTTGGATAAATAACGGAATCTAACTTTTAATGAAATCTACGTATATTTGGGAAACTTTTATACTCATTATGAAAATATAAAATTATAAGAAGTTAACACATGTACGACTAAATTTGTCTGGGATATTTCATATCAAAATTTGCAATTTTTGATGTCATTTTAAACTTGCTTCGAGGGATCAATTAAGTTAATCAAAATATTCGGGGAAATAGTTTATATTAAATGAAGCCGAAGATGTGTGTAATTTTATAGGTCTTATAAGGAAGTCACATGGGTTCTCATAAGACTTTTTTTATTTCGTTTTTTTAAACATGTTAATGCAAATTACAAATATCAATTAAAATGCGATTACAGTGGTATAAATAAGGAAGGGTTCCTTGTTAAGAAAGAAATATTTCAGAGTTTCATTTCGTCTTTCCAAATAAATACAAATGTGTATTCTGCATTTAAGAAATCGTTTCGTTGCTGACAATTCCTCTGATGTTTATGCGAACAAAAGGCAAGCAAAATATTTTAATTTTAAAATGCTGGAATAATTTTTTTTTTTTTTTTTTTTTTTCAGAAATGAACGTAGAGTTTTAACTTATTAGTGTTTAGTGTTGTTACTTATTGTGATTGACTCATTTGCAAAGCTAGAAAGTGCCATTTTCCATTTCATTCCACCTTTTATACATATATAAATAATTTACTATTCGAAGCTCAGTTATGTTAAAAGCTTTATAAACACAAAAGAAAGTTTATGTACGTATGCCTGTGACATGTTAATTTTCGAATGAGAAAAAAGCTTTTAAAAATATCAATTCCTTATGTTTATATTTACATATCAAAATAAGAGTTTTAATATAGCATGATGTTTATAGAAAAAATAATTTTCGGTATGAAAATAAAATGTAAATTACAGTCAAGGTTTAAAATTACTTTCGACTGGAAATCAAAACCAGTACACGCTCAAAAGGGATATTTTAACATAAAAAAAACTCCTTAAATTCTTCTTATACTTAATTCTTTAACATAACAATAATGTTAACATTCTACTACACAGTAGAAATTGTTTAGTAAAGTAGCTATTAAGCAAAAAAGCGCATAAATATACGTGCACTAAAATTCCGACATTATTTACCGTGTCAAGTGTACTTCGGCCACGTGTACGTCCAAAGCCTACCTGGGGTCTAATAAAAGCCGTGTTATGGCGTAATTTCACATGTTTACATTTATTTAGGAAATTTGCTTAAGAATAATTAAAATTAAAGAATTAAATAACACATATAAGTCAAATGTGAATACTTCAAAATTAATAGACACAATTATACACAAAAATACGTCAACAATTAATTATTAAGACAATTATTCTGTTTGATTTATATGCTCTGAAGAAACATACTTACCTCTGGGGGTAATGATTTTATTTCTGAGTAATTCCAATGTCACATGTAAAATCACAACATTTAATTCCTATGTCACACATTCAAGTCACATTAAAAAATGTTACTTCAAATGGATATGGGGCCCATGCCCTTGTTTGACAAGATTACAGTTTTAAACCGGACATGGAAACAATGTGGTCTGAAACCTGTAACTGTCTTGCTCTGTTGTTCTATTGGATGCAACGTGTAACACGTGTATATTGAGATACCAATCAGCCACAGCAACATTCAATAAGCACACGCAGACTTTTGAATGACTTACTATGGAATAGAATTCACAATAGTGAGATAATACCAATAATGTTACCTTTATGTGCAATCAATCCACTAGAATTTACACAAGATGGCCGAAGATAGATTTCATCCCCTAAGTGATTCATTAAGCAATAATGGAGATAAAAATGCCATGTGTATTGAAAGTTCTAGGCGTAAATGTTTTCGCAAATTTATAATTGTATAAAACAGATTTTTGAGGTTAGAAATTGATTTTCCCAAGTGTGCAGTGGTCTTTATGAAACGTTTCGGTTTTTCAAACAGCAACTATCTTGGATAAGGATATATTTATTCACCGTTGGTAATGCATTCTACGCTGAATTTCTGTAACAAGTCAGAGAAGCTGAGAAAATCATCAAATTTGAAAGTTCTGTTATCTGAAATTGAACATATGGATTTTCATATATAGAAATTTTTAGTCACTGTAGTTGCAAATGTGCTGTTTAAAATTATAAAAAAAAAAAAAAAAAAAAAAAAAAATGGGAACTGTTGATGCAGCACAACCTTTGCGACTTTAAAACTTTTATAAATATTGTTTTCAAAATTTTAAAAATCGCCAAGCTTATCGATTTTCGACCAAGTGATAAGTTGTGGAAGATATATACTTTATCAAAAATCAGTTACTTAAAAGAAAAAGCAAAACACAATGGGGGAAAATTAATCATTAAAAACTAGGCAAGAACACAAAGCCTTAAAATTACTTTACTCTAAAATGGTGCATCTTACTGGGAGATGTAGTACACAGTCTATTGTTTTAATTACGAACAGAATGTAGAGCGCAGATATGATGCCACTGAAAATAATCAAACCCGCATCTGCTTTACATAAGCTGTGTTTAGCGAACTGAATTTAATTACAATTTTTAGAAGTACAATTGACACAGGCGTTACTCGAAACACAAATTCAGCAGAATTTTTTAGCTAACCCTAAGTGTACCTTTGTATGTGTATGTCTACACTCGAGTACTTACGCTAATTAAATGTAGCAAAAACGATGCTACGTAACTGCCATTACTTTGTAATTGGAAAACGTAGTTCGGTTGAAGTAAAGGTCAAGGATGTTGAGAAATTATGAAATTTGGAAGTAATGTTAGATTGTGGAATAATATATTTCCAAATTCAAAATACATATTTATGAAAAAATTAAGTTAGTGTAGTAGTTTTAAGGAAAATATAGACGAAATTACTTTGTTAATTATTTTATCACACGTGAGACATTTTAATTCAAATTTTTGAATTTTAAGAGAAAATCGGAATCTAGAAGAACAACATTGAACATGGCTAGTTCAAAATATTTACTTGATAGCAAAATGTTCAAATCTTGTACACAAAATTTTGCTTTATTAGAAGCCGTAACATAAATATTGTCTCTCCCAAAACGTACCAAACGAAACTGTAAATCTAATTTCTTCTATTGGTGCCAGACCCAGGTTTCCACGGGCAGTGGTCCCTTCCCCCATTATCTTCATAGGTTTGGAAACCGAAGCACAGAGTCGTGTGAATGTGGAGAAGCAGGAAAGATTAACAATCTTCTGAGTGACTAGAACCATCGTTTGTTTCGGTGGTAGGTTCAGTCTCGTCGAGGACCATATGATACTGTGTTGTCTGCCGTTTTAGTTCTGGGGACGTTACATGGATTTGATATCGAAGGTTAGTCTTCTGGGTTTGGCTCCCCTTAGTCAAAACTGGGGGATAATCGATGTTGAACTATGTTGCATGCTTTTTTCGATGGATTCGCAGCCGTTCATCACTGGTTTTGTAGTTATTTACATAAACGTAGGTGAAACAATAACTGTGACCCTGAGTTGACCGGGGAGTTATAACTCCTCAAATCACCTCTAGGGGTTGGGTCGATTAAATGTGTAAGGCGGCCGTGTGAGCTAGCAAGGTCTGAGTCCCCCTTTTTCTCTGTGTACTCTCCGAACACAATGAATGCGCACCAAGTAATCCTTATAAGTGCTCACTGGTTGCAGTAGGTCTAGAATACATGTGCAAACTAGCCGGCCAAACGTAAGATTGAGAACATTATCAGACGTATGTGAAGAAAATATTAAAAACGGGAATGCCTTAGCAGTTTCTGCACAACACATTTTGCTTCCTGCAATCCAGAACAGTGTTTCTATTAAACATTCTTAGGTGAACTGTAGCCTGACACTAACCAAACAACACTAACGCTCAAGGTGTGGTACAGTAACAATGGTACTTCCTTTACAAATACAAATCCCTTGCAATAACTTAACGTATCATCACAAGGTATCAGGGATATCAATCTAGATTCATTACTTTCTGAGTTAGCAATTTTGAGCTACAAACTGTTGGAATGTAGCTTAAGTTAATCAGTTCGTAATGCAGTATGGAAAAACAGCATTGTAAATGTAGGTACTTATAGGCGTACCAGACATTTAATTACTCTTACTATTACTCGCATTTGCTGCAAATAGCTTTTATAATGCAGCTAAACATTTATAAAGAGCTTCTTGACAATGAAAATGTTTTAATTACTTAGTTTTAATTTGTAACAGAACTATAAATAGGGACTGTATAATGGTTCGCACTTTTGGCTCAATTAACTCATGTACGCAGTGTTAATCAAGATTATTGTGTACATATGGAGGCACATCAAAATCATTAAAGGTGACTTAAACAGCAAGTAATTAATGTATGAAAACGAACAATAAGTGTATTAGTTTATACAATGAATGCACTCACCAGAACCTTGCATATTTATGTACTGAACCTGGTGTATATATATTATGAATCTTGTGTATTCATGTAGGTTCTGCATTCCGTAAATCCTAAGTACTCATAATAATTGCGCCATACATTTTCACCCTCAGAATTACCATCGATATACTTGAGGACATTTACTTAAATGTCAGGTCAGTAGTCAGTCTTGGTGGCGTGCAGTACATTATACAAGTTTTCAAGGATATATCTTTATTATTAAGGATTGCAAGGATATTTTTGATTATTATTATTATTTTATTATTTATTATTCATTATTTATTATTTATTATTTTATTATTTATTATTCATTATTTTATTATTTATTATTATTATTTTATTATTTATTTATTATTTGTAAGGATTTATTAAAAATCATGGAAGGGAAATTCATTTTGCAACATGTGAAAATGAGAGTTTATAATACCTCATGCTAAAGTAAGTTATACTGTGAAATATCTGAAATGAGAATTTGAAAAAAAAAAAAAAAAAAAAAAAAAAAAGTTTCGTGTCAAAAATTTATATGAAACTCAGCCACAGCACTTTTTCAGAAATCTCCTGATTCCGAAGTAAGCATTATTCTGGCCTACTGTTTGTGTACACAGCTTTGATTGAAGACAATATTTACTTGTTGAATACAATTATTTTTATCTTCTGCTTAGGATAATTTTTCTTGGCTCAGATACTGCAAAAAAATATTTATTTGTTGTAACAAAAATTTCTGCGCGAGCTTTTTGATCAGCTTGGAGTCATTTCTTTTCGTCTTCGATTCCTTCAGCAGGTTTTAGCTCTTTACCGGTTACATAATTCCAACGGTAGTTTTTAATCAATACAGTAGCTTATAATACAATAGCTTCTATTTGTATCTTCCAGCTGTCAAAATTATCTTTCCGAGTTTTTGTATAGTAATCAAATGCGACATAATGTAATACACTCTCTCATAGCCAAAACAAGATTTAGCGATATAAAAATAGGCTTAACTGAACGCTGATCAGTTCTTACCGTTGAGTAGGATTAACAACTTGTGCACTGGATTAGGTATAAGAGTTCAATGCTCGAAAACTTTAAAATGTTCACTTTAAAAGAAGTATTTTGCTACTTAGGCGCAGTTGAAACTTTCCTGGGCGCATAAACATTGAAGAAATAAATGGGCTTAAACAGATTGTAGCGTCAATGAAAATTTTTAATGACAGATATTAGCTTAAACTTAGTTTCATATAGCAGAGAAAAGCGAAGAAGTAAGAAAAGCATACATATACATGCATACGTATTAAAGTATGCATAGTGTCACGAAATGTACAGGCGCGGTAAGATAGCTTCCCCGCAAAGCAGTTTTTCAGGTTGCCATAAAATGGCAAGATAAGGCAGGGTTGCCACATTTGGCGAGAAATGGCCCGTTTGGCGACGAAATTGGCGACATGCCATGGACGGATGGAGAACTTTCTGGAACGAATTCTTACTGGTTTAGCCCAGAATGTTCTCGAACCCCAGTCAAACCCTGTTGGTACGCGGACAGACTACAATCTCAAATCCCAACCAGATCCTTTTGATCTTTGCCGCCTGGTAAAGTCCACTTGAAACAGAGGGTGTGGAAGGTTGATCGTGGCGAGGGGGAACCGGCAGAGAGTGTGGTATTCATTCTTGCTCTTGACTGTTGCGGTGTGCGTTTCAAAAGTAAAGCGCTTTTGCTCTGCTTATTTTTGTAGCTCTTATTTAATATTTTACAATATTCTTCTAGCTGTTATTTAAAATTTTACACTTTTCTTTTCAGAGTTTACCAGTTATTTTTTTCAGGTTTGACAAGTAAATTTTTTTTCAGGTTTTCCTTTCAGATTTTGCGGTGTGCGCTCCAAGTAAAGCATTTTTTCTCTTATTTTTGTAGCTCTTATTTAATATTTTACAATATTCTTTTCAGAATTTACGAGTTATTTTTTTTCAGGTTTGACAAGTTAATTTTTTTTTTTTCAGGTTTTCCTTTCAGATTTTGCGGTGTGCGCTTCAAGTAAAGCATTTTTTCTCTGCTTATTTTTGTAGCTCTTATTTAATATTTTACAATATTTTTTTAGCTGTTATTTAAAATTTTACAATATTCTTTTCAGAGTTTACGAGTTATTTTTTTCAGGTTTGACAAGTAAATTTTTTTTTCAGGTTTTCCTTTCAGATTTTAAAAGCTATTATTTTTTTCAAATTTACAAGTTATTTACTATATCTTTTGCTTATCTGTGAGCTAATTTAAGATTTTACAATATTCTTTTCAGGTTTTACAAGTAAATTTTTTCAGGTTTTCCTTTCAGATTTTTCAAGTTAATTTTCTGTTTATTATCGTGCTTAACTTGATTATTATTTCAGAAGTAATAAGGCATATATATTCAGCACTGTTTTTATCCTTAATTAATTACTGGGCGTTATTAAAGTTTGATTTTTTACTTTTTGGGTAACAAACATTTCCATTAATTACCTTTTTTTCTATGTAAAAACTCTGGTTTGGGAATACTTACTTCGAGTACCAATTTTTATTTTTCATAGGTACAGAAGAAACTGAAAAGTATTTTTTTTTTTTTTTTCAAAACTGTTTCTTATGCTTGGTTGATTATAAATACAGCGTTATTGATATATATTTCCGTACAATAATTTTGGTTTTTTGTTATGAATATTATGCGCTAAGTTATACAGCTGCTATTTACAGCATATTTATATATACACACACCATGATAATGACTCTGTGTATTGATGCAATTTAAAAATCATCTAAATATTACTGTTTTTTCAAGTGTTCCTATTTAGATTGCCATTTGTATTTTTCTGATAACTACAGAGTTCTTATGTTGTTAAACTAATAACACTAAGAATATTTTATATACTAATATGTCATCGATAAGTTCCAGGTTTTGTTGTGCTTCTTGTGACTGCTCATTTTCTGTTAAAAGTAATTTATATAGACACATAAGAAATTTTCATTCTGAACATAAGTTGGAAACTTATAATGAAAGAGATTGTACTCTGTGTAATGAAAGGTTTACTTCTATGAAATAGTTGCATGACCACATAGATTCTGTCCATACAGATATAAGGTTAAATTTTCAGGAACTTATTTTTCATTCTAAATCTGAATTCGAAAATTGGAAAGAAGATGTTGAAAAAAGTAGTCAGTCCTTTTTTACCAAACGAACGACTAAACGTTTGGCAGATGGGACAATTCGTAGTTATTTCTTATGTAATAGAAGTGGTTCATGTAAAATAAAAACTGACAGAATACGTCACATGAAATGTGGAGGTTCAATTAAAATAGGGAAAACATGTCCTGCTGAAATAAAAGTGTCAGAGAAAGAGATCGGGGATATTTTTGAAATTAAAGTTAGTTACCAATCGGTGCATGTTGGTCATAGGCATGAAGTTGGGAAATTGCCGCTCTCAAAAACTGAAAAATCTAAATTAGCAGGTATGATGCAGCAAGGTATTCCAAAAGAAAAGATTTTAATGTCCATTCAAAGTAGTTATTCACCAACAAAAAGAATTGGTGTTACTCACTTAAAAGATTTACAAAATATTTCTAGAGGTATTCAGGTAAATAATGAAATTGTTTTTGACACTAATGATGCAGTATCGGTGGACTTAAAAGTCCAGAAAATGAAAGCTGAATCTGGTTGTCCAATTTTGTTGTACAAGAAAGTTGGTGACGAACTGCCAGGTTTTCAAGGTGTATCAAGGGATGATTTCCTTTTAGGGGTTATGAATGGTGCCCAACTTAGGTTGCTGGAATTAAACAGCAGCTGTGTTATGATAGACTCTACTTATGGTATGAATCAGTATGGATTTCAATTAACTTCTGTACTTGTCAATGATGATAATCATGAAGGTTTTCCTGTTGCTATTTTGTATTCATCAAAAATAACAGCACAAACTTTTATACCATTTTTTTCAGCTATTAAAGATAGAGTTCCTAATCTTAAACCTAAGGTTTTCATGTCAGACGATGCTCCGGCATTTTATAATGCATGGTGTCAGGTTTTTGGTGAAGTTGATAAGTGTCTTTTGTGTAGCTGGCATGTTCGCAGAGCATGGAATAAAAACTTATCTAAAATAAAAAAACAGTGACTTAAGGTTAAAAATTGCAAATGAGTTAGTGCAAATAATGCACGAAATTGACACAGTGTCTTTCAAAAGAATTTCGGATATCTTTGTCACCAGCTGTTTGTCTAATGAAGAAACAAAAGATTTTGGAGAATATTTCTACAAAAATTATATGTCTCAGCCTGAGAAATGGGCCTATTGCTATCGAATTGGATTAGGGGTAAATACAAACATGAAAGTTGAAAGGTGGCACAAGCAGCTTAAGTATGAACATGGTAATGCAAAGGTGATAAAGAGACGAGATTATTCTTTATCTTTGGTGTTAAATGCTATTGCAAGGAAACTGATGAATCGTGTAATATCTTTAGAACGTCATAAATTGACAACTAGGGTCACAGAAATTCGTAAACGACACAGACAGAGTATGAGTATGCCTGAATATCAGGTAATTGAAATCGAGCCTAAGAAACAGTGGTCAGTTTCGAAGGCTGTTAGTTCAAGAGAAATTATATTTTATGATGTTCGGTTTCATGATCCTTGTGCATGTAGCATAAGGTGTGATGACTGTAATATTTGTATTCATGCATTCTCCTGTACTTGTATTGATTATAGTATCCGTTTCAGTATTTGTAAGCATATTCATCACGTATGTCAAAACCAGGTAACTGAAGTTCAGAGATCTGGTGTGTCAGAAAATGATGAGTTTCATTCAGATAATTTGGTAATTGATGTGACTCAGAGGGATTCCAGGCATGCCGAAGAACGTTCGGCGATAATTAATGAAATAACGAGTGAACAAAATGCTGAAAGTTGCGAAAGTATTAGACAGGAAACAATGAAATTGTTTGAGAATTTATCAAAGAATGTTGCAACTATTGAAGGTCTTAGAGCATTAAGGGGTGATGTGTTGTCGTTATATGCTAAATATCAGTCAAATTACTTTATTCCTGCATCCTCTACTAATAATCGAAATATAAACCCACAAAGGAGATTTTAGAAGATATGTGTGTTTTACGTTAAATAACTTCTGTATTTTATGTAATATGTATTACTTTTTCCTAGGTTACGAGTATACAAATTTCTGTGTTTGATGTTGTATGTGTTACTTTCTCCTAGGCTATGAGTATATTATTATGGTATTTTTTTCTTGTTTGTAATATATAGAAATATAGCATATTTTCCAGTATAAAATTTCAGTTAACTTTTACTTAATAGTATGGGAAAGCAGATTTGTTTCATGCGTGATTCTTATAATACTTGAAAATGAATGAATTTTAATCTGTAAACAATTTTTTTTTGTTAATATTGAAATATAGCCTTGTTTTTCTTTTAGATACACTTTTAGGCACATGTGTGATCATATCAGACGACATGCAGTAGAAAAAAGTATGCATAAATTTTCCCATAATATTATTCCAGATTGCTTTATTTGAAGTACTGGGTCATTGTGCTGCTTCAGTGAACCTTCATAAATATGCGTTTGAAATTTGACTATTCAGTGCGGGAAGTGGAGTTATACTTTAAAAAATCATGTTCCTTCATTTCAAAAAAACTTCAGGAATCAAGTTATAACAAATCTAATTTTACTAGACCTCTCCCCCCTCCAGGTGTAGAAAAGTTTCAAGTGCCGAAAGTTTTTTTGCAAAATTAATTCACTTCTGATAAACTTATCATTAATTTTTACACATTTTACTACTGTGTAATTAACCTGTATTTATGGCAAAAAATGTACTATAATTTTGCATCTGGTGAGTAATATCATATGCTTCTTCTAAGAATATTACTTTAACTTTTGACATAATTTGTGTATTTAAGGTATACAGAACTGTTATTCTGATATACTTAAAAGTGTTTAACTCGATCAATTAATGGATACAGATATTTGACAGTTATTTTTCGAAGATATTTGTCATGTCGGTTCTAATTATTCTTCTAATAAAAGTATGTTAAAATGTAGTGAATCATGAGACTAAATGATTTTTATTGTCATGATTTGCCCGGGCTGAAGAACGTACTTTTCGCCCGGTGGAAATTGTCAGCAAACTGTCCTGAACAGGCTTTTTGTTGATAATGACTTCCAGGCTTATCAGTACCTCCTTTTGAGTGGAGGGTATGCAATTCTAGTACCCAATTTAAATTACATTGTAATTGTATTATGGTATTAATAGGTTATTGTAATTGCATTGTAATTATATTGTATTTGTGAACTCTAATTTCATTACTTTATGTGATTATGCTATAAGTGCATAATCTAATTGCAATGATATAATCTAATCACAATTATGAATTAATTATAATTCCACTTACACCTTAATTAGAGGCCATTTTAATACTTTTAAATTTTTGTGAAAAAAATACTTATTAAGGTTCATTTGAAGGAAACTATGCACAAATACTAAAAGAGAAATGCTACATTTACATATTTTGTACAGTTACTTCAGCAAACATGTTGAGGCCACAAACAAGTTGGCACATTAATTGTGCCTACTCCAAAAAGCTTACATTTTCGATAACTTTGCACCAAGAAGGAAGCAGCAGTCTAGCTAGGCCAAAGCGTTTAACCTCCCAGCTCGCGCGCTTGACAATTTTACACGAGCATGCGCACGTCGTATTTTTCACAACTGTTACTATACCATTTTTGGCACGAAAAATGACAGAAATGAGTGAATGTTGGTAATAAATTTGTTAAAACATAATATATTAAGCTTATTATTGTAAACTACAAATGATGTCACATTTAAATGATAGTAAATTATTTTTAAATGCTTATATTAGTCAGGTGGAAAAGAAATGATGTATTTTATTATAGAAATTTAAAACTTTATTATTTAATAACTATATTTTAAAATCCAAGTTAGTTTCAATGTTCATCTGTCCTGTTGATTTATCATCGAATCGAAGATAACTTGTCAGAAATTAAAATCTCTTGTAGCTCATCACAGCTCTCGTTATTTCAATTCCAGTGCCATCACTTGAGAACAATTCTTTCGCATTTGCATGGTGTCCTTTTTTTATTCCTATGGTATATAACAATCTAAAGTAGGCCATCATTTCTACTCAGTGCAGTCTCTATCTCTTGAGTATTTTACCTTTTAGTAAACTTGTATATTTATTTGACATTCCAAAATTTCATCAATCATATTTATATCAACTATTTTCAAAAATGTTCCTATTTCATCCTTTATATCCTTAGCATGGTGTTGTAGGCCAGGTTAATGCTCACAATATTCGTCTTTGAGCAGTTTGTATACTTCTGATTTTGCCACTTAAAAGATTTATCTTTACTAACATAGAATATATCATCATCCTTCCATTTTTCTATATCATTATTACTATCATCATCTGAAATATAATGTTCAGATTTACTGCTGATATTATTTATCTCGATATTTTCCTCACACAGATCGCTATTATTCTGGCATCCAAAGGTTTCCTCGTCTTCTTTTTCTTCATCAAATAATTCTTGAAGAATGCGAGCAAAATCAGCTGGTTGCACATATTTTTTTGCCGTGAAAAACTGATATAAAAATTATAGAGTCAAATTTATACAAATTTAAATAATACACATCAATTAATAGAACAAAATTACAAAATATTTGAAAAAAAATACTTTCCGAATTTTCACCTACGACCATGCGCGTGTCGTAACTTTTACGAAGAAGCTGCCACGTAACGCAAAACCGCAGTTAAAAAAAAAAAAAAAAAAAAAAAAAACTCATATAACTTCCTGTTGGCAGATTACATGATGTGGGGAAGGGTTGAGAGGAGGAATACAAATGGCATTCAGACGTCTCAGCTGTGATATGCGAGAAGTGTGCATTAAAAACCGAATTTGTCGTAAACTTTGCGCACAGCGCGCGTGTTGGAAGGTTAAAGCAAGTGCGTTATGTTCAGGTTGACATCTTTATTCAAACTGTGTATGACTGAATTAGTTTTGGTTCTCAATGCATTTTGATTGGATAGTTAATACTTCTGTAAAATTATTATCAGCTGCAGAGTTTTAGTTCCATTTACATCACCAGAATTATGTAAGAGTCAAATGACATATATTTTTCTCGAAATGACGCAGTGCAAATACAGGTTACTATTTTTATAATACAGAAGGGAATTAATGCTGCTCAAACTGTAGCATTTTCTGATAGAATGCGTGTGTTGCCTAAAACCGAATGTAATCACCATTTTCAGAATAATTTCCTATAACAATAAATTGTAACTTTTAAAGCATTAATCTAATTAGTCGATTTTATTGAAGATAAAATTTGCTGATATTGAAAAGCTAAAATATGTTTTGAATTATAATGAATGCTGGGAGACTTTGGCAGACCTAATAGCTCTAGTAAAATTCAGGATCATGGTTATTTAAAGGAAAGCGATATAGGAATTGAATACCAGTGTGAAAATAAATGCTTTCATGATGAAACAGGGATACATGTAGATAAAGTGTTAATAGTATATAGTAGAAAACATTGAGGACTAATTTAAACACATCACACCTATATGTAATGTTCTTCACATTATCTGAATCAATATTAATTTAAGTCTAAAAAATAATGTAAAAAAAAAATTGTTGTCTGAAAACTTATAGCATAATACCTCGATGAAAACGCTACTACTGTTAAAAGATTTTAAAATTAGAATATCGAAAATAATTTTAAAAGTTAGAAAACCATAATGTTATTCCACCATTTAAATTAAATAACATCAACTGTGTCCACATCCTAAAATTAAATTTGCATTGCTATTTAGTTATTTTAACACATAAATCAACTCAAAACGAATGATATGTCTACAGTAGACAATTATAAGTAATAAAAAAGAAAAAGAGAGAGATGAGACTAGTCGGAGTAAAAATATTCACGTTGAATTAAAATGGAAAGAGTTTAAAAATAATACAGCAGTTCGGTTTAAATTATTTCATAGCAAGAAGAAATGCCTCATATGAGCATACAAAATGTCAGAATGGTAAAAGCATGCAGTATCATTTTTTTATTATTTGAAAACTTTTAAAGATTTGATTGATGAATTCACATCAGTCAAACACTTTATTACTTACTCACCTTTGTCTATCTATGCTTATACGTGTCTCACCAAAAGATAAAAAAAAATAAATAAATAAATAAAAAAAAAAAAAAAACTGAAAAAAGTTGCTAATGATCCCACCAGAGAAATCAAAAATAGGCTTTACATCTAAAATCATCCTGCACACTTTCAAGAAACGTTTCAATTTTTATTCTGACATTTATTTTTTTACTTTGTTCAATCAATGTCTCGTAAATCATTCCAACATGTCAATATGCGGTTTCTTGCAAGCAGGAAACACAGCAGTGGTTGGGTGGATATGATTGCTGAATAATGTAAGTTTGTTCCCATGCTAACGGGTTGGCTTTCCGCATATGTAACATGAATACGAGCATGTTACTCTTAGAAAGTTCTCCACAAGGCCAGTGGCACAGCAATGAGGGCGAGGGTTCTATCATGACCCGTGCATCTCTGGCAGAAGATATGCCAAATGGTCTCCAAGACAAACACGATTTTCTGGAAAATTTCAGTCTTTATTTTGATCGATTTCTAGGAAATATATTAAAAATTAATTTAATATTTCTATTATAATTAATTATTCCTTTCTTTCATCCCTACCTGACAAAATACATTATAAATAATGTTTTCGTAAATCGGTTAAACATCTCCGTTTACAAAACGTTCCTCGTTCTTTCTGAACGCTTTATTTTTCTAAAATAGTGATACGTTTTTATTTTCTAAACGAAATGCACATACAGCTGACACTTATTTTAAAACGATAATAAACAATGCACTATAGTCTTTTATTATATTAGAAGCCCTTTGACCTTGAACAGCGGCGTAAATAAGAGTACCCAAGGAATGCAGTCGCATAGGGGGCCCATGAATGTCCTGCTGAACTATATTTACATATTTAAACTTAAAACACGAATAAAAATCATGTATTCGATTAGTTTAGTATACCAAAAAGTTTTCTTAAAAGTGTGTGTGTGTATGTGATTATAGGAAAGCCTCGAGGGCTACCTGCCTAAAGGGAGGGATGCCTTCGTGGAAGACTTTCTAAGGGAAAGTGGCTCGTATACACGTTACACATGGGGAAAACCACGAAAACGCCCATGCAGCCAGCCCGTTCCCGGGATTTGAACCTCGGACTGAACTACCAGTGTTCAGTGACTTTACCGCTCTTTCTTCAAAGAAGGGGGGTAAAACTTTACCATACATATTTTCTAAAAAACTTGTATGTTGGATTGGCGCAGATTTTATATAGAAATTCGAAATATACTTGCATGTAAAACCTACTGGATTTTATTTAAAAATCTCTGCAAATCTAAACTTTCTTCCTCCCCCTTTTTTTAAACACAGTAAATTTATTGGGGAGCGGGGGGCGGAAATCTTTTTGCACAGGGGACCGAGAGTTCTAGCTACGCCACTGACCTTGAACTATTATTAATTCGGCGGCCAAACTGTAAGGATAGATATTTTTATTATGCATTTTTTAACATCAAAATGGCGATTCAATTATTCGACAAATTGTTAAGAATTGAAGAGATACACAATATTCAGATTTTATTGCTATACTAGCAAGCTGCGGACGAAACAAAATTTATAATTATGTTTCACATCTGTAGCCTTATTCTTTTCAAGCAGCAATCAATTCGTAACTAATTTATTGTTGCCAAACCAGGAAAAAAAACTTTTGACACTTCAACAAGTTAACAAGCACGACGTCATGATTTAAATTTAATGAAATATAACAACTTTTTCTCAGTGTCAATAAAACAACTAATGTGGCAGTCAGTTATCCTAACCTGAAGCAAAAAAGGGCTAAAGTGCAGAATCGCCCACTTATTTGCTTGGCGCAAAATCGCCCACTTATTTGCTTGGCGCAAAATCGCCCACATATTTGTTTGGCGCTTTTTACAAGAGCAAGAAGAATTGGATTTTTGTCAATTTTCTTTGACTTTTTAAGTGAAAATAGGTCGATGTGTACATGGGTAAAGTCAAGGGAGTACACAATGCCATTTTTCTGCAATTCTGGGACGTATTTTTAATTGAAAATAGGTCGATGTGTACATGGATACAAAGTATGTGCAATTCTTAAAATCGCGGCAAGCGGTGGGCGATTCTGCAATTTCACCCAAAAAAGTTGCCAACAGCAGCTCTTTATTTAAAATCTCTTTCATCCGCCTCCCTCACTCCTTTCACCCTTCTCTTTCTCCCCCCAACCGATCTTTATCAGAAGTCGAGTAAAAAGATGTTTCTACATCTTGACACTCGAGAATAAAATACGATCTGTGTGTGTGTGTTTATTTAAAATGCAGACATTCACGAAACATTTTCGACATACAATGACGTCACATGCAATAATGTGTTTTCTTCCCCCACAGAATATGACTTTATATAATATTAATATATTTAATGTTTGGCAATGCTATTTTTAGTTCATATTTTGTAAAACTAACATTTTTTTTATTATTATTATTAAAAGACTCTAATATAGAAAGCGAAGAGTGGCATCATTTTTCGAAATATAAAATCTACAGCGCGCGAGACTGTTGCCACTCGAAAAAATGAATGCGAAAATTTGAGTTTTCGGAGATTGTAATTAATATTTCGGCTGATGAACGTTGTGCGATGATGAAAATGGTCCAAATGGCTTTCCACGAGTTTTTGGAATACAAGGACACGAAACTCAACTCTCCGCCGTTCCGAAGGATATGATGTCACAAAAATACAAACAGACAGACGCGCACAAATTTCAATAGAATAGATTGTTTGGAATTTGCAATAAAATAGGTTCTCGGTTTTATATTTTACTTACTGTTGTGTTGTTCAAAGGTAATATCTTAATTAATGCACACAGAACCGATGAAAGCTTGATAAAATTTCTTTTACCAAAAGAAAGACCTTACAGTTCTGGAACTTTCCACAAACATACTCGTACAGCTTTTCGCAGTATCACACAGCGCAATCAGTAGTTAAAATTTCAAACTACTAAGAAAGTTAACGCCATGCAAAGCGTATCGAAAAGGCGAAGCTCTGTCAAATGTCTAAATACTCCGAATTCAGCTCTAGACTAAAATCGAGAAAATGACGCTCTTTCTGTTCTCGACAGTTTTACGCCGGGCACTGAGAAATCTCTAGTACCTTCCACTTCTCGAAATTACTGGAAGGCATATAAGAGCTGGATACGGTTGCGTGATGACCACTACACCACAAAAGCATGCTAAGAGGGCGGTCTGTTTCCAGGTATCACTTGAAAGCTCCTGTTGTTGTTACTTATGCTCAGTTGCCGTAACATCAACCCAAGCGCACGAAATACCTCGTGGCAAGGAACGGTCCGCCCCAAATTTTGATGGAGAGCACACCGGGGGAACGGGTCCGAGGGTCTCCTACCCTCTCCCTTTCCACCAAACTACACGAGAGGACTTTCGGCTCGCCGCATAATTAGACTGCCGCCATGCCGCACCGACACTATACATTTACAAACTGCCATGCCTTCCAATCTCCGGGATTAGAACCCGGGACATTCGGCAGTCAGCGACGCTAACCACTAGACCATTTCTTCCATGTTGTACTTGAAAAATAAATACAGAACAAAATTAAAATTGGATCCTAACTTATGGTTAAAACTAATCGAACTAAGACCAGACGTAACGAAATTGATCTATCTCAAACAGGGCCAAATCTCACACTAAATTTTAGAATTAAAGTATTATAACTTAAATTTTGCTAATTAAAATGGCAACCAATTTTTAATCTAATATTTTTTGTGTGCATATTTAATACAAATATCCAATAGGTTGTGCAAATGGCAAATATAGATTAGATTTTTTTAAAATATTTCTATTGAGATATAGAAAAAAAAATCATTTCTTGATTATGCTTATTTTCAAAATATTTTGATTCTTAGAGCAAACGTATGAAAATAATTTAAGTACTTCCGCCATAAGAACAGGACCGAAACAGTCTTGATCCGAAAGAAATATTGACCTTGGGTGAATAACTTAAAAGCACGCTAAATTATGTATTGCAAAGGGGAAATTATCATAAGCGACAAAATTATTTAAATCTGAATTAATTAACTCGCGTTATTGTCTGCCCAGATAAATATTTTATACACGTTTTGTAACAATTAAGTTTTGTTTAATCACGTTTTCATTCCCGATTAGTCCGAAAAGTGTAAAATCCCGATTAGCCCAGATAATGTGGATTGCCTTGTATGAGTGAAAATACATATAAAGAAGCATCTATAATTATTTCGTAAAATTTATTGTGAAGAAAATTTTCGGTCTTAATTGCATTATTAATTATTGTGTTATTACGTTATTAATAACAGTGTTTGAGAAAGAAGGTCCTTTCGATACACAGTCTCGCGCTCTGGAAACAAAAAGTTTTTTTTTTCCCTTAAATCCTTCTTAGAGTGTTACCATTGCTAGCTTTTAAATCGTTTAGTTTTTTTAATCAAAAATTCGTTGACGTGTTGCAAAATATGAAATCGATAACAAAACAAATTTCAAATTCAAATTAGGGCTTCCACATGCCCATTTTCTACGGAAGATTACGTTATTGAAATTTTTATAGCTCTAGGTACCATTGTTTTATCACAATGCGAGAAACATACGTACCTTTATGCAGATTCTTCATTATTTAATTTCTTTAAATATAATACAGGGAAATAATATGTGGTGGCAACGATTTAAAAAGTGATACAGCCTTTTAAAGTTTTCGACGCAAAATTCCAAAACGAAATTAATAGTCCTTGTGAGCAAATTACTCCTTTGGACTAAAATAAATAAATAAATAAAAGAACAGGGGCATGAACTTTCATCACAGACAGGAGATCAAATTTTTAAAGTTGTTTTGCAGATTATTTATTTTTTATTTAATTACTCATTTCGTGCTCCGTCATTAGGTACTTCAAGGCAAGGATTAATGCCCGTGAGGTAAATTCTAAAGGAAACTGGCTAGTATCCACGTTACAGATGGGAAAACTACGAAAATAATCCGTAGCCAATACGTTCGAGGTGCTCGAATCTGGAACGAGTTACCAGTTTGCAGCGGTTTTTACAGCTGGGCTGCTCGCTGTATTTTCCCAACTTAAAACATAATTTGCAATGCTTTCTTAACGATTAAAAGGTGTATTTAATATGGTGTATTTAATTATGGCAAAGCACACGAGGGCTATCTGCCTAAGGGGAGGGATGCCTTCGTGGAGGACTTTCTAAGGGAAACTGGCTCGTATACACGTTACGCATGGGGAAAACCACGAAAACGCCCATGCAGCCAGCCCGTTCGCGGGATTTGAACCTCGGACCGAACTACCAGTGTTCAGCGAATTTCCTTTACTTGCATACACACACACACACACACACATGAAAAAAAAAAAAAAAACCTAATTTCAAATGATCTTTTGATCAATCGGAAAAGTCACTAAACATTGGTAGTTCGACCCGTGTTTCTAATCCAAGAAATTCCCCCAGCTCTTTCTTTTTTTACACTCATTTACTGTGTAAAAATGCACCGTAAAAGTTTCAATTCATGAAGCAAAAATATATTTTTAATTTAATCTTTAAAATATTGAAAAAATTTTCACCTTTACCTTAGCATATCTTTTTACAAATCCCTTTAATAAGAAAAAATAACGAAAGAAATTAACTCATATTCGATGATTGATACCTCGGTCCAAATTTATTGTAACCTTTTCCAAAAGCATATAAGGTATTTCTCCCGCTTTCCTAGCGTGCCTTCGTGGTGTAGTGGTCAGCACACTGAGCCTTATTTCAGACCTCCGTGGTTCAATTCCCGGCGAAGGGTTTGCTTCATCTTGCCTGCTTCCAATTAATTCTAATGTCTCTACAGTGGCGCCCGAACTAAAAGGATTCTACACACCCAGGATTTCGCGATTGGGTCCCCTTAAAAACCCCAGTCGCCCTTTAAAAAGGGGAGTATATAAGGTATTTATCCCGCTTTCCTAACGTGCCTTCGTGGTGTAGTGCTCAGCACACTGAGCCGGTATTTCAGAGATCCGTGGTTCGATTCCCGGCAAAGGCGTTGCTTATTTTTCATCTTTCCTGCTCAAAAAAATCCTAATGTCTCTACAAGCATAGAGTTTATATGGATATCAATAAATTAAGGATTATTTCTCCATCTAATTTTCTTAACATGTTTATTCCAGAATATTCTTTCCACACTGTAGCGCTTAACTTTATGAGTTTTCCATAATCATTCAATTTCTGTAGCTATGGTAACTTTGCATACCTTCTGACAAGGAGTTATATTTTTAACCACTGTATTTTAATTCCTGTTGACCATCAGTATATTATTCACTTGTTTCACAAGTGCAGATATTTATTTTCTACGCAAATCTACGTAAAATAGCAATAAAACTTCAGTTATGCGGTGCTCCTGATCGATTGCTTGTTTCAGATAGAATGAAATTAAGCTTAATGTTACTGTTAATTAGCTTGTTATTAATTTAATTGTACGTTTCTAATTAATTATATGTTCAGATATTTCCAAGTATATTACACAAACTTTTGCATCCCAATTTTTAGTTTTTGGTTAAAAAAATAAGCTTTTATTTACTGAGAGGCCTGATTAATTACATTAGTTTGCAGTACTGTTATCTTAATTCTTTCCTTCTAGATAAATTTTAGAAAAAACTTCTTAGCATAATAATTTAAATTTTTTTACAATTCATACGTCAGTGTTCCAAACGCATAGTAATGTTGTTATAATAGATTTCATGCTAACCTTTTTTTAAATTTAACTATTAATTTCTGCAAACATTTACATGATTACTTTAATTAACCAAAAATATTTCTAGCACACTTTAACACACTTTCATTCGGAATAATCTTTTGCACGGCAGTGAACTATATTCAATTTTCCAGTCTAGTTCAGACATCTTGACTACTATTGATGCAATTTATAAAAAATATAATTGGTATGCTTTATAATTATTTAATTCATAATACTATTATAATACTCTTTGCTCTAATATTGTAGTTAAAGAAATGTTTGTAATGCTGATATGTATTTTACCAATACCTTTAATTTTCTTTGTTAGCTCTTTAATTTATTACTGTTATTCAAGTAATTAGCGTGCTTGTTAGATATTCTTTACTTGTTCTTCTGATTGTAGATATAAATTGTATTCCTTTATTTTTATTTTCCTCTTGGCTACAATTGGCTTTGAAAATTTAAATTGTAACCCTGTAGGCAAAGGGAGGAATTAAATTTTGATTCGCGCAATTGGACTATAGCAGAACGGGGAGGATTTTCATTCGCCCAGTTGGTGTCCACTCCATACATTTATGCAGATTCTTCAATATTTAATTTCTTTAAATATAATACAGGGGATAATATATGGTTGCAACGATTTATAAACGAATTTAAAACGAAAATAAAATGTTAATTTAATTAATTACATTAAAACTAATTAAATCGTACTTTTTAATTAATATAAATACATATATGAAAGTGGCAGATGGCTTTATAAAAATACGGAAAGCAAACAGGGATCCAGAATTGTTTGATAAACTCTGGTCTAATCTTCTGTAAATTCTAATTTTGATATAGAAGTTACTTTTGTGAAAGAAAAGCACAAACATAAAAACAGAACTGTTAAAATGTCAGTCGTAAAAAGGCCAAAATTTGATTTTTAAGACTGATTCTTTTATTGTTTCGTCCTATAAATCTTGACATTTTTAAAGCATCAACTTTGCATACAACTGCAATTACAGCTGCATTAATTGTAATTGTAATAATCAATATTCCATTAATTAATAGTGCAAAATCTGTCTCAAAACGAAATTATTAATCATTGTATAATGAACATTAGAAAATGACCTGCTGCCTGCTGTCTTGATTTTGTGGAAAATCGGTATCTTTTTATCTACAAAGGCCTCGCGGAAAAACTTCTGGCGCTCCCGAAAGAGTATTTAGTTTATCTTTGAAATATCGGTTCGCAAATAGTGCTGAAGTGTAATAAATAATTTAATACACATTTGAATACACATGTTGAATACTGAATAGACCAAGCATTCTTTAAAATGCTTAACATTGCATCCCCATGGCAGAGACTGATATCATTTATAACAGTCATTGACGACCCTTTGTGTACAGCAGCAGCAAATTTAGTTAGAGAAATGAAGAAGTCTTTGAAGTCAAGAGCTTTGAAGCTTAATGGCCCATCCATAGTTGTCAGAAAAAGCGTTTTAAACAAAAAGCTTAGAAACTTTTCACAGCCTTTATTTCCGGGTTTCTTGGAAAACGAACAAATAAACAAGTCATGGTGAACATGGCTAATTCTGTGCTCCCTTTTATGGGACAGCAAAATTTCTTGGAACTACAGGTGCAGTTGTTTTCGAAATGTTTCAGTAAATAATTCCTAAGAACAGGAAAAAATAAGAATATACAATGGCACAAAATTTAAATTGTCACATATTTTAAGATTTGTTAAATGGTCTAATGAATATCATAAAAATTTTCCTTTTTGATTCAATGCATTTAAAGAATAAAACTTAGTAATAAAATACGCATGTAAAAATCAAGAAGTAAAAAATGTAAGTACTATAAAAAAATGATTTCGATGCTTAAACAAGATTCGAAATCTGTTTCATTGATCCCCCTTTGTTTTCAGTTCTCCGAAAAAAATCCATTCGCCTGTTCTTTCTTTTTTTTAAGTCTGAAGTCTTTTCGAAGCCAATTGTAGCCAAGAGGAAAATAAAAATAAAGGAATACAATTTATATCTACAATCAGAAGAACAAGTAAAGAATATCTAACAAGCACGCTAATTACTTGAATAACAGTAATAAATTAAAGAGCTAACAAAGAAAATTAAAGGTATTGGTAAAATACATATCAGCATTACAAACATTTCTTTAACTACAATATTAGAGCAAAGAGTATTATAATAGTATTATGAATTAAATAATTATAAAGCATACCAATTATATTTTTTATAAATTGCATCAATAGTAGTCAAGATGTCTGAACTAGACTGGAAAATTGAATATAGTTCACTGCCGTGCAAAAGATTATTCCGAATGAAAGTGTGTTAAAGTGTGCTAGAAATATTTTTGGTTAATTAAAGTAATCATGTAAATGTTTGCAGAAATTAATAGTTAAATTTAAAAAAAGGTTAGCATGAAATCTATTATAACAACATTACTATGCGTTTGGAACACTGACGTATGAATTGTAAAAAAATTTAAATTATTATGCTAAGAAGTTTTTTCTAAAATTTATCTAGAAGGAAAGAATTAAGATAACAGTACTGCAAACTAATGTAATTAATCAGGCCTCTCAGTAAATAAAAGCTTATTTTTTTAACCAAAAACTAAAAATTGGGATGCAAAAGTTTGTGTAATATACTTGGAAATATCTGAACATATAATTAATTAGAAACGTACAATTAAATTAATAACAAGCTAATTAACAGTAACATTAAGCTTAATTTCATTCTATCTGAAACAAGCAATCGATCAGGAGCACCGCATAACTGAAGTTTTATTGCTATTTTACGTAGATTTGCGTAGAAAATAAATATCTGCACTTGTGAAACAAGTGAATAATATACTGATGGTCAACAGGAATTAAAATACAGTGATTAAAAATATAACTCCTTGTCAGAAGGTATGCAAAGTTACCATAGCTACAGAAATTGAATGATTATGGAAAACTCATAAAGTTAAGCGCTACAGTGTGGAAAGAATATTCTGGAATAAACATGTTAAGAAAATTAGATGGAGAAATAATCCTTAATTTATTGATATCCATATAAACTCTATGCTTGTAGAGACATTAGGATTTTTTTGGAGCAAGAAAGATGAAAAATAAGCAACGCCTTTGCCGGGAATCGAACCACGGATCTCTGAAATACCGGCTCAGTGTGCTGAGCACTACACCACGAAGGCACGTTAGGAAAGCGGGATAAATACCTTATATACTCCCCTTTTTAAAGGGCGACTGGGGTTTTTAAGGGGACCCAATCGCGAAATCCTGGGTGTGTAGAATCC
Organism: Stegodyphus dumicola; assembly: GCF_044657685.1. Taxonomy (NCBI): domain Eukaryota; kingdom Metazoa; phylum Arthropoda; class Arachnida; order Araneae; family Eresidae; genus Stegodyphus; species Stegodyphus dumicola. The sequence continues at coordinate 7,811,708 of NC_140778.1, read as the reverse complement.
TTTTAGTTCGGGCGCCACTGTAGAGACATTAGAATTAATTGGAAGCAGGCAAGATGAAGCAAACCCTTCGCCGGGAATTGAACCACGGAGGTCTGAAATAAGGCTCAGTGTGCTGACCACTACACCACGAAGGCACGCTAGGAAAGCGGGAGAAATACCTTATATGCTTTTGGAAAAGGTTACAATAAATTTGGACCTAGGTATCAATCATCGAATATGAGTTAATTTCTTTCGTTATTTTTTCTTATTAAAGGGATTTGTAAAAAGATATGCTAAGGTAAAGGTGAAAATTTTTTCAATATTTTAAAGATTAAATTAAAAATATATTTTTGCTTCATGAATTGAAACTTTTACGATGCATTTTTACACAGTAAATGAGTGTAAAAAAAGAAAGAGCTGGGGGAATTTCTTGGATTAGAAACACGGGTCGAACTACCAATGTTTAGTGACTTTTCCGATTGATCAAAAGATCATTTGAAATTAGGTTTTTTTTTTTTTTTTTCATGTGTGTGTGTGTGTGTGTATGCAAGTAAAGGAAATTCGCTGAACACTGGTAGTTCGGTCCGAGGTTCAAATCCCGCGAACGGGCTGGCTGCATGGGCGTTTTCGTGGTTTTCCCCATGCGTAACGTGTATACGAGCCAGTTTCCCTTAGAAAGTCCTCCACGAAGGCATCCCTCCCCTTAGGCAGATAGCCCTCGTGTGCTTTGCCATAATTAAATACACCATATTAAATACACCTTTTAATCGTTAAGAAAGCATTGCAAATTATGTTTTAAGTTGGGAAAATACAGCGAGCAGCCCAGCTGTAAAAACCGCTGCAAACTGGTAACTCGTTCCAGATTCGAGCACCTCGAACGTATTGGCTACGGATTATTTTCGTAGTTTTCCCATCTGTAACGTGGATACTAGCCAGTTTCCTTTAGAATGTACCTCACGGGCATTAATCCTTGCCTTGAAGTACCTAACGACGGAGCACGAAATGAGTAATTAAATAAAAAATAAATAATCTGCAAAACAAGTTTAAAAATTTGATCTCCTGTCTGTGATGAAAGTTCATGACCCTGTTGTTTTATTTTATTTTTTTTTTTAGTCCAAAGGAGTAATTTGCCCACAAGGACTACTAAATTCGTTTTGGGATTTTGCGTCGAAAATTTTGAAAGGCTATATCACTTTTTAAATCGTTGCCACCACATATTATTTCCCTGTATTATATTTAAAGAAATTAAATAATGAAGAATCTGCATAAAGGTATGTATGTTTCTCGCATTGTGATAAAACAACGGTACCTAGAGCCATAAAAATTTCAATAACGTAATCTTCCGTAAAATATGGGCATGTGGACGCCCTAATTTGAATTTGAAATTTGTTTTTTTATCGATTTCATATTTTGCAACACTTCAACGAATTTTTGATTAAAAAAACTAAACGATTTAAAAGCTAGCAATAGTAACACTCTAAGAAGGATTTAAGGGAAAAAAAAAAACTTTTTGTTTCCAGAGCGCGAGACTGTGTATCGAAAGGACCTTCTTTCTCAAACAGTGTTATTAATAACGTAATAACACAATAATTAATAATGCAATTAAGACCGAAAATTTTCTTCACAATAAATTTTACGAAATAATTATAGATGCTTCTTTATATGTATTTTCACTCATACAAGGCAATCCACATTATCTGGGCTAATCGGGATTTTACACTTTTCGGACTAATCGGGAATGAAAACGTGATTAATCAAAACTTAATTGTTACAAAACGTGTGTAAAATATTTATCTCGGCAGACAATAACGCGAGTTAATTAATTCAGATTTAAATAATTTTGTCGCTTATGATAATTTCCCCTTTGCAATACATAATTTAGCATGCTTTTAAGTTATTCACCCAAGGTCAATATTTCTTTCGGATCAAGACTGTTTCGGTCCTGTTCTTATGGCGGAAGTATTTAAATTATTTTCATACGTCTGCTCTAAGAATCAAAATATTTTCAATATAAGTACAATGCATAATCAAGAAATGATTTTTTTTTCTATATCTCAATAGAAATATTAAAAAAAAATCTAATCTATATTTGCCATTTGCACAACCTATTGGATATTTGTATTAAATATGCACACAAAAAATATTAGATTAAAAATTGGTTGCCATTTTAATTAGCAAAATTTAAGTTATTATACGTTAATTCTAAAATTTAGTGTGAGATTTGGCCCTGTTTGAGATAGATCAATTTCGTTACGTCTGGTCTTAGTTCGATTAGTTTTAACCATAAATTAGGATCCAATTTTAATTTTGTTCTGTATTTATTTTTCAAGTACAACATGGAAGAAATGGTCTAGTGGTTAGCGTCGCTGACTGCCGAATGTCCCGGGTTCTAATCCCGGAGATTGGAAGGCATGGCAGTTTGTAAATGTATAGTGTCGGTGCGGCATGGCGGCAGTCTAATTATGCGGCGAGCCGAAAGTCCTCTCGTGTAGTTTGGTGGAAAGGGAGAGGGTAGGAGACCCTCGGACCCGTTCCCCCGGTGTGCTCTCCATCAAAATTTGGGGCGGACCGTTCCTTGCCACGAGGTATTTCGTGCGCTTGGGTTGATGTTACGGCAACTGAGCATAAGTAACAACAGGAGTTAAGCATAAGTAACAACAACAGGAGCTTTCAAGTGATACCTGGGGACAGACCGCCCTCTTAGCATGCTTTTGTGGCGTAGTGTTCATCACGCAACCGTATCCAGCTCTTATATACCTTCCAGTAATTTCGAGAAGTGGAAAGTACTAGAGATTTCTCAGTGACCGGCGTAAAACTATCGAGAAGAGAGAGAGCGTCATTTTCTCAATTTTAGTCTAGAGCTGAATTCGGAGTATTTAGACATTTGACAGAGCTTCGCCTTTTCGATACGCTTTGCATGGCGTTAACTTTCTTAGTAGTTTGAAATTTTAACTACTGATTGCGCTGTGTGATACTGAGAAAAGCTGTACGAGTATGTTTGTGGAAAGTTCCAGAACTGTAAGGTCTTTCTTTTGGTAAAAGAAATTTTATCAAGCTTTCATCGGTTCTGTGTGCATTAATTAAGATATTACCTTTGAACAACACAACAGTAAGTAAAATATAAAACCGAGAACCTATTTTATTGCAAATTCCAAACAATCTATTCTATTGAAATTTGTGCGAGTCTGTCTGTTTGTACTTTTGTGACATCATCTCCTCCGGAACGGCGGAGAGTTGAGTTTCGTTCCCTTGTATTCCAAAAACTCGTGGAAAGCCATTTGGACCATTTTCATCATCGCACAACGTTCATCAGCCGAAATATTAATTACAATCTCCGAAAAGTCAAATTTTCGCATTCATTTTTTTCAGTGGCAACAGTCTCGCCCGCTGTAGATTTTATATTTCGAAAAATGATGCCACTCTTCGCTTTCTATATTAGAGTCTTTTAATAATAATAATAAAAAAATTGTTAGTTTTACAAAATATAAACTTAAAATAGCATTGCCAAACATTAAATGTATTAATATTATATAAAGTCATATTCTGTGGGTGAAGAAAACACATTATTGCATGTGACGTCATTGTATGTCGAAAATGTTTCGTGAATGTCATCATTTTAAATAAACACACACACACACAGATCGTATTTTATTCTCGAGTGTCAAGATGTAGAAACATCTTTTTACTCGACTTCTGATAAAGATCGGGTGGGGGGAGAAAGAGAAGGGTGAAAGGAGTGAGGGAGGCGGATGAAAGGGATTTTAAGTAAAGAGCTGCTGTTGGCAACTTTTTTGGGTGAAAGTGCAGAATCGTCCACTGCTTGCCGCGTTTTTAAGAATTGCACATACTTGGTATCCATGTACACGACGACCTAGTTTTCACTTAAAAATACGTTCCAGAATTGCAGAAAAATGGCATTGGGTACTCCCTTGACTTTACCCATATACACATCGACCTATTTTCACTTAAAAAGTCAAAGAAAATTGACAAAAATCCAATTCTTCTTGCTCTTGTAAAAAGCGCCAAACAAATAAGTAGGCGATTCTGCGCCAGGAAAATAAGTGGGCGATTCTGCACTTTAGCCCTTTTTTTGCTTCAGGTTAGGATAACTGACTGCCACATTAGTTGTTTTATTGACACTGAGAAAAAGTTGTTATATTTCATTAAATTTAAATCATGACGTCATGCGTGTTAACTTGTTGAAGTGTCAAAAGTTATTTTTTCCTGGTTTGGCAACAATAAATTAGTTACGGATTGATTGCTGCTTGAAAATAATAAGGCTACAGATGTGAAACATAATTATAAATTTTGTTTCGGCCGCAGCCCGTTAGTATAGCAATAAAATTTGAATATTGTCTATCTCTTCAATTCTTAACAATTTGTCGAATAATTGAATCGCCATGTTGATGTTAAAAAATGCATAATAAAAATATCTATCTTTACAGTTTGGCCGCGGAATTAATAATAGTTCAAGGTCAGTTTCGTAGCTAGAACTCTCGGTCCCCTGTGCAAAAAGATTTCCTGTCCCCCCCCTCCCCAATAAATTTACTGTGTTTAAAAAAAGAGGGGGGGAGAAAGTTTAGATTTGCAGAGATTTTTAAATAAAATCCAGTAGGTTTTACATGCAAGTATATTTCCAATTTCTATATAAAACCTGCGCCAATCCAACATACAATTTTTTTAGAAAATATGTATGGTAAAGTTTTGTCCCCCTTCTTTGAAGAAAGAGCGGTAAAGTCGTTGAACACTGGTAGTTCAGTCCGAGGTTCAAATCCCGGGAACGGGCTGACTGCATGGGCGTTTTCGTGGTTTTCACCATATGTAACGTGTATACGAGCCACTTTCCCTTAGAAAGCCCTCCACGAAGGCATCCCTCCCTTTAGGCAGATAGCCCTCGAGACTTTCCTATAATCACATACACACACACACTTTTAAGAAAACTTTTTGGTATACTAAACTACTCGAATACATCATTTTTATACGTGTTTCAAGTTTAAATATGTAAATGTAGTTCAGCAGGGCATTCATGGGCCCCCTATGCGACTGCATTCCTTGCGTACCCTTATTTACGCCACTGTTCAAGGTCAAAGGGCTTCTAATATAATAAAAGACTATAGTGCATTGTTTGTTATCGTTTTAAAATAAGTTTCAGCTGTATGTGCATTTCGTTTAGAAAATAAAAACATATCACTATTTTAGAAAAATAAAGCGTTCAGAAAGAACGAGGAACGTTTTGTAAACGGAGATGTTTAACCGATTTACGAAAACATTATTTATAATGTATTTTGTCAGGTAGGGATGAAAGAAAGAAATAATTAATTATAATAGAAATATTAAATTAATTTTTAATATATTTCCTAGAAATCGATCAAAATAAAGACTGAAATTTTCCAGAAAATCGTGTTTGTCTTGGAGACCATTTGGCATATCTTCTGCCAGAGATGCACGGGTCATGATAGAACCCTCGCCCTCCTTGCTGTGCCACTGCCCATGTGGAGAACTTTCTAAGGGTAACATGCTCGTATTCATGTTACATATGCGGAAAGCCATCCCATTAGCATGGGAACAAACTTCCATTCTTCAGCAAGCATATTCACCCAACCACTGCTGTGTTTCCTGCTTGCAAGAAACTGCATATTGACATCTTGGAATGATTTACGAGACATTTGATTGAACAAAATAAAAAAATAAATGTCAGAATAAAAATTGAAGCGTTTCTTGAAAGTGTGCAGGATGATTTTAGATGTAAAGCCTATTTTTGATTTCTCTGGTGGGATCATTAGCAACTTTCTTCAGTTTTTTTTTTTTTTTTTCTTTTTTCTTTTTGTGAGATATTTATACGTGTACTTGGCAGTACACGTATAAATATAGATAGGCAAAGGTGAGTAAGTAATAAAGTATTTGACTGATGTGAATTCATCAATCAAATCTTTAAAAGTGTTCAAATAATAAAAAAAAAATGATACTGCATGCTTTTACCATTCTGACATTTTGTATGCTCATATGAGGCATTTCTTCTTGCTATGGAATAATTTAAACCGAACTGCTGTATTATTTTAAAATTCTTTCCATTTTAATTCAACGTGAATATTTTTACACCGACTAATCTCATCTCTCTCTTTTTCTTTTATATTGCTTATAATTGTCTACTGTAGACATATGATTCGTTTTGAGTTGATTTATGTGTTAAAATAACTAAATAGCAATGCAAATTTAATTTTAGGATGTGGACACAGTTGATGTTATTTCATTTAAAAGGTGGAATAACATTATGGTTTTCTAACTTTTAAAATTATTTTCGATCTTCTAATTTTAAAATCTTTTAATAGTAGCGTTTTCATTGAGGTATTATGGTATAAGTTTTCAGACAACAATTTTTTTTTACACTATTTTTGAGACTTAAAAAATTAATATTGATTCAGATAATGTGAAGAACATTACATATAGGTGTGATGTGTTTAAATTAGTCCTCAGTGTTTTCTACTATATACTATTAACACTTTATCTACATGTATCCCATGTTTCATCATGAAAGCATTCTCTTTTGACACTGGTATTCAATTCCTATATCGCTTTCCTTTAAATAACCATGATCCTGAATTTTACTAGAGCTATTCGGTCTGCCTAAGTCTCGCAGCATTCATTATAATTCAAAACATATTTTAGCTTTCCAATATCAGCAAATTTTATCTTCAATAAAATCGACTAATTAGATTAATGCTTTAAAAGTTACAATTTATTGTTATAGGAAATTATTCTGAAAATGATCATTACATTCGGTTTTAGGCAACACATGCATTCTATCAGAAAATGCTACAGTTTGAGCAGCATTGTGACAAGAAAGTACTTGTTACAATGTTAGTAGCGTATATGTATGTAAGAAAAATCAAGAATATGTAAAAGATTAAATTAGCAGCAAAAATTAATTCCCTTCTGTATTATAAAAATAGTAACCTGTATTTGCACTGCGTCATTTCGAGAAAAATATATGTCATTTGACTCTTACATAATTCTGGTGATGTAAATGGAACTAAAACTCTGCAGCTGATAATAATTTTACAGAAGTATTAACTATCGAATCAATATGCATTGAGAACCAAAACTAATTCAGTCATACACAGTTTGAATAAAGATGTCAACCTGAACATAACGCACTTGCTTTAACCTTCCAACACGCGCGCTGTGCGCAAAGTTTACGACAAATTCGGTTTTTAATGCACACTTCTCGCATATCACAGCTGAGACGTCTGAATGCCATTTCTATTCCTCCTCTCAACCCTTCCCCACATCATGTAATCTGCCAACAGAAAGTTATATGAGTTTTTTTTTTTTTTTTTTTTTTTTTTTTTTTTAACTGGGGTTTTGCGTTACGTGGCAGCTTCTTCGTAAAAGTTACGACACGCGCATGGTCGTAGGTGAAAATTCGGAAAGTATTTTTTTTCAAATATTTTGTAATTTTGTTCTATTAATTGATGTGTATTATTTAAATTTTATAAATTTGACTCTATAATTTTTATATCAGTTTTTCACGGCAAAAAAATATGTGCAACCAGCTGATTTTGCTCGCATTCTTCAAGAATTATTTGATGAAGAAAAAGAAGACGAGGACCTTTGGATGCCAGAATAATAGCGATCTGTGTGAGGAAAATATCGAGATAAATAATATCAGCAGTAAATCTGAACATTATATTTCAGATGATGATAGTAATAATGATATAGAAAAATGGAAGGATGATGATATATTCTATGTTAGTAAAGATAAATCTTCTAAGTGGCAAAATCAGAAGTATACAAACTGCTCAAAGACGAATATTGTGAGCATTAACCTGGCCTACAACACCATGCTAAGGATATAAAGGATGAAATAGGAACATTTTTGAAAATAGTTGATATAAATATGATTGATGAAATTTTGGAATGTCAAATAAATATACAAGTTTACTAAAAGGTAAAATACTCAAGAGATAGAGACTGCACTGAGTAGAAATGATGGCCTACTTTAGATTGTTATATACCATAGGAATAAAAAAAGGACACCATGCAAATGCGAAAGAATTGTTCTCAAGTGATGGCACTGGAATTGAAATAACGAGAGCTGTGATGAGCTACAAGAGATTTTAATTTCTGACAAGTTATCTTCGATTCGATGATAAATCAACAGGACAGATGAACATTGAAACTAACTTGGATTTTAAAATATAGTTATTAAATAATAAAGTTTTAAATTTCTATAATAAAATACATCATTTCTTTTCCACCTGACTAATATAAGCATTTAAAAATAATTTACTATCATTTAAATGTGACATCATTTGTAGTTTACAATAATAAGGTTAATATATTATGTTTTAACAAATTTATTACCAACATTCACTCATTTCTGTCATTTTTCGTGCCAAAAATGGTATAGTAACAGTTGTGAAAAATACGACGTGCGCATGCTCGTGTAAAATTGTCAAGCGCGCGAGCTGGGAGGTTAAACGCTTTGGCCTAGCTAGACTGCTGCTTCCTTCTTGGTGCAAAGTTATCGAAAATGTAAGCTTTTTGGAGTAGGCACAATTAATGTGCCAACTTGTTTGTGGCCTCAACATGTTTGCTGAAGTAACTGTACAAAATATGTAAATGTAGCATTTCTCTTTTAGTATTTGTGCATAGTTTCCTTCAAATGAACCTTAATAAGTATTTTTTCACAAAAATTTAAAAGTATTAAAATGGCCTCTAATTAAGGTGTAAGTGGAATTATAATTAATTCATAATTGTGATTAGATTATATCATTGCAATTAGATTATGCACTTATAGCATAATCACATAAAGTAATGAAATTAGAGCTCACAAATACAATATAATTACAATGCAATTACAATAACCTATTAATACCATAATACAATTACAATGTTATTTAAATTGGGTACTAGAATTGCATACCCTCCACTCAAAAGGAGGTACTGATAAGCCTGGAAGTCATTATCAACAAAAAGCCTGTTCAGGACAGTTTGCTGACAATTTCCACCGGGCGGAAAGTACGTTCTTCAGCCCGGGCAAATCATGACAATAAAAATCATTTAGTCTCATGATTCACTACATTTTAACATACTTTTATTAGAAGAATAATTAGAACCTACATGACAAATATCTTCGAAAAATAACTGTCAAATATCTGTATCCATTAATTGATCGAGTTAAACACTTTTAAGTATATCAGAATAACAGTTCTGTATACCTTAAATACACAAATTATGGCAAAAGTTAAAGTAATATTCTTAGAAGAAGCATATGATATTACTCACCAGATGCAAAATTATAGTACATTTTTTGCCATAAATACAGGTTAATTACACAGTAGTAAAATGTGTAAAAATTAATGATAAGTTTATCAGAAGTGAATTAATTTTGCAAAAAAACTTTCGGCACTTGAAACTTTTCTACACCTGGAGGGGGGAGAGGTCTAGTAAAATTAGATTTGTTATAACTTGATCTAACACCTTCTATATATGGATCACTAAAGAAATAATTACCATGCTTAAAAAACAGATGCACATACCAGTTTTTCCCCTTGTTACGTTTTACATTGAGAAATAACAAAAAGTACAATGGTGAAAAATACTATTTTTTAAGTTTTGTTAAAATGAAAGAATGCACATACCATCTTTCATTCAAGCATTACACTGAGATATAACATGAAGTATAACAATGAAAAATTTAGATAAATTGAAGTAACACATACCATCTTTTATTCATGCACTACTAAAATGAATAAAACTATTATGCTTAAAAAACAGATACAAATAATAACTTATTTTGTTCGTTACCCTTTACACTGAGATATAACATGTAGTATGACAATGAAAATTACTATCCTGAAGTTTTTTTGAAATGAAGGAACATGATTTTTTAAAGTATAACTCCACTTCCCGCACTGAATAGTCAAATTTCAAACGCATATTTATGAAGGTTCACTGAAGCAGCACAATGACCCAGTACTTCAAATAAAGCAATATGGAATAATATTATGGGAAAATTTATGCATACTTTTTTCTACTGCATGTCGTCTGATATGATCACACATGTGCCTAAAAGTGTATCTAAAAGAAAAACAAGGCTATATTTCAATATTAACAAAAAAAAAATTGTTTACAGATTAAAATTCATTCATTTTCAAGTATTATAAGAATCACGCATGAAACAAATCTGCTTTCCCATACTATTAAGTAAAAGTTAACTGAAATTTTATACTGGAAAATATGCTATATTTCTATATATTACAAACAAGAAAAAAATACCATAATAATATACTCATAGCCTAGGAGAAAGTAACACATACAACATCAAACACAGAAATTTGTATACTCGTAACCTAGGAAAAAGTAATACATATTACATAAAATACAGAAGTTATTTAACGTAAAACACACATATCTTCTAAAATCTCCTTTGTGGGTTTATATTTCGATTATTAGTAGAGGATGCAGGAATAAAGTAATTTGACTGATATTTAGCATATAACGACAACACATCACCCCTTAATGCTCTAAGACCTTCAATAGTTGCAACATTCTTTGATAAATTCTCAAACAATTTCATTGTTTCCTGTCTAATACTTTCGCAACTTTCAGCATTTTGTTCACTCGTTATTTCATTAATTATCGCCGAACGTTCTTCGGCATGCCTGGAATCCCTCTGAGTCACATCAATTACCAAATTATCTGAATGAAACTCATCATTTTCTGACACACCAGATCTCTGAACTTCAGTTACCTGGTTTTGACATACGTGATGAATATGCTTACAAATACTGAAACGGATACTATAATCAATACAAGTACAGGAGAATGCATGAATACAAATATTACAGTCATCACACCTTATGCTACATGCACAAGGATCATGAAACCGAACATCATAAAATATAATTTCTCTTGAACTAACAGCCTTCGAAACTGACCACTGTTTCTTAGGCTCGATTTCAATTACCTGATATTCAGGCATACTCATACTCTGTCTGTGTCGTTTACGAATTTCTGTGACCCTAGTTGTCAATTTATGACGTTCTAAAGATATTACACGATTCATCAGTTTCCTTGCAATAGCATTTAACACCAAAGATAAAGAATAATCTCGTCTCTTTATCACCTTTGCATTACCATGTTCATACTTAAGCTGCTTGTGCCACCTTTCAACTTTCATGTTTGTATTTACCCCTAATCCAATTCGATAGCAATAGGCCCATTTCTCAGGCTGAGACATATAATTTTTGTAGAAATATTCTCCAAAATCTTTTGTTTCTTCATTAGACAAACAGCTGGTGACAAAGATATCCGAAATTCTTTTGAAAGACACTGTGTCAATTTCGTGCATTATTTGCACTAACTCATTTGCAATTTTTAACCTTAAGTCACTGTTTTTTTATTTTAGATAAGTTTTTATTCCATGCTCTGCGAACATGCCAGCTACACAAAAGACACTTATCAACTTCCCCAAAAACCTGACACCATGCATTATAAAATGCCGGAGCATCGTCTGACATGAAAACCTTAGGTTTAAGATTAGGAACTCTATCTTTAATAGCTGAAAAAAATGGTATAAAAGTTTGTGCTGTTATTTTTGATGAATACAAAATAGCAACAGGAAAACCTTCATGATTATCATCATTGACAAGTACAGAAGTTAATTGAAATCCATACTGATTCATACCATAAGTAGAGTCTATCATAACACAGCTGCTGTTTAATTCCAGCAACCTAAGTTGGGCACCATTCATAACCCCTAAAAGGAAATCATCCCTTGATACACCTTGAAAACCTGGCAGTTCGTCACCAACTTTCTTGTACAACAAAATTGGACAACCAGATTCAGCTTTCATTTTCTGGACTTTTAAGTCCACCGATACTGCATCATTAGTGTCAAAAACAATTTCATTATTTACCTGAATACCTCTAGAAATATTTTGTAAATCTTTTAAGTGAGTAACACCAATTCTTTTTGTTGGTGAATAACTACTTTGAATGGACATTAAAATCTTTTCTTTTGGAATACCTTGCTGCATCATACCTGCTAATTTAGATTTTTCAGTTTTTGAGAGCGGCAATTTCCCAACTTCATGCCTATGACCAACATGCACCGATTGGTAACTAACTTTAATTTCAAAAATATCCCCGATCTCTTTCTCTGACACTTTTATTTCAGCAGGACATGTTTTCCCTATTTTAATTGAACCTCCACATTTCATGTGACGTATTCTGTCAGTTTTTATTTTACATGAACCACTTCTATTACATAAGAAATAACTACGAATTGTCCCATCTGCCAAACGTTTAGTCGTTCGTTTGGTAAAAAAGGACTGACTACTTTTTTCAACATCTTCTTTCCAATTTTCGAATTCAGATTTAGAATGAAAAATAAGTTCCTGAAAATTTAACCTTATATCTGTATGGACAGAATCTATGTGGTCATGCAACTATTTCATAGAAGTAAACCTTTCATTACACAGAGTACAATCTCTTTCATTATAAGTTTCCAACTTATGTTCAGAATGAAAATTTCTTATGTGTCTATATAAATTACTTTTAACAGAAAATGAGCAGTCACAAGAAGCACAACAAAACCTGGAACTTATCGATGACATATTAGTATATAAAATATTCTTAGTGTTATTAGTTTAACAACATAAGAACTCTGTAGTTATCAGAAAAATACAAATGGCAATCTAAATAGGAACACTTGAAAAAACAGTAATATTTAGATGATTTTTAAATTGCATCAATACACAGAGTCATTATCATGGTGTGTGTATATATAAATATGCTGTAAATAGCAGCTGTATAACTTAGCGCATAATATTCATAACAAAAAACCAAAATTATTGTACGGAAATATATATCAATAACGCTGTATTTATAATCAACCAAGCATAAGAAACAGTTTTGAAAAAAAAAAAAAAAATACTTTTCAGTTTCTTCTGTACCTATGAAAAATAAAAATTGGTACTCGAAGTAAGTATTCCCAAACCAGAGTTTTTACATAGAAAAAAAGGTAATTAATGGAAATGTTTGTTACCCAAAAAGTAAAAAATCAAACTTTAATAACGCCCAGTAATTAATTAAGGATAAAAACAGTGCTGAATATATATGCCTTATTACTTCTGAAATAATAATCAAGTTAAGCACGATAATAAACAGAAAATTAACTTGAAAAATCTGAAAGGAAAACCTGAAAAAATTTACTTGTAAAACCTGAAAAGAATATTGTAAAATCTTAAATTAGCTCACAGATAAGCAAAAGATATAGTAAATAACTTGTAAATTTGAAAAAAATAATAGCTTTTAAAATCTGAAAGGAAAACCTGAAAAAAAATTTACTTGTCAAACCTGAAAAAAATAACTCGTAAACTCTGAAAAGAATATTGTAAAATTTTAAATAACAGCTAAAAAAATATTGTAAAATATTAAATAAGAGCTACAAAAATAAGCAGAGAAAAAATGCTTTACTTGAAGCGCACACCGCAAAATCTGAAAGGAAAACCTGAAAAAAAAAACTCGTAAATTCTGAAAAGAATATTGTAAAATATTAAATAAGAGCTACAAAAATAAGAGAAAAAATGCTTTACTTGGAGCGCACACCGCAAAATCTGAAAGGAAAACCTGAAAAAAAATTTACTTGTCAAACCTGAAAAAAATAACTGGTAAACTCTGAAAAGAAAAGTGTAAAATTTTAAATAACAGCTAGAAGAATATTGTAAAATATTAAATAAGAGCTACAAAAATAAGCAGAGCAAAAGCGCTTTACTTTTGAAACGCACACCGCAACAGTCAAGAGCAAGAATGAATACCACACTCTCTGCCGGTTCCCCCTCGCCACGATCAACCTTCCACACCCGCTGTTTCAAGTGGACTTTACCAGGCGGCAAAGATCAAAAGGATCTGGTTGGGATTTGAGATTGTAGTACGCGGACAGTTAGTATCAAGTTGGTGTCTCGTCTACCGAGTCAATCCCTGCGGAGCCGATCGAGTTGACAGCCGGGCAGCGCGTGCCGAGTGCACCGAAAGAGTCTCGTAGTGTATCGCGGTTAGTGCATGGTCGAGAGAGCATGTTGAGCTCCGTGAACGACTTTTACATATTAGCTGAAAGAAATAAAACAGACCTGAAGTGAAAGAAGTTTATGAGATGAAAAAAAAATCAATCATCGTAACCGGTTTCTCGTATGAAATCAGACTAGATTTTCCAGAACGAACATTTCAGTACAATCTCAAATCTGGTATGAATTTGAACTTATTCGTCCATAATTATCCACATGGAAATAAAACGCAAAAAATCAAATGTTAGATATCAGTTTCAACTGAAATTTATAATTCCTATAACCGTTCGAAATACTATTTTACAATCTACCGGCTTGATAAGGTATTTTATCACGGAACAGAGAAAATAAATTTCAGGGTAAACAGGTACAGATCCCTCGCCATCAGGAGCAAAGAATTTGAAAATAAATCTTGCCAAAAATTACTCCAAACACAAGATTGTTGCTTTGCTAATTTAATGTTTTACGTTTGTGTGTTTCTTTTCCGTCTTGTCAAGAATTGTAATATTATTCCAAACAGTATAACCACAATCACTTCCAGCATAACATCAATAAAAGTGTGTTTATGTTGATCACCCCAGAATCTGGATCGAGTAGATAACGTAGAATTTCCATCTAGTTGTTCGATAATAGTCGAAATATAGAGATTGTCATGCTTGTATTTTTTGTGCTGACTCTGATATTTAATATGTATTTGTCACCATCCTTTCTGTAATAAAGTTAAAGTAGCTAAGTTAATTTTTAAATTTTTTACAGGAATGTTTATGCTTGCCTTTATACATCTCGTGTTTCGTTGTGACTGCGCATCCGTTTCCCAGTAAGTATCAAAATCTTGCGGAGAAGATCGTTAAACGTTTCGGTACCCGTATCTGAACTTCACCTTCGGGAATTTAGATGGCCTGCTCAGCTGCAGAATCACGTGATCGAGCGTCACGTAAGAGGTCTGAACTCCGCTGCACTGTGGATAATGCAAGTGAAGAATTGCTACGTTTGTTTATGCGCTGTGTGTTTTCATTATTCATCTGGGTTTTTATTGTTAAATTTGAGTTAAGTAATTTAAGTGAAGTAGTTAAGGCTATTTTTGTTTTTAAATTCAGACTGTTAGTTACGTTCAGTCATTTTTTTAGTATTTGTTAATAAATGTAGCCATCGACTGCTATATAGAGCTAAAATAAATGAAGTCTTCATCGTGGCCGTACGATGCTGCATTTCAGCCTGCAAGTCCAAAAACGATGTCACTATTGATATGTAAAAATTGATACGTATCGGTATTCAACTTTACAAAAGTTGCCTTAGAACGGGATTTATGGATTAAAAATGCCAAAGGAAGTTGTTGCGTGGGCGGAAGGTGTGTTAGTTAACGGTTCTAAAACAACAATTTCCATACCCTCTCTGAATTCTTTAAGAAATTTTGCTCACTTTGTTTGGTTGCGTTAATTTTTTCTCATTATAATTTCAATAAATTTCATTTCCCTTCATTATTGTTAAATAATGCGATGCAGAAAGTGTGGCTGTCCCTTCCCCAGAACACCAAATCTTCATCCACCTCAAATGAGTCCCAATGGCATTCTTTTGTCTGATTCAGTAAGCCTCCAGAAACAAGTGCTTTTAGGACAGTTGCTTGAAGATCTCTTGATATCCAGAGTAGCAATTCTGACCGTTAATATTTGTTTCTTCCCCAGATATCCGATTTGGAGTAATATTCATGAATAAATGCTTATTTATAAATCTTTAGACGGCAACAAGACGGTTTCGACAAAGAAACAATGCAAAACTTTATTCGAAATATATTATTGCTTAAATTTGCTTTATTTAACAGAATACTGTCATTTTATGAACCTTTCAAAATATCTTGAGAGTATAATGTTCTTTATAACTCAGTATTATTCAATTCGGGAACCTTAGAAAGATAGTGAAAAATAAGAGTTATCAAATAGAAAATTTAAAATCATAAAAGGTTTAAGTAAAATATTTCTGTAAATACAATGAAAATCGTCTTAAATTGTGCGAACGGCCTCTGTAAAGCAAAACGAAAAACTTGAATTTTGGGATAGGATTATGTTTCATATATTTATGATGATTTATTCAGACGTAGTTAATTTATTAGATGAGAGCGTGGCTAAGGAAGACAACAGTTCACTTTTAAATCATTGCCGAGATGTTTTAGAAAGCTGTAGTCCACATACAAAAACTGATTGCATAACAGAGAGGAATTTCGGAAAAAGCATAACTAGCTTGAAGATTGAACGCATTTAGAGAGTTGCATCTTACGGACTTTGGAGTAATTACTTTGGACTTGTTCTTGGTTGGAGCAGTGTTGCAAATAGCTCGCCGCAGCTCCTGAGCCCAGGTGAATATTGCGCCGTAATCCCCTTTTTAATCCTGTTATTTCTCCCCACAGAGGAAACTCAATCAGGAATTTTCTAATACCAGGCTCCGCATGGAACTCTTTGCATGACTGGGAAGTATTGCTCCGGCAATAGAAACCCAATGCAATACAGTATATCGCAGTATCGCATTTAGAGCAGCGATCACGCATCCAATAATTGAAAACAACATTTTCTTCGAGTGTGTTTTAATAGGAAGGAATTCAGAGTGATTAAGTCTTTTGAAAATGTTTTAATTACAAACTTAAATACTGTCAAGGAAATAAAAATGTCGGATTACAAAATTATTTCCTTTTCAGTAATTTCAAACTCCAGGAAGAAGATAGATATCGAAATCAAATATATTTAAAAGAAGCTGCTGCAAAGAATATACTAACGAATTGGAAAAATAAATATTTCTTCTTATTTTTTATTCATTCAAATTAGAATCTCTGTCTCTACAGTTGGTGGCAGCACTAGATTCGCAAGGAAATATCTACCTGAATCTATCTGTCTAAGAGATACCAGGAATCTTTAACTCGGCTTCTCGACTGCGTCCTTGGATCTATTTTGGATTTCTAGTTTATTACTAATTGAAACAGTAGTAGAAATAACTCTTTCAAACCTTTTGAAGTAGCACACTTTCAACAACAATGAGAGCATATTTTTCGGACACCTTCTTTTCATTTTATATAACATGGATATACTTGCAAGAACAGTGATTAAGGATATTTGTTTTAATATTATTTTCCCGTAGAATATTTGTTACAAGATAGGTGAACATGACGTTGGTAGTAATATCCGAGTTTTTATTTATTACCTTCATCCACCATTATTGTAGAAAATAAGAGAATCCAAAGAAGATTGTTTCGTATTGCCGTCTTGTGGCTCCGATGAATGCGAAATGAAAGAAATGAATTAGAAAAGTCTGAAAGCTTTCAGATATTATATCACGTTTAAAGGGGCGTTTTGTTTTAACGTTTTGTGTGTTACTTTTATTATCAGAAAATATTTTACGTTAGAATAGCTTTAGAAATTCCCGTACACAGTCCCGAGCGCTGAAGATAAAAATGATTTTATTTTCGTACTGTGTTGCCACTGTTCGCTTTGAAATCTTTGAGTTTCTTAATCAAAATCTCATAAATGCTTTACAAAATATGGAATAGATAATTAGACAAATTCCAAGTATAGGCTTCAGATGCCCACATTCGGGTTGAGACGTAGGTTATTCAAAATTGGATGGCTCTAGGTACCGTTGTCTTATCGCAATGCGAGAAATATACGTACATTTATGCAGACTCTTCATTATTTAATTTCTTTAAGTATAATGCGGGGTGATAATATTTCGTGAGACAATTTCAAAAGCGATTCGCTGTTTATAGTGAATCGACGCGAAATGCCAAAACGGAATTAATAGCCCTTCTGAGCTAGGTCTCCTTTGGGCTAATAAAAAGAATAATTACAAAGTAGAACTCAAATGAATGAGTTTCTGTATTAAGATTAAGAAGGACAAATAAAATCATCAACGTTTAAATTTCCGACCTTGAATAAATCGGACCCTTTTGTTGCTGTATTTTGGAGAATAATCCTCATTTTGCAGGTTTTAGAGTTGATTCAATTGGCACTATTCGAAATAATGATTTGAGAAATAGCTTCATGATGTTTTGATTATTGAGACGTCGTTAAAATTCTGATAATTTAATAAAATCATAGAAAACTTCTTCCCACTTTGATGTTTTAAAGTATTTAAGACCTGTGTCTGGGGACTTCACGGAAGCTGTTTAAAACAAATTATCTCCAGCCAGCTAAGAAATCTAATCAGAAAAGACATTGCATAATATAACAAGTTGTGTCATATATTATTTGATTTGGTAAAATTTGTGTCCACAAAATGAGTCAAAAACGATATTGTCAGTGCATTACAAAAAAGAAGAAGGGTAGACCCGAACGAGCAGGACATGCGTTTTTGTACACCACAGAGAACAGAGGTATTCACTGGGTTTTTATAATTCCAGCATTAATTTTTATATCATCGGATTCAGTAAGAAGAGACAAAGAGATAGTTGCAAAATTTATGCTTGTAAGGCTTTTAGTGCAATCGGTACAGGCATTTTTCAATACTGGATTGCAGGAGGCGAAAAGGCGTGATTCACCTTTAACCCAGTGGCGTAAATAAGGGTATGCAAGGAATGCCGTCGCATAGGGGCCCGAAGGCATAAGAAGCCCTTGAATGTCCTACTGAAATACATTTTATATGTAAATATATATATATGTATGATGCAGATAGGGGTCCTTGCAAGCAGATATAACAGCTGAATTCAGTGTTGCACTGAATACCCCCAACTTCTCCCCCCCAAAAGAAGCTGTATGGTTTAGTTTTGATTCCCCTCTGGAGGATAGTTTCAAGTTGTGGAGACATTCGGTATTTTTTGAAAGCAGGAGACTTGAACCCGCCCGAAATCGAACCACGGACCTCTCGAATTCGATACAGGAAGTCAGGCCCGTGAAGTCCACTAGAATTCGTGGAAATTCTAGTTTCAGGAAGTGATTTTATACTGCAGCCACATGTCAAATTTTGTCGTATAAGAAAAGAGTCAGTTGGCCAAGGAAAAAATGACTACTTCTTTTGGGCATTGTAGATTTTACGCATCAGTTCGTGTATTAACACTTGGTTATACAATTCATTTATTTACTATATCTCATGATAATGGTTCATTCCAGAAAAAAAAAAAAAAAAAAAAAAAAAATATCTTTTTGTGTATACAAATTGAGGAAAAAATATCAAAGGCCTCTTATTGCTTAATTATTTTTTAAACTCATAAGAAAATCTTATTCGATATGATTCATAAGCTATTGATATGTAAATATATTTGAACTTTTTACATCGCACAGAAGAAAAAATATGTTATAACGAATGATAGTTATTGCGAAATTTACCTAAATTAGACTGTCAGCAATTGTAGGTGTTTCATATTGGTCATTGGAATAAAGCGGCCGTTATAACAAGCGTCCATTGTGTTAACATTTTTAGCATGTTTATCTTAAAATCTAACTATTTATGTATTCACTTTCCAAATCAGCGAAAATATAAAGGGGACAGAAAACAGTCAGCTATTTTACATAAACAATGAACGTTTTCTTGAGAGATGCAGAAATCCAATGGAAACTTTTCATACAATAATATAGGCCAAATAAGAATATTACCTAAAAGCTTCTTATAAAGCTTTTCTTTGAAATTTTTCATAAATGTTTTATCTTAAGAAGACTTTTTTACCCATTTGTATTAGTTATGCTTTAAATATGCGTACTTCTAATTAGAGATGAGCCGAGGTTTAGCTGAATAACTTCAGAAACGAGAAGAGCGATGTGAAATTACAACAAATTAACGGCATTCGGACGGTGGCTTAAATGAATACTGATCAAATGTGGTCAAGTCATAAATTACAAACGACCCTAAACACGGGGAATGTTGAAAAAGGAAACACTGAGCTCTTCGATGTCGTGGGAAAATGTGAGGGTCGTTTAATCTAACTTCTCTACATTTCGTTTTATAGAGACGAAAATAAGAAAACAAATTGAATTCTTTGAATGAATGCAATTTATTTACTATGAAAATGGATTATTGAACGATAAATTTTAAGGCAAGTAACATCTTTTCTTAAAAACATAGGAGTAGAAAGACACGAATTTATTACTTCAATGAATTTGTAGTGCAAATATTTTATTTATTTATTTATTTTTCCAATGGCAGATTGTGAACAATTACAAATGTAACCCAGTCCATTAATCTATACAACGCCAGATGTGGTGGTCTCTTTATTATGGAGGCACCTAATAGGTGGGCCACCATATCCTGTCCTATGAAGGTACGGACAGTTACAGCCATGCCTTCTCCGGGATTCGAACCCAGGCCCTTCGGCATCGCAGTCAGCTTCACTGACCACTATCCCGACTGGGCAGCTTGTAGTGCAAATACTGAGTTTTGCAGTTCGAATGCTATGTTACATATATACGAAATATCTGAATATCTGAGAAAATAGTCGTAACTCAAATGTCTTTCAATCTTTTCACGTTTAAGGACTGTTTACCAAATTACAAATACATTGAGGGTGGCTACTGTTCGGTTAATTTTCTAACGCCCTGTTTAATTGTTTTTGATTCGGGACTTATAAAATAACGCAAACTAGATTGCAGAAAATTCTCAAGAATGAAGTTAATCATACTGAGAAATACATTATTGATGCAATTTTTGGTTATATACATATTAGTTAATATGGAATCATTAAATTATATATATATATATATATATATATATATATATATATAATAATTTATTTCCTAAACCGTATTGATTAATTGATTATATATATATATATATATATATATATATATGTATATAGGCATATATGAATGGAACAAAATATGTAACAAGGTATAAAATTACAAGAATTAAATTACCAGATGCCTGAAAACAGGTACGATAATTTTTATTAAACTGGTATTATTTTATATTTATGTAATTATTTTGCGTATTATTTTGTTTCTGTATATTTCGTTATTATAATCGAATATTCAATAGATATATTTTTGAAGTATAAATCAAAGAAGTAACTAGGTATGATTCTGATACTTAATTTGGAATGAATTTTTCAAAAATAAAAGAGAACTTATGGTATACTATTTGCAGTTCTCAATTTTCGAAACATATAATTTCGAGAGTTTAATTTTGTTCATATATTTAATCTGTTACTGGCCTTCTAAACTCACCTCTTGATGAGTCCAAAATGGGGGGAGGAAATCTTGAAAAAGCCCTCTGTGGACTCTGTTTGAACGCAACGAAGACGTCATTGGATACGTTGGAATTTGTACAGAAACAGTCTAGAAACTAACTCAAACGCCCGTTTTTTTCAGTCTATTTCAATACCCATGAGTGTCAATGCATTCTATTTCTTCCGAGACCCATTTTCGGGGGTCACTCTCTCATCCAATCTTGGAAAATCTAAACTCACCTCTTGATGTGTCCAAAATGGGGGGACGAAATCTTGAAAAAAGCGAGAAACAAATTAACGAACTCCAAAAATCAGTCCTAGTATCGAAATTAAAATTAAATTCATAAATGTGAATGATTCTTACAGTTTACAGTATAATACGCTTTGCTTTGGTTCACTATAAACGGCATATCCTTTATCAAACTGTTGCCGTCAAATATTATCACCCGATATTATTTTTAAAGAAATTAAATAATGAAGATTCTGCATGTATGAATGTATGTTTCTCTCATTTTAAGAAAGCGACGGTACCTAGAGCCATTAAATTTTGAATAACGTAGTCCTTTACCCAAACATGTGCACAAATGTAACATATTTATTTATCTTTCAATTTTCATTAACAAAGTCGTCTCTGTGAAAGCAATCTGTTGCCGCTGCTAGAAGTAAAACTCTTTTGTCTTCCACGCGTTCAGAAAAGCCTAAGATACTTTCATATTTAATCTGGAAGGTTACTGAATAATAAACTAAGCGTTTTAAAAGCAACAAGCGCAGTTCTTAAGAACATTTTTTACCACTTTCTGATATGATTTATTTAAGTAAACGTGTTTAAAATCATGGCACGTTTAATTAGAAGTATTCAGTATTTAAAATATATATATATTAGCTGACTCATTAAAATCATTATTATTTTTTATGATAACTATATTATGCGGCTTGCCGGTACGAGCGGCTAGTTTAAAAAAAAATAATATAGCGAATATAAATATGCTGTTTTTAAATATATTGTGACTTTGCTGTTGAACTGAGTTTTATATGGCGCAAGTTAATGCGTATGTTATATGAACGTGATACTTAATAAATAAATTTAGTATATAAAAACTTAATTATAAAAAAAATTGTGAGCCATCTTACTAAGAAAATTGGATACTGATATAAAGAACTGGGAAAAAACTGAAAAGACTTTAAAAATGTATGCCAACACTTAATACTGCATCTAGAGTTCTAAACATATGCAGTTATTCAGCTTTTTAAAGAATTTTGTGATTTTGGTGTTGAACTGTATGTGGCGTAATTGCGAAGAAAACGATGCTTAATAATAAAACTAAAAAAACACACACATACAAAGGAAAAAAAGGTGCGAAAGCTAAGGTTAGCAGGAATAAGTACAACAGCAGACTGGTAGACTGCGTGCTTTTAACAAACCCTTTTGGTTGACCGTTAAAATCTAAAACCTTTCAGATTTTTTTTCTTGTTTTCTGTTTTCTTTCTTTTTTCTTTTTTTTTTTTTTTTTTACTACTGTATTTTTTTGGGGGGGAGGGGGCAAGAAAATTTTTTGCATAGGGGCCCAAGAGTTCTACTTACACCACTGGTGAGAACAGGTGTAGAAAAAGAGAAAATACTCAAATTTCCCTCTATAGAAAAAACTAATTTCCTGGGTGCTTATCTGCTACCGGAACCAGATTCAGAAATGTATATATGCATGTATATAAATTTAAACAAATTTAAATTTAAATTTTAACAAACACGTATAAAAGTAAAAAAGCAAATTTAAAGTCAAAATAAAGAAAAAAAGCCAAAATAATTTTTAAAAAAATGTGCAAACATATAAAAGATTTAATTCCCGAACTAATCTACAGTATTATTTATATTCAGAAGCATAAGCGAATCAAGTGCAAAACCAACCTATGAATATAAATTCACTAATTTAGCAAATTAAAATTAAACTAAACAATTTTTTAAAAATGCATAAGTGAATGACTGTTGAGTAGGCAGGAGACAGACTTATCAAGGGGAAGTTGCCTCCAAACCTAACTCTCCAATCATTCAATTCGTGTTTCGTCATTCATGCAGGCATGGTAAAAGTAAAAATCAAATGTAAAAAGAAATACCAATAAAAAAGTGGTACCCTTAGAAATTAACATTAAAGAATTAAAGTTCTAAAAGGAAAATACTAATGAAGTCTTTTAAGAAACAAGCAAGTAAAGTCAAGTATTAAATTAATTTTTTTTAAATTAAATTTTTTATATATATATACGTAAGTGTGTATGTTCATGTATGCATGTATGTACGAACATATGAATGTGTATATACACAGTTACTTTACATACATACATTTCTGAATCTGCTCCCGATAAAAGAAAAGTACTCTGTGGGAATACTTTTTTAAAAAATTAAATAGTCATAATAAATAATTTTTCAAACACTAAATAGTATAAATCTATAGTGAAACTATAAGAACGTTGGTCTAATGCTTGCAGCATAGGTGAAGAATGACTGCAGTAAGTATTACGGATGTGGGTAACATAAAAATTTTTATAAGATTTTACTTTGTTCTTTCCTTGCTTTGGGGAGGGCCAGAATTTTCGAGTGAACTATTATAATTAAAAAAAAAAAAAATCTGAAAGGTTTCAGATTTCGCTTTGAAAGCCTTGAGTTTGTTAATCGAAAATTCGTTAATGTTTTAAAAAATATGAAATCGATAATAAAAAAAAAATTAATTTGGTCTTTCGTATGCCCATATTCGTAGGAGGATTGCGTCATTCAAAATTCGATGGCCCTATGCACCGTTGTTTTATCACAATGCGAGAAATATCCATACATTTATGCAGATTTTTCATTATTTAATTTCTTCAAATATAATGCAGGACTCTGACATTTGGTGGCAACAGTTTGAAAAGTGAAACAGACATTTTTAAAAAAGAATGATTCAACGCGAAATCGCAAAACGAAAACAATAGTCCTTCAGGGACAAAGCCTCTTTGAACTAAAAATACATTGAAGTTGTTCAACGGTTAATTTTCAATACAGAAAAGCAAGGATTTTTGTGAAAAAGGGATTTGAGTTAATTTCACTCTTCCTCCTCCTGCCGAAATGGCATTGAAGTTAACAGCATTCCTCTCCTCTTTTATTTATTTTCTTTAAATTTCATTGATTTTTTAAATTGGCGTATTGTTTGTTTGAAGAGTTTTAGTCTTAACATTTATTAAATTCTTTCATGCATTTATAGGATTATTTGAAATTGATTACTTATGAATTTCACTTTTTGGTCTTTGTGAAAAAGTGGTTTCAAATTTCTTAGTTTATGTGTTTACTAGTAATTTTTCAGCAGCTTAATGTGCGAAATAGATATACACACAAAAACTTTAAAAATCTAAAATCTTAATTTGTTCAAAATAACAAAACAAAATTCTAGAATCCATAGTTGATTGAAATTACAAAAAATGTACGTTTTATTATATAATTTATTAAGTAAGTTTGAAAATTCAGATATTTAAAATAAATTCTCTTCTAGGTGGCAAAGAAAATGTTTTATTAGGCGGAAACATGTGTTATAAGTTAGAAGCATATTACCCGTGTTTTCTGTACCTAATATTTTTTTTAGAGTTTCAACGCCTAGGCTCATTAAATAGATCTAGGATCGAACATTAAAAAATAAAGGGAACAGCTTGAGTATAGGAACACATTGGCGATTTTTTGGCTTACCAGAAATGTCGCCAAGCCACGGAAAAGCCGTTAAAATAGAAAGCACGTTTTAACCAGAAAAAAAATTTAGAACATATGTTTAAAAAGCAAATTTGAAGGTACATATGTAAGTAAGGGCATATTTTAAGTAGTATTATTGAAAATACAAGCCTTGTAAAAGCAGTTAAAATTGAAAATAGATGTTAGAATGTACATTTTAAGAAGAAAAATTTTAAATACAAATTTAGAATGTATATTTAAAGAGTGAAACTGAAAATAAATAAATCATTGGACGTATATTTTTAGCACACATACTGAAAATACAAATTACAGGCTGTAAAATTGAAAATACGAGCTCAGAATACATGTTTAAATTAAAAATATGAAAATAAGAGTTAATGCATGTTTAAATTAAAAGTAAAGAAAAGTTTGAAAATGCACAAGTACGTGGAGGGATATTTTAAGCAGCAATATTAAAAATGCAAGTTTTAAGTTATAAAACTGAAAACAGGAGTCCAGAATACATGTTTAAATTAAAAATAAAAGGAATGCGGAAAATTTAGTAAAGTTTACAAAATTATGGTAAATTTACAAGGAAATCCTATACTCTGCCCAATTTATGTCCCTTACAATTTCTAGAAATTTGTTGAATACATCAATATTTTGCTCCTTTGAAGAAAATGACACTTTCCAGCTTAAAACACGCGGGAATGCGACGGGGTTGCCGACGTGGAGTATTCTAGAATTTACTGGGTTACCAGAAAAACAACCGTCCAAAAAGTACGCCAAGACAAAAATCGGCAATCGGGTCCTATACTCAAGCTGTACCAAATAAAGTAAGCATGTCATTATTCAAAATTTTCGTTCATTACTGACAGACAGACAGACAAAGTAGACAGATGTCTTTCTGCACCGATGGGCGAAAAATCAAGCAGAGGTGCGAAGGAAAGGTATATAGAAAGGGGGGCAATTTCATATTTCAGAGGAGAGTAAAATAGAACTTCGTATATTTTATACAAGTTCGAAAGGCCAGGAAGAAAAGATGGGACAAAATAAAGTAAAAAATAAATGGCCCAAATATAATGAAGAGGAAAAAAAATATATTTATAATTAGAAAAAAAAAAAAAAAGGGGCCCATAGAAAGAAAAGGAAAGGAAGTCCATGAGTGTAGTCAAAGGAATTTACATTAAATAGAGTCTTCCAGGTGTGTGTAATGAGTGTGTTTTGTAAAGATGGGGGAAACTTAATAATAAAATATAAATATTGTGGGTCCATTCACATAACAGTATAAGTCTAGTTTAGAAGCTAACTTTTGCTATAACAGGGAAACTGAAATATAAACATTTTTTAAATAAAACTTTTGTTTTTAACATGGGAAACAATATGTTAGCCTCTACCTTGAGACATAGTAACAGAAGACACATAAGATCAAGATACGTATAATATACATTAACTTAAGTAACATCATCTATTGTAGTTTCCAACATATTCATATACTCAGAAAACACCATCAGATAAAATCATAAATTTAAAACAAGGCGAGAACACATCAGAAAAAATAAATAAGTAAATAAATCAGAGTTTTTTTAATATTAATTAATTTTAAAAAAATAAGCATTTTGAAATCGCTAAAATATTTAAACAATTACACTTACAGTTTGAAAGTATAAATTGCAATGGGACTCTGAGGAAGCTAGCTATTTGCGAGATTAAATGAAGGATAACTGGATAATAGACCTTAAAATAGTATATAACCATGTGCCTTGGCACCATATGCCAAGCTGGCAAAGATGATAAATGCCCTAACAGAGTAAAACGAAGCTGCAAAATAAAAATAATAATAAAAAAAGGCTTAAAATATTTTTAACACCTAAACTTATGAGAGTTAAAGAAATAAAAATGGAAATATTATGCTTTAAGGAAAATTCATTTCTGAAGTTTAATGCAGTAAACTACCCTTCCCCCCCCCAAATAAATAAGTAAATAACAACCTGGGTCGGAAGATCGCGTTTATCCAAATATAAAATTCAAGGAAGAATATAAACGAACTTACCACAAGAATCGACGCCTGAAAGATGTGTAGATGAAACGTCGTTGATACAGAAACTGCAGACGGTTCTAAACTTCACCGAACGCTGCTATGTAGAGTTCTGATAATGTATCCGAAAAACAGCTAAATTTATATTCCGTTGCAGATTGAGGAATGAATAAAGGTGGCCTCGAGGACTTTGTAATTTCACAAAGGTAAGCAACTTCCTTGCTTACAACACGATCAACAAAGAGGCCTTTTAGAGAATAGAATTTTGTTTACACTTAAATGTTGAATGCACTTAGATCTAAAGAATTTAAATTAGAACGTCCCCATTTCTTCACGTTATTTGCTTAGAAATGGAAGGGGTGTTTAGCACCTGAGGGTTGGGACTCAAGGTCAAACCTTCATTGAAACTGAGTGATTGTTAAGAAATATTTCACATTCTGAATCATTTTTGGTGATAAGGAGTAACTTGAGAATTAAATGAAACAGAGCTTAAGTTGCGCCTTAGACCAGCTCCGGTACTTCTTATTTTTGGGAATAAATCATAATTTAAGTCTGAATGTACCTGAGCCTTAAAAAAGAAGGCTCTGGCACTTCTTTTGTGTAACTGAACAACAATTTCAGTAGAAATTTTGAACTCGAAAATTTTATTTTTAGTAATAAAATTATATTAAAGATCGTTAATTAAATTTTAATTTATCTCTTTGTATTTTATTAAATTATAACTACTTTAATTATTTAATTACTTTAGTAATTAATATTAGCCCAAAGGAGCGTTATCCCAGAAAAGCTATTTCTCACAAAATGCTATTTTGCGTTGAATCACTATAAAAATCTGAATCACTTTTCAAATTGTTGCAACCAAATATTATCGTCTATATTATATTTAAAGAAATTAAATAACGAAGAATTTGCATGAATGTATGCATGTTTTTCGCATTGTGAGAAAACGACGTTATTGTGTATTTTATAAAACTTTAATGAATTTTTAATTAACAAACTCACTGATTTGAAAGCGAGCAATGGCAACACTGTACGGGAAGAAACATTTTTATCTCCAGCGGCGAGACCGTCTATTAGAAATTCTAAAGATATGCTGTTTTTAAATATTTTTTGTCTAAAGGAACATGAATATCAAATGCTCTCGAAACGTGTATATGTATGTCAATAAAGAAAAGGCCCCTTTGGCTTAATATGAAACCATTTAAAAAATTTTAAAAATATTTTTTTAAATTTCAAATTAAAATTTTAAAAAAAATATGTTATTTTAGTCATTTTATTTACCTATTTATTTATTCTTGTTCCTCTTTCCTGATGATCTTCCTTAAAGCTCCGACACTTATATATATATATATATATATATGTATATATATATATATAGATAGATAGATAGAGAGAAAGGTAATGGGTTCTTTCTTGGCCTTTATTTTCACAATCATTTGTCGTAGTCGTCAAATTGAAAAGGAGGGGGGGGGAAGAATTTTCGACAAATAACGAAATCTAACTTTTAATGCGATCTCCCGTTTCTTGTACTTATATTTGGATACTTTTAAGTACTTATATTTTATATACTTATATATGGAAACATTTTATACGCTTTATGAAAAAATAAAATGATATGAAGTGTGTCTAACGAACGACAAAAATTGACCAGAATATTTAATTCCGAAATTTGCGTCTTTTTATAGCATTTTCAACTTGTCTCGACGGATCGATTAATGAATATACAATAATTCAAGGAAAGAAGTTTAAATAAACTGCGGCAAAAAAATGTGTATTACTTAGTAGGCCGTACAAGAAAGTGATATGGTGCCCACAATTTTTTTTTTTTTTTTTTTTTTTTTTTTTTTTAATTCTGTGGTTGAATGCTGCTGAAACAAAAATTCCGAAAGGAAATTAATCGATGATAAATTTCTTTTGAGTACCCACAACTTTCCCTTTATATTTCCGCAACTTTCCGTAACAAAGCGGATTTTATCACTTAGATGAAACAAATGAAAAAGAATTCAACTGCAATTTAATATCATCTTATATAGGCTAAATTGAGGGCTACTTATCTCGTAGCCGCTCGAATGGCTGTTACCGGATCATCCTATTCAATAAAATTAGAAAATCCTGTACGAAAGGTATCACTTAGACAAATAGCACTTGTGCGCTTTCCATATTCAAATAACCAATCTAACCAACTCGTTCAATAGTGCTAATGCTATAAAAAATAGTAAAGCACAAACAAAGAAGTTCTATGCCCTTTAAACCCTTTGACGCGCGCGATATTATTTTTATAATTTTTTTAACTAAAAACTCTAGAAATTGAATATTATGATCCTAGAGACAAATAATATATGAATTTAAAAAAAATCTACTCTTGCCCATTTTTCTGTGGGTGGTGGTCGCACCGTGAAACCAGCGCGCGCCTAGGAGTTTGAAACTTACTGAGGTAAGTAAGAAAAAAAAACTTACCTTTCTCCGTGCGCGTTTCCAATAAATGACGAAATTTACGAATTTCAAACAAAATGCATGTAGGAATTGCATAATAGATATATGTTTTACATTATTTTACAAAGTAAATCATCAGAAAAAATTAAAAAAATAAACATTTATGTAAGTTTTCTATAGCAGTGAAAGTACCTACATAATAAGGACGTTTGGCTACATGGATTTAAAAACTCAGTAAAATAAGGATAAAAAAGAAAGACTCGGTGTATTTTTTTAATTTCAAAGAACAAATACTTTTTGTGACACTGTTCAAAGCATGTTTTGTCTTTTTGGTACATGCATGCCCACACTGCATGTTTCGCCACATGTATCTTCTTCTTTGTGCTGTGAGGTTTCTTCCTTGTGCTACAAAATGTACACTGATCGGATCTAAATATCATCGGAATATATCCAGCGTTATTTAGTTTCTTTTCATCTGGCACATGAAATTTGTGGTTTTTTCTTGTTAATGCGGAGGGGCTTGGTCTTTTTCGCTTTGATTCGGATCATTCGTTTCCCATTCATACTTATTTTATTCGTATTTCGTCCCAAAATATTCAGAAAATATTTTTAATTTAAATAAAATTTTACGCGATTTCTATGTTTAATTACAGCAAAGTATATTTTCATTAAATTTAAACCACATGAAATAATTTATAAAATCACAATACTAGCTTGGGGAGCAAGCGTGTTGAGGTCAGAGAAAAGTCTCTGGAAAAGAAAGAACTTTTTACTGGGCAGGTGCATGTATTGTTTAGTAATAAAATAACTCTGTGAATTCAAAACTCTCTATCTATATCCGGGTAAAAATAAACATTCCTATTTGAGAAGCAAGCAAACGCCATTGTGAAGAGCAGTGGTTTCAAGGCGCGACCACCGAGCCTCTAGACGATGCTCTAGTGGGGCAGTGGTCGCGCCCTGAAACCACAAAGCAAATGTCATACGTATAGAGTTTTTTTTTTATATATGCAGTTTAATTATTGCTATATTTATTGTTTATAATAGAAATCATGATGTGCGATGAATAATTTTTGAAATTTAAAGTTATTTATATTAATAAAAAGAAGTTATTTTGTCTCATTGAAAACGAATTTTAAAAGGCATCCGATTTGAAGTACTAAGACCTAACACATGTATGATTCTGCAGTCATTTTGTGTTATTTAGAGGTAAAAGATCAGTAATCAATTGATTTTCACTCAAAAATTTCGGAAGGAAGAGGAGAAAAAAATTCGAAATTTGGTGGTTTCAGGGCGCGACCACCGCGTGTCAAAGGGTTAAATTATTTTTTGGCACAAATATGTCACTTAAAAAGAAAAAAAATCTTTAACAAAGTCATTACGAAGTCTAAAGGGAAAAAAAAGAAAATCTGAAAGATTTCAGATATTAACGATCGGCCAGAAGGGTTTGTTAAGGTTATTTATGATTTCTCTGAGCTGGAAGCGTACCAGTCTGCTGTTGAATTCATTTTTTGTCATTTAGATTTATTATTAAGCATAATTCTCTTCGCACAATTCAACAAAAAAATTATAAGAATGTTAAAAGCAGCAAAGCAACATGTTCAGTTTTCTTAGTAACATGGCTTGCAAAACTTTTTTTTTTTTTTTTTTTTGTCTTTTTATTATTAACGTTTTGTGCGTTAGCTTTATTTATTATGTATCGCGTTCTTCGCACTTAAGCCACATTAAATTCAATTCAGCGGGAAAATCCACAAATATTTAAAAACAGCATATCTTTAGAATTTCCGACAGACGGTCTCGCATGCTGGAGATAGAAATATTTTATTCCATGCACTGTTGCCATTGTTCAATTTCGAATCGTCGAGTTTGTTAAGCAAAAAATCATTAATTTTACAAAATATGAAATAGATTATAAAGTAAATACAAAATTTAAAATTCTGGTTTCCAGGTGTCCATGTTCAGGTGGAGGACTACGTTATTCAGAATTGGATGGCTGTAGGTACCGTCGTTTGTTCACAGTGCGCGAAAAATGCATACATTCATGCAGATTCTTAATTATTTAATTTCTTTAAAAAGAATGCAGGGCAGTAATATTTGGTGGCAACAGTTTGAAAAGAGATATCCCTCGAAACGTAAAATCCCGTTTCGAGAGCAGTAGTCCGTTTGGGCTAACGCCTCCTTTGGGCTAATAAATCACCTAAAGATGAAGAAATAAACTATCAGACAAATGAGATGACATATGAAGTGACAAATGAGATCATATGAGATGTCACTTGAAATGGAGTGGCCAGTCCTGGGAAAGATTAATGTACTATGAATGTGCGAAGTTTTAAACAGGATATATGACGCAGCATTGAGCTTGAAATTAATATATATACTTTAAAAAATATGTATATAAAGTATATAATCTAAAAATATATATAAAAACACATAAAAATATATATAAACGTTCAAAATATCTTTGGGCACGTATATATGCATTTTGAATTCATAAAACATAACGCAGGTGTGATAATTACTTGGTGTAAATGCTTGATGAGTTTAAAAGTCTTGCTGGAGTCTGTTGCTTTAAAAGCAATATCAGTTTTTTTCAAGCATAACTTTAGGAATTTTAAACTGAGTCAAGTAAATTCTCGCTTTCGGAGCGGTTCTTGCAAACATCAGAGTGAATGATTCATCTTTGTGACTATTAGGTTTTGAATTGTTCTCCTAAGCAGTAACCTGGATGTTGTTGTTGTTATTATTTACGTGTTGCGCACTAAGACACTACACGGAAGGGAGTGACGTCTTCGTGGAGGACTTTCTAAGGCTCGTATTAATACGTTACGCATGGGGAAAACCACGAAAACGCCTATGCTGCCAGTCCGTTCGCGGGTTTCGAATATCCTGGATGTTGGTTGGCCAAATGCTGTTTGTTTAAAATGTCAAAAAATTTTCCTTACAAAGAGGTCTTCTAGTTTTGAACTGTTTAATCTTTTCGAAAAAAGTGATCTATGAATGTACTCATGGTGGAATGCCAGAAATATACTACTGACAAAACACTAGAAACACATGACAGTTAAGAAATTAGACCTTAATATTGTTTGTATAGATCAGGACTTCTTAAATTTTTTTCAATTGCGTCGCCATTTTATCACTGAGATTTTTTCGTGACCCCAGGACCCCATAAAATATTTACGAAAGTTTTATGGGACTCCCATCAACATTGCTCAAATCCGACATACGTGTACTGAAACTGTCAATTTTGTTACTTGTACAGTAATATACTATAGCAGTTTTAGGTCATTAACTTTAATTTCCAATTTTAAGACATAGAACGATGTGAAAATTTTAAATAAGTAGCAGAAGAAATGACAACGTCAAGTGGAAAGCAAGTAAAATGAACGTTTATATTATAAAAATATACTGAAAGTTTCGTTTTCGTGCGTCAAAACAGTTTCGTTTTTTTTTCTTTGTCTGTATTGTCTTACTTTATCTATTTTCAGATACGCCTTGTAAAAATAATTGGTAATTC
Source organism: Stegodyphus dumicola (assembly GCF_044657685.1). NCBI lineage: Eukaryota > Metazoa > Arthropoda > Arachnida > Araneae > Eresidae > Stegodyphus > Stegodyphus dumicola. Next base: position 7,778,858 of record NC_140778.1, on the reverse strand, counting down.
TAAAATTATTATAATGAGTTGAAGAAAGATCAAAACTGCTAAAATTTTTCGCGACCCCCTGCTGCACGTCGCGACCCACAGTTTAAGAAATTCTGGTATAGATAAACAGTTAAAAATTGTAAAACATAAACTGATTTGGCGAAATAACCGAAAAATAAACCTCTTTGGTGAAATTCAAAATGCAGGTTCCGAAAATTTGGAAAGTCGCCAAATTGATACATTCATGCAACGGAAATGTAAAAATAATGAAAGAAGAGCTATTTTGGCTGTCAGTGGACAAAAACTTAAAATAGAAGGTTTTTACAGAACTGCTGGAAATTTAATCTTTGAAAAATGAGGTCAGGATAGAAGAAATTCTATAAATCATTTTACTGTGGACAGATGCATCATATTTTTGTCATTTGAGTGCAATACAAATACTACTGCTTTACGTAATAATAAGAATTTAATGGATTACGTACTGAAGTTATAAAGTGAACAAAATGCAATAAAAATATGAACAAATAATTATCCGATCTACGCAATTATAGTCAGCGAATGGAATCGAATTCCAACAGTTAAAAAATTTCTAGTGGTCAAGTGCTTTTCCTCATGACTAAGGCAAATGCAAGACAATTCCATTAAAAATCCTCTCTTTCTTTTAATGTAAAAATGCTATACACTTTTCAGTGTTTCATTTTATTTTGAAGTAAGCGAACTGTCGTATTGCAAGCTGCAAGCTAAATTCGATTTTTTTAAGAATCGCCTGAATTTTATCGCGTTTTTCCCTAACAGAGATATGATAAGTTTTAGGGATAAAATACGATAAAATTTTCCCTTCGAATTTGAAGGGACTACTTTACATTTAAATCTGCCACCTGATTGCTTTTTAGAGCCTATCTCGTCAGCTGATGAGACGAGAATTTCTTCTATTACTTCCTCAACCGTAATCTCCACTGAACTTTCATATTCTTTCGAAATCTCAGATCAGATTTTTCAGTTAAATATCTTCTTCGCTAAAAACTAATTTCATATGTCTAATGTATAATCTTGAAACAATATCCAGATCACACTCTAGCCCACCAGGGGCCGAGCGGTAAAGTCGCTGAACACTGGAAGTTCGGTCCGAGGTTCGAATCCAGCAAACGGGCTCGCTGCATGGGTATATTCATGGTTTTTCCTATCTGTAATGTGTATTTGAGTCAGTTTCCCTTACAAAGTCCTCCACGAAGTTATCCCTGGAATAGGCACACCTGGACGAAGGCATTCATGGATGAGATTCAGTGCATTTTGTGACGAAAACTTTCTTTCTTTTTAGCTCGAAAGGGCTACTAGTCTTGAACAGAGATGGACATAACCTCTGTTTTCTGGGATCGAATCAGAGCCGTTCTCTCTCTGAAATGAATCAGCTCTTTTTTATGTCTCATCTTTCACCAGTAATAACATTGATGAAAAAGATCGAGAACAAGGGGTGAATCTGGAGCAGTTAGCGAGTATGGATCCAAGGGCGGAAAGGATGGGATGACCGGATCGGGACCAATTAACGAAGCTGGAGCGAAAAGAATCGCACGGGTCGTGGGATCTGAAAAATTGACTCATCAAATGCTAACTCTCCAAACTGATTTCTTTCATCTGTAGGTTTGAAGATTGCCTTTCTACACAGAACTAACAATAAAATGCTAGAATGAAAATTTTTTAAAATGTCGGGGATGATAATTATTCTTTTCTACCCTAATATGAGAACCGAACTTTCCTGGCATGTTTCCAATAAGATATATATATTCCTAACACTATTCCAACTACAGGTCTCCGTGAACGGTAAAAGACTTACGTTTTCTAGAATCGGAATTAAATTCACAAAGTAAAGTAAATTGGTCCTTTGAATCCATTCCGGAGCGGATCATTCAATCCTAGCCTCGAACCTCAATTTTTCATCGAATCACTTTCGATGTCCGTATTATTTTCAAATAAAAAGATGTTACATCGGTTAACCAAAAAGAAAAAAGCTTTTATCACATGGAAAGCGATTGAAAAAGTTATGTGTAAGAACAAATAAAATTGAAACTACAAAGCATATTGGTCTAGAAACTAAACTTTGTATAAAATAAACAATTCAAGCGTCAGAATTAGAGGAGCTGACATCGCGGAAAAAACGATTTCTTTTGAGCAACGTTAAAATCTGAACCATTCCAATTTTTTTTTAATCCCAAAGGGCGCTAGCCGAAAAGGGCTATTAATTTCGTTTTAGGATTTTGTGTCGAAAACTTTAAATGTCCGTTTCACTTTTCAAACTGTTGCCACCAAATAGTATCACCCTGTGTTACATTTAAAGAAATAAATAATGAAGAATCTGCATAAATGTATGTATGTTTCTCTCATTGTGATAAAACAGCGGTAACTACAGCCATCCAGTTTTGAATAATGTAATCCTCCACCAAACATGGGCATCCGGAAACCCTAATTTGGAATTTGTTTTATTACCGATTTCATATTTTGTAAAACATTAACGAATTTTTTATTAACGATTTCAACAATTTCAAAACAAGCAATGGCAACGCTGTATGAAAAAAAAATTACATCCAGTGTGCGAGACTGTGTATCGAAATTCTAAAAATATGCTCATTTTAAAAATTATTTTGCGATATTGCTGTTGAACTGTATTTTATGGTGATATTTAATAAATAAAGGTACAGCAGTTTTAACTCCTGATTGGTTCTGGGTGAGCATTGGTGTATTGCAATAACCCTCCCCAAGAGCATCCCAAGGATGTTCAGGAGGATTAAAGTCAGGATATTTGGCTGTCCAATCCATTCGGTGTATATCCTCGCTTTCCAGATAGTCATCAACTGGGTCGGCCCTATGTGGTAGTGCGTTGTCATCCATAAAAATGAACTCAAGGCCAACAGCTCCCCTGAAAAGTCACACATAGTGCTCTAGGATCTCCTGTTTGTAACTCTGGGCGTTCATGGACCCAGTGTGAAACAAATGGAGCGGCTTGCGGGTATCTTGAATGAACTCTACTCAGACCATCACTTCTCCACCACCACATTCTCCCTTTCCATTATGTTGCTGGAATGGCATCGGATCCCAGGTTCCCTCCATATCAATAATCTCTGAGAATTGGGTTGTAGGCTGAATCTGGACTCATCCATGAAGAAAACATTAGCCTACTGAAACTGTGTCCAGTGTTGGTGTTGCATGCACCATTGTAAATGCTTTCTTTTGTGAGAGGGAGTGAGTGGAATGCAAACAGCGAACTTTCTAGCATATCGTCCTGTCTCATGGAGCCTTCTGTTCTCTTAGAACTGATGTACCTGTGGCAGTAGTGAGGTCACAAGACAGGTTGTATGGCTGTAGACGTTCTCTGGCGTTTGGTTGAAGTACCAAATGCTGGTCATCATTGGTCTTTCTGGCACTAGGGCAACCATAGCAACTGGACACTGTTTTTAAACTGTCCTCAAACTAGAGATGAAATTTGATGTTACATCCAGTTCTCTTGCAACCTGAAGTTGGGACTGCCCTGCCTCAAGCATACCCACAATTCTCATCTCATACCAGAATCCAAACAGCGAAAAACAATAAGATTATTTAAGAAAAACAATAAAAATCGTTACTGTGGTGCAAAGCGGAGAGTTGAGCAGCTGGACGCAGACTTTTATATCTCCTGTTGATGTAGCAACATGCACAGCAATACATAAACTCATCTCCCAGCACCACAGTGGCATTATATGGCAATAAACTGTCCAGGTTTTGTGTGGTATTTTAGGAAAAATGAGGGAAAATGTTTTCCATCTCTTAATTTTGTACACCAGTGTATTTACGAGTACTTTAGCTGAATTCGATGTGTTTTATTCTATGGACTTTTTTTTATTGTTGCTTTCACCAACAGTCTGTTGTAATGCAAATTCAATTCATTGAATTTTGAAGTAACTTTGCTGTATGATAAAGTCTTGACAAAACCATGGCATCAATTGGTAGCTGAGAAAATACTGAAATACGATTGTAAATTTCAAAATTTTAAAATTTAAATTTTTTAAAATAATTTCTTAGCACAAACATAGTGCTTCTGTTTAGATATGTTCTGTCTTTACATTACTTTGTTTTTATTCCCACGTTCTTCTTTTAACACTATTCCTAAGCACTCCTAAACAGTGCCTGCTGTAGACACCGATTCTAAAAAGAGTTCCATGAGCCAAAACATTTGAGTACCGCTGCTATAGGGGAGTTAGCACGACATCAACACCCTTCCAGGGATCTCTAGACCAGTGGTTCTTATTCTGTTTTGTCCCATGCACATCTTTCACCTTGTTAGAAGATCATCTCCCCTTCTTTCCAGAACATGAAAAATAACATATTTTTTTATGAATTAAACAGATAAAAGTATAGAAAATGTTGATAATAAAACTAAAAAAAAGTTTTTTTATGTTTATAATGTAAAATTAAATATTTAATAGCCAAATAAAAGTCTGACCACATCCCCCTTGGTTGAGAACCCCTGCCTTAAACATTAAAATCCTTACCTGTAGAAGAATGAGATTTGTTGCGACAAGTTTTTTTATGGTTAACAACCTCATTTAAAGGGTGAAGGTAACTAAAAACTAACTAACTAAAAACTAAAAACTAACTAACTTAACTAAAAAGTGTTTAATAGGAAATATTTATAGATGTATTTATTTTTATAAAAATCAATAAAACTATGATTTTATAATTTTCTTTTCTGAAATACTTTATAACATTATTTTTTACTTGCTCATTTTTCTTGTTTGATTATAAAACCTAAAAATCTATTAAGTGCAAGGTTTCAGATCAATGTCATAATTTAAGCAAGTACTTTTACTACGACATGCAAAAATTATGTTGAAAGAAAGGTAAGACTTATAATCCAATATTATTCTTGTAGTATATGAAATCCCTAATTTCTGAAATACCAGAATCATTCACTTCTTCACATGTTGCAAAACTGCAATCTATTAAAATATTCATATAATGTTCTAACATCTCTAGTGAAACTAAATCTCACCTGTCCAAATGCTCTGGCATACAATCTGATGCACTAGGCTCAACATAGTATCTGAAATATAAGAACAGTTCCTACTAATTTATATGAAGAACTAAGAATAATTTGTGACTCATTCGCTTATCTTGGAATGTGCTGAGCATATTGTTCAATAAAAGGACTTTATTAAAAAAATTCAGGCAAAGAATATTTTCATGAAATAATATAAATTTGATTTAAAAGTTTTAATGAATGGATCTGGCAGAATCGGTCCTTAAGGACAAAATATTTTCCATCTTAAATTTAGTGAATTTTGCAGGCATATGCTTGCATTCAGGTTGCCATGACCTTTTTATCAGCTGCATTCAATGAATTCCAGTAAAAAAAGAATATGTTCATAAAAATACATGCTAGCTGCATTCAGAAAATTTGTAAGAATGTGCTTAAATGTCTGAGTATAACAAAATGTTTGAATATTTTTGAATAATTTGAATGCTGTTAAGAAAGTAGTCACTGAATTGTTAACTTGGACTTCTAATAGCTTAATGTAGCTTTTTCAATAACCTGCACCAGAAATTTTCCTTTTCAACATAATATTAGAAATCGATGGTGCTACTTTGGTAGACGGTTACACAGATTTTTGTGTTTTTTTTTTTTTTTTTGTGGTTTTTTTTTTTTTTTTTTTTTTTTCCGAGTGATTCGACTTATGATAAATCCATTGCTGGACAAGTTATTTATGGTAACCGATACTTTGTTGTCATTTTATTTAAAAAATAACGTGTTTTATTATGCATAAATTCCGTGTTTTAAATATTATTCATGGCTTCTAAGTATTACAAATCAATTTAATTTTGTATTTTTATTTGAAATAAAATTGTATTGTTTATGATATATTATATAATTTTATGTTGTGGATGATGTAATCAATGTCACCTTGCTTTAAAAATAATTGGTTTTAATATCTAAACATTATTTATGGCTGTTAAATATTAAAATGCAATTTAATTTTGCATTTTTTAAAAGACTGATTTTATTATGTATGATTATTTAAATAATTTTAATTCTATGCGTGATGTAATCAGCTTCCTGATTGGTTACAGAATATTTGTGCATTAACGAACTGTAATCAGTTCCCTGATTGGTTACTGAATATTTGTGCATTATCGCACCATTTTAAAATTTTATTATTCATTTCTTAGATTACATTTCATAGCGAACGGACATGTCCTTTTCAAAGATTAATGTGGTCATTGGTAAGTACCAAGACTTATTGGTATCGGAATAAAAAAATTGGCCTTTGAGACCTTATTTTGGCCAAGCTGGCTTTCCTAATCAAAGATTTATCTATAAATTGTTACAAGGGTCAGAGGAAATTTATTTTAAATTTTTGGAGAAACCTCGCTAATTGCTTCTTCAGTAAAGTGCGAGAAATGTGGATCACAGATGAAGATCATTAAAAGAGCCGATTCTGAGGACGACCGTATATGTTATTGTGGTCAATAATCGCTGTAACGGTTTAAAAAAAAAAAAAAAAAAAAAAAAAAAAAAAAAAAAAAAAAAAAAAGTATTAGACATTTTTCCTTTTTTACCGGCAGTAAACTTCTAATTGCTGTCATTTTAGCTCTAGTGTACTTATTTACTTTTTTAAAGTAATATTTCAATTCTTTTAAACGTTGGTATGATGGTTTTTAATTCGATATTCAATTTAAGTAATATTTTAATCCAGTTAAACGTTGGCGCAATGTTTTTATAGTGGTGTTTTTATTCTATTTTTTTTTTATAAAAGTAATAATTTAACCTTACTTTAGTATTTTATACTCGTAGTAAATGTGTTTATTTACATTTGCCTGTCACTTAAAAAAGAACGTTTTCAACAAAAATTAATCCATTATTTTTAACGATATTTATTTTTTTAAAGTTTTGAATACTTTTCTATGCGTAAAATATGTAAAAACAACGTTTTTCAAGATGGCTGACGATTGTAAAAACCGCGCCAACAATTTTGCCAAAGTAAATTGCCAAAAATCCGTGCAACCGTCTACCAAAGTAGCACAAAATCAATATTGGTTAATTATAATTAAAAGTCAATATATCAAATATATGACCATGTAGCAAAATCAACTCACAATTTGTCCATCATATAGAACATAAAACTGTGTTAAAAATTATTGAGAAATTAAACTATTCAATGACATCCTGAATTATTCAGAAGTGATTTTAAAACTATTTCTATGATGCAGCTGAGAATTTTAAAGATGAACTTTCATCAAAATTTAAATATAGTTTATCATCACAGAGCACCATTTCAGCTATTCAATCAATCTGTTCCGCCTTTTGTTCTTTAGGAAGGGGGAAAAACTAATTTTAATTTGAATAGTGCTTTGTGTAAACGCCTTTCATTGTTCTACTTACATATCTGACTTATCAAAGTAATTAAAAATAAATATATATTGTTTAGATTATTAATAAATTATCTATGCATATATATATTTTATTAAAATCTAATTTATTTTATGTTTATATATTACACATCTGTTCATTATAAAACTTTATAAAATGTAATACATTGAAATTATAATACATTATAAAACTTAATTATTATGTGTATCAATGTACTTTAATCACAATACATTGAAATAATTAAAATGTTTTAAACAGGTAAGAAACCTGCTAAATAGCTTAAAATTTTAGGAATTCAGTGATTGCTGCTGTAAGGCAACTTCAATTACAGAATTATTTTTAAAAGGAAAAATAAGTAATCATGATGTAATTACAAATGTTAGGTGGTTAAAAAATTTGTTATCCTGGAAATAAACCGCTCTTAGTATACTATCAACTCATCACCTAGCAAATTGGTAATTAATCACTTAATGAGATAACAAGTTTGCCTCAGTTATAAATTAAATTTTTAAGAGTTGCATGTTGTAATAGCATATTTTAATAAAAACTAGCAGACTAGAAGCAGTACATTTCAAAAACTTTAATAATTTGGATCAGCATATGATGAAAATGAAATTAATTTTATTATGCATGTTTAAAAAAACTTTAAAACCAAACTTTAAGCATTTTAATTCAGCATATAAACTACTACCAATTGCTTTAAAAAAAAAAAAAAAAAAAAAAAAAAAAAAAAAAAAAAAAACTACTACCAATTGCTTAAGCTAATAAAACTTCATAGAAAATTAAAAATGTATTAATTTGGAATTTTGAAAGGGCATAGTTTAATCAGACTAATTTTGTAATTGAAAAACTATCATGCATTTAAAAAAAAGGATATTATACTATCAGGAAGAGGAAGAAAAAAAAAATTGGGAGAACCTGAAGATATATGAGAAATTTTTTAAAGTTCAGTTTTTAAAAATCAGTTTTTGCCATGCCATAAATAACAAATTTTTTTTTTGTAATTATAGATGTATAAGTTGATTACATATTAAATTCTTTTATGTATTGTTTGATATTTTGATTGTACTTTTAGTACTTCTTGATCAGTTTTGATTTTTGGAAAAGTTTTGGCATTTTTCATTCTGGCATACAATTTTAACAGGAGGGAAAAAAAAATAATCCAGAAGAACAATTGCAGTCCTGTATTTTGTAAAATGTTTCTAATCCATAATTTGTCTCCTTTCTCAGCAGCATTCACTAACTTCTAGACTTTATAAAAAAATAAGGATATTCCTTAAAACAGGTGAAAAGCAGAAAAGTCATATTATTAAGTCAAAATTAAGCTAGCATATTTTTGGAACACTTTGTATATACTAAATTGACTGCTCCAAGATGTGCATATTTTAGTATTTTAATACATATTATAGTTTTAAACTAAATTTTTTGCAGATAAATTTTCTTTCTATTCTACATATAAGAATATAAAACAAACAAAAAAAGAATCAGCTTCCAAAAACTATGATGTTTTCTGAAATTTTACTTCATTATCGGTAGGTAAATAATTTTTATTGAGAATTCTATATTTCGCTTTATATTTTTCATTTCTACATATTTTTACCCATTATATTATACCCATTTTTTATATATTTTCTATTAAATTTTAACTGATATAGAAAATATGTCAAGGAATCATAAACTGATGTCTAATAAACACATTTAACAATACTAGGGGGTGTTATTTTAACTTAATAAGTGTCAATTATATAAATTCAGCCTTCTATAGATTTTTTTAGAAGTTAAAATATAAAATAAGAATGCATTAAGAAATATTAATAAATACAGAATTCATTCAGAAACTATAAACTAATATAAAAAATTAAATCACTTATGCACAGTCTACATTTTTTTAAATAAATGATTTGTATATTTTAAGGAATTTTTAGGACTTCTTTTTGGTTACCAATAAACAACCATCAAAATAAATCTTATGTTTAGTTTACATACTACTGTAGTTATCCCAACTTTATATCCCCATCCTTTTACAAGGTTATCCCAACCTTTTACATTAGTTTCTTTAATTTGATATACCAGTTCTTAGTTTAAACCAATCTGTCATACAGTAAAATAAACATTAAATCAGTGTTAATTGTTTTTACATATTTAAGCGACAGTATACTAAGTAGAATCTGTTCATAGAATTCATGAAATGGGAATGATTACGTTTGGTAGCTAAAGTCTAGGAATAGATATTCATAAATGCACCAGAAAAATGAATTTTCATTCGTTTAATATTAAAAAACAAAATAGCTTACATCTGAATAGATATTAATTAGGAAAATTATATCACATGTGATAAAGTAGGATGTATAAACAATACACTTATATAAATAACAGGCATACAGAACATTCACGTGTATAGAAATCTATGGTGCTAAATAGCAACACAGAATACATGATACAAATCCAAAGCAGAATATTTTTTAATGTACGTATGTAATGGCAGCTTAATGGAAGAGGGAGAAAAGACATCCTTACAGATCCTTACAGCATTTACTACTACCAGGAGGACTTTGCATATTTACACTTCAAGTACCTAGCTGATACTTACCATTAGAAACAGTAACTAATAAACCCATCCCAAAAAGAACAGGACGTGAAAATAAGCAAAGAATCGGTACCAATTTTGTAAAGCCATAAAAAATGTCAAATCAATGTACAGAATATCAATAAAAAAAGACAACAGCTTGTAAACCTTTAGCATGAAATATAAAACTAGAAATAAAACATGTTGCAAATATGATTTTATACATACAAGTTATCTACATTGATAAATGCCCTCTAAAATGCTGAATGGTAATTTACATGATTTAGATTTATTCTTGTGTGATGTATGAAACTATGTCAGTAACACCTGTCATTTCATCTTCTTCGTTTTCGGGATTCCTTGCTCGTAACAAAGTATCGATCATAAATCCTCCATTAGGCTGTGGCACTGGTGTTGCTACATATGGATTTGAAATAAAAGGAGGGACTTGTTCAGGTGGAGCATAGTTAGGCTGATACGATGGCCGAGGTATCCTTTCTTCACTTGTATAGTATTGATGATTTTGATAATACTCGGGAGACCTCGGAGGAGCATAAGCATCAGGAAACTGAGAATACAGTCTGGGAGGTGTTCTAGGATCTCTTTGAACATGTGATCGGTTTGAATATGTGTTGGGTGATGGAGGGCAAGGGTAAGGTTCAGGAGGAAACCTTATTTCACCTTGATAACTGTCCACGGGTGGAGTTATCAAGGTGAAATAAGGTACCGGTATAGGAATTGCTTCTGGTTCTGCAGACGGATTACCATAAAAGTGCTTCTTTTTTCTGGCTTCTGAGTATGAATCTAATGATATAAAACCTCTTGGGCTGCTATTTTGTGAGTATGTATCTAAAGGTGTGAGTTTTGATGGGCTGGAGTTGCCAGGATACGTTTCCACCAGGGATGGCTTCAATGGACTTGGTCGAGAGGAGTAGTCTTGGAAAGGAGCTAGTGAAGTATATGATGGAGGGAAACACTTTTCCTCAGGTGCAGTATATGAAAAACCAGGCAACTCTTTTGCTGGAGTATATTCAGCTTCTCTTTCATAAATAGCCGATTTGCTAGGATGTGGATTAGGCACACATGTGGTAGGAATTCTCTCTAATGGTACTTCATCATCACTATCATCTCCTTCATCTATGTTACTGAATGGTTCCATAATCGTGCTTGTGAAAGGCTTGCGCTCAGGAATAGGTTGAATAACTGCCGGCGTTTTATTAATACTAAAGGTCTAAGAAACTGAGAGATTTGGTTGAGAAATATTTGAAGGTCCTGGGGCTTTTGCAGCTAATGGTAAGCTTTCTTTTTCGTTTGGAACTTCTTTATTACTTTCTTCTTCAGGTGTTGTACCATGCCCACTCTTTGGTGATTTATCATAAAGAATAACACAGGGCACCATTTTTGTAGCTTCCTTTTTAACTGTCCTGAGAGGAGCTTTATCTCGAACTGTAACAACAGTGACTGTTTCTCTAATTGGTTCACGGGGCAATACATTTGGAGCAATGTCTCTTTTCAATAACATTTCTGGTTCAACTGATTTTGCAGAAACTTCTTTAGCAGATTCTTTTTCAGTTGGACATTTATCTTTCACAACTTGTTTAGTACTGTTCTCATCGTCATCTTCAGCAGAGTCTTGTTTGTCATCTTCTGATGAACTTTCCTCCTCTTCACTCTCATCTGAGACGATTTTGTTCTCCCGCTTTCTCGGTGCAGATTCTCGAGAAGTGGATTCATCATCATCTTCACTACTAATGGCTTTCTTATTTACGTTGAGTTTTATTCGATTTCCTTCACAGCTTTTATTGACTTTTCACTGATCTTCTAATTCTTGACTGCTTTCACTTTCTTCGCTGGAACTCATGCTCTTTTCAGATTCAGAATCGGAGCTGACCCATTTACGAACCTTTGGTTTTTTCTTTGGCTTTGTTTCTTTAAATGATGCTTCACTCTCTTCAGAAGATGCTGCTTTTCTTCGCTTTGGAGTTCTATAATGATAATAATGAAATTAATATATATATGCCTTTCTACATTTTTGAAATTTAAACATAAACATTAACACATAATTTTAATATATATTTACTGTCCAATAAGTTTTAAAATGTATATTAACCACTTGCGCTACGACTAAACTTCACCGTTGCAGTGCCGTGTGCTACACTATAACAAGCGGTAAAGTGTTTCATTTACGCCGCCCGCGTCTGCGAGTGCAATCCAGAGCTGTAACTCGAGAAATAAACTGTTTGAAATTAATCATGTCTTGACTTATTTAATAACTTTTGACGAATGGTAATGTATTTCACAGAGAAAATCTTTTTAATTAACAACGAACTTATTTAATGAAAATGAATATTCAAATAATAAATGATGTTCATACATTTTAAGTCAGCACTGTAAAGTTAAAATCTCTTACATAGTATTTTAATTTCTAGAAATTCTATATCATTTTTCCAGGTCTTCCATTAAAGTGTCAACTGAACTTCGTTGTCCAAACTGCTAAATTTCATCTCCAAATCTGTCTAATGCAAATCCATATGTTCCAAAGGCTTATTATATGCAATGGCCACCTTAACAAGGTTAAATACCCTTTCTGTTCTTTTATTTTTACACCTATATTACAATACTTGTCCCCTTTCCAATAGGTTGATTTCGTATTATATGTATAAGGAATAGTTTCAAGAATAAGAACATATTGAAATGGCATCATTCTTATTAAAATTTTTTACTTTTCTATTTACTTTTTAATATCAGAAGCATTTTTAATTTTGCTGGTTCCTGTGAAAGCTTTTTTATGAAAAAATTATAAACCATACAATATCTCTTTTTAAAACTGAACACTTTCTGCTCTTTATTAGTATTTCCTCTTTTTATGCAATTCAAAAGATTTTTCTTTTGACATTATGATACTGCTTAGTTCTGTGATTTGACATCTGATTTGAGCATTTTAATTTTACCATTTATTTACTTACAAGTCAAATGAGGAGAATTACACTATTTTTAGCAATATGCAACATAAAAGATATAAAAATAGATGTGCTAATTTTACTGTATTATGCATTTCAAAGATGTCAGCTAAAATTATTAATTTTGATTGTTCTTTTTAGTTAAACAATGTACTTTCTAGTTTTACATTATGTCAAATCAAAAGCTTTTAAAATCTAATGTTAGCAAGAGGAGAAATACATGAGTAAATATGGTAGAACTCAGTTTTTGGGTTTAGGTTCTTGCCATTCTTCCTCTCCCTCGTCTGATGATAATTCTCTATAACTAATACTCTTTTGTGCAGCTCGTCGAGTAACAGGCCTATATGTGTCACTTCCTTCCTCATCCCAATCTTTATCTAAAACAGAAGATTAAGAAAGCATTAAAAAAATAACAAATTATAAACATTTCAATTGATTCTCAGATGTCACAAAATAATATATTTAAGTGAATAGATTATAAGTTTACACAGCAGTGCTTGGTATAGTAAGTAATTAATGACAGGACTTAATTGTAGATAATATGGAACTGCTTATAAAATTGGATATTTGTGTAAATATGGCAAAATTTAATTCATAAATTAGACTCACCAAAATAAAATAAAAGTATATTTCACTGTATTACATTTAAAGTAATGCAAAAATATACTGAGCATTATAATGTACTCTCTATCCCTCTAGTAATTTAGAAAGTAACATATTCTGACATTTCATCCTAACGCAAAGATGATGATTGGTGGGGGATGCAGTTTCTGTACTGTTCTTTATAATTTATTGCTCTAAGTAATGGTAGGAGTAAAAATTATTCTTTTTCCAAGAAAGCAGTAAAATATGGGATGGATATTATTACATTTTATGAAATAAATCTTATGTTTTCCAATCATTTATAATTGATATAGTGCATTTACTTTATATTAAAAACTTTTACTTGAGGAATAATTTGAAATGTGTTTAACAAAACAAACAAAAAACAAATTAAATAAAAAAATAAAAATAAAAATAAAAAATCCCACTTTTATAAAAGCAGAAAAGTTCTCAGCCTGACCCAGAGATGGTGCTCCAAACAGCAAAAATTTTTTTCCTGCCTGGATGCAGGTGTCATTAGTTCGAAAGACAAGTTTCAACATGCTTTCTCAAGTAGTTTGTCTACAAGAATTTTCGTAGTAGACGTCTTGCATGCTATTTGTTAAAATGGATAAACTTGAATATTATGCAGCCATAAAATTCTTTGTTTTGGATGGACTAAGCCTTAAGGAAATTCATCCGAAGTTGAAAAAAAGTTTACGAGGGCTCTGCTCCTGCCATGTCAACCATTAAAAATTGGGCAGCTGAATTTAAATGTGATCGACCATCCCTCAAAGATGACCCACGTGAAGGACAGCCAAAACCCGCAACCACACCAGAAACCATAGGAAAAAATGTGTATGATATTGTGTTGGACGATAGGCAAGTGAAGGTGTGTGAGATAGCTGAAGCTTTGGGGATATCAGATTTGAAAGATCTGAAAAAGTAGCTTTAGTTTAACTTCACCTACCACATTTTAACGAAGCAGCATTTAATATCTCAAACATTTTATACAAATAATGTAACTAAAACAAAAAAATTATTACCACTCAAATAAATCATAACATTGAAAATCTTTTAATCTTTTCATCACAGGAAATACAAATAATTTTTATAGATAGAATATTGTTCAAGATATAAATAGAATAAAAGAATGAATATTATGGCTTGCTTAAATTTATTTTTTATATTTAAAATCTTTATTCAACAAATACATTTAAAAAAAATAATGAAAGATACTGAGTGTTCTTGTATATTTATCAATACACTTATTTCACTGTGGAATATAAGCAAATCATAAAATAAGTTCACCTTATTTAGGAAATTTCTAAGAAAGGTATTTTCATAAATGCAGTTGGTATACCACACATTAAAAGCAGAAAGTAATAGTTTCACTGTAGCATTAGTGATTAGCTGTTATCAGCTTTTAGAGGATAAATTCAGGTTTTTAAGTGCTACTCTCTAGGAGGTATTAGAACAAACAAACAAAAAAAATTCAAACAAGTAAACATTTAGAAAGTGTTTTAAACGTTTAAAAGTTTTAAAATGTAGAAGAACGCTTGAGGCACGTTACGGCCGCCCTGTGGAAGTTTCACTTGAACGCGCTAGACACAGTACGGACGATGAAGAAGTTAAAGCTTTTTTTTAAAAATAAATATTAATCTTTTTAATAAAACCTCTAATTAATGGCTTTTGAATCATCTAGAATGAAATACTAGACAGAGTAGAATTACCTGTAAGAAAATGTCATGAAAGCAAAAGACACTATCTTAAAAGAATTTGATGGATAATACTGGTTTGACAAAAGTTGGGTTGGCAAAAGAACTGGATATTTCTGTGACAACACTAAAAGCGGTTGTTTATAACACTAAAAGCGGTTGTTTATAACAGGAAAAAAGTTGAAGATCAGAAATTTGTGGACAGTCTGCTTCAAAGTACAAAAGAGCAGAATAATGATATTGACAGCAATGATCATTATTAAGGCAGAACATTCAATTCAATTTAATCAACATTTTATCTTTCATCAAACATTAAAATTATATACTTAACATGAACATTTCAATGATAGTCTGTTAATCCTTTCTACTATCTCAGTTCTCTGGTTGTTAAGATTGTATTACAACCATGATCATTGAGACCAAATATCTCGTACTAACCTGAACTATCTCTTCCTCGTCTTCTTCTTCTCACTTTTCTTCTTGCCTTCCCTCTTGTTCTAACTATTCTCCATTCACCAGATACTCCACTCTCTGGGTCCGATTCATTACTTGATGGAGGTGGAGTATGTTCAGAATCAGTGCTTTAATCATAAAAAGAATTACAATTATATACTGAAAAAACTGGATGTAAAACAAAAAGCCTTAACAATATCAAAATAATTCTCATATATTACGTCTTAGTATTACAATATGCAATGAAACGTTTCTCTGCCTTCAGTTGGTGCAAACGTATTTAAAAGTTCCTAATGTATTTCCTGATGATGGTCATAAATCCTTTATTGATTTAATAGAAAAAACATTAACTATTCAAAATCTGAGTTAACTTTTACTTAAATTCATTTAAAAGTTAATTCTAGATACAGTGCAGCACAATCTGTACGACTCTCATTTATACATCTTTTACATTTATGTGCCATTTCTTCTTGGCCTCGATTCAGCCCTATTTATTTTAATAGTAAAATATTTCTTTTACACATCACATACACATTGTTATATGTCACGTTTATTTGACTTAGTGCACTAGTTTTACATTATGTAGTCCAAACCTTTTCAAGTATTTTTCTCAGAAATGGGAATAGAAAAAGGAAACAAAGGCATGAGATTTCACAGTCTGGTGTAAAGTTGAAAAACCAGTTCATAAATAAAGGGAATACTTGGAAGGAAAACTTTTTCCTTTTAGAACAGAAAACTGTGTTAAGTGTACTAGACTGAGTAGAATAGCCTGATAAAAAATGCCATGAAAGCAAAAGGCACTATCATTAAAAGATAAAGTTAAAATATTAAAATAATTTGATAACACTGGTTTGAGAAAAGTTGAGTTAGCAAAGAAACTGGATATGCCTGTGACAACACTAAAAATTTATACATCTTTTACATGGTATCGCTTATGGTAGAAAAAATGTTAAAGAAAGAATCAGAAATTTGTGGACAGTCCGCTTCAAAAATATTGCCCGTATGAGATGGAAAGTTTCCCAGGGTCAAAAGGCTAAAAAATTTATAAAAATGCATAAGTGAATAATAGGATTAATAAATTTTTTGAATTATATATTTATTCATGGATTTTGATACTTGCACTTGATATACATATGCTCTCAGAATTTAAATGATATTGAAGATTAGTTCACAGCAACTATTAATCATTTATTTGTTTGCATTAAATTTCATTTAAATTTAATTCACTTTAAATTTCCTTTTTACGAATAGAGAATGTTTGTTAAATTCAAATATACAAGGTATGCATATTATATAATTTTCAAAATTTTTTGTGGGGAAAATTTAAATAAATAAGAGCATAAAATAAAATATTATATTTAATGCATAAAATAATAGAAATAAATTATAAAACACGAATATAGATCAAATTAGAACAAAAAACTTAGAAAGTTGCAGACAGTGGAAAAAGCGTATGGGATTCGAATTCACGACCCCATATGTTAAACCTTGTCACCGTCAACTTTACCACTAAGCTGGCATCACACGGTCTATCAGCTATCACGCAGACCGAACGAAAGACAGACTCATAGAATCTTCCCTCTATTGTGAGTAGAGTTATATATCAGAATACCTTTCATTGTTACATATTCAAAGAATCCTTTTAATAACGTTCGGAACAATGAATTTACCAATAATTGTTTTAGGCTTTGTTGAATTAAAACAAAGTTAATGCATACATTTTTAACAATGCTTATAAACCATAATCATTACAGATATCAAATCTAGTGGTGCTAAAATCTTACGTGTGGAGATTATTTGCTTGTTATTTTTAATGATGAAATCGCATTCGAACCATTTTTAGAAATGGAGTTCTTTTTTTTGACAGTATTGTGTTACGTTTTTATACCAACACCCTTTATCGACAGCCTATTGGACATATTTATTTGTTTTGCGACTGCCTTCCTTTTGTTTTCTCGAAGAGAAGAGAGAATTCGGGAAAATAATGATGAAAACTCTATTAACCGTAATGAACACAAGTTTAATGCCGGAAACAAGGTACGTAATTTAGATTTCCTTGATTCATATGCTGATATTAATGAATTTAATGATGATTCCTTTGATGTGGACATAGACAGTGACACCGATCTCCTCGAAGTTAATAACGAAGCTTTTGATAATAATCATCTTAAGTTGCATATTGATAGCGATACTGACCACATCGGCCATTTTGCCAAAGATTTCGATAATAATTCTTATGATGTGCACAATATCAGCGATGAAAAGCAAATTAATTACCTCCAACATGAAACAGAAAAGGATTTTAATTTTCCAAAACCTGATAACTCAGGTAATCAAATAGGCACGAATAGCAGTATAACCATCTTGAACCAGGAAGAATTCAGTTTGAATACCTCTATTGAATCATTGGATGCTGAATGCATTGTATCGCATAACGATCTTGGAGCACAAAGAGACATCGATTCTGGTAATCTCCTTAACACAAATAATGAACCAAAAATGAATGGCAAACTGGATCAAGTAGACACAACAGAACTGAAACCAACTGAAGATTCTGAAGAACAGCTCGTTGATCTCGTCGTTGATACCGTCCCTGTTATCTGCTTTGATGACGAGTACACTCAACATCCTTCTTCGAATCATAGCAAGCGTTTCAAAATTTCAAACATAAGGAAAACATTACTGAAATATTTCTGCTTTAAAAAATTAAAAATAAACAAAGGACTTAAAACATATTATATAGATCTGAGATAAGTTTACACAATTTCAGTTTGTATTCGTGATAACTTTGTTTGCCATGACACCAATCTCGACTGACCAGTACTTGCCTAAAAATTGGACATTGACTGACCAGTGACTGACTAAATGACAATCTCATTGACTAAAAGTAGGACATTGTCTGACCAGTGACTGACTAAAAATTAGACATTTTCTGACCAGTCACTAACTGACGATCACATTGACTGACCAGGGCCTGCCTAAAAATTGGACATTGACTGACTATGTGACGGTCTCCTTGATTTCTCGTTGACTGACTAAAAATTGGACATTGTCTGACCAGTGACTTACTGAATGACAATCTCATTGAGTGACTAAAAGTAGGACATTGTCTGACCAGTGACTGACTAACTGACTATCTCATTGACAGACCGGAGACTGAATTTGGACATTGACTTAGCAGTGACTGAGTGACGATTTCATTGACTGAGCACTGACAGACTAAAATTTGGACATTCACTGAACAGGAACTGGAAAGTGAAGATCTTGCCTGACCAGTGACTGAATAAAAATTGGACATTGATTGACTAAGTGACGATCTCATTGACAGCCTAGTGACTGAGTGACGATCTGATTAACTGATCAGTGACAGAATAAAAGTTGGACATTCACTGAAAATCAGCTGAGAAAGTGAAGATCTCTTTGCCTGACCAGTGACTGAATAAAAATTGAACATTGACTGACCAATGACTGACTAAGTGTCGTCCTTATTGACCGAGCATTGGATTTGGACGGAAGAAATTGCCTTTTCCGATAAGAGAGAGGAAAGATGTTTTCAGTCCAATCGATTGCGCTACAGCTGAAATGGAAACAGAAAATCATTTTAAAATTCTTTTGTAGAGCTACATTTCAGAACTGCAAAATTTATATGAAATTATATGGTAACCTGAAATTAAAATATTCTTTGCAGTTAAATGCCGTTGCTAAATTTTTTTTTCTTGTGCTCTTAAATTAATATACTAGTTTACACACCATATTCAGTTATGATTTACCAATATGTTCTATTTTAACTACAACTTCTCATTGAATTAAGTTAAGCTGTAGCTATTATTGAAATTTTTTTAGGCATATTTTCCCTTTTTGTCTGTGCTTCCAATTCGAAGTGACAGTCAGCTACTTCCTTTTTGTTTTTCCTATGTTATTTGTCGGCATTTCATATAAAAACCCTCCAGATTATCATTAAAACAAGAATAAGGATGTTATTTTGTTTTCTAGATTTTTTTCTCTCTCTGGCCTTCATGTCAAAACTTACTAGAAGTAATAAATGAGAATATATTGCTTTCATTTCAAACGAAGTATTTACAATATGTGTCCCATAGCAATATGCCCTGTGTTTAAGAATGCTAAGAGTTTTACCCTGTCTGATTCCCCGCCAACGTGCTGGCCGCATGGTTGGCTTCTGCAGCTTTCCTTATCTCGATGTACATTAGGCGATTTCCCATAGAACGTTCTCCGCTAAGCCATCCCTCGCGCCAGGCAGGTAACCATCCTTTTCTTTGCCCTTTTCAAATAACCTAACTTTTACTCAAACAAATCAGTCATGACATGAAATTTGGAAGAAATTAATTTAAATAACTTTTATAAAAATGTCTCGATTGGATATATACTGGAAGTTGAAGAATTTACACCCCACGGATACACCCAAAACAAATATTAAACTGAAAGCTTTCAGACTTTGTATTGCGCCCAAAGGGATCATTTTTTCATTTGCAGACATAAACGTTTGGACAGAATTTGGACTAATGTCCCTCTGGATTAAAAATATTTAAAAACAGCGTATTTTATAAATTACAAAATGAACCTTTCATATACTTTCATATATTTGAATAAATATTTATGAGGAATTATTAATAAAAAGGAGAATAAAGGAAACCCTATGAATAATCCTGAAACGTTTAGTCTGAAATTTAAAATTCAACGTAACTATCGCAATTGACTGAGTGCAGGGGGTGTTCAGGTATCCTCTTAAGGATTTTGCAAAGAATTATATATATAAACAAACGTTATAATTTCATTTTCTAATATATTCCGTCTGACAGCCCTTTTGTTGAACCATCATATTAAATCTTGATTTGTAAGAGAAAAGCCTTTACCTGAAAACATCAAGGTTGATTTTACGCCACTTCTCCTTCACGATGTTCCACAGTCCGTCCAATGTTTGGGGATGCCACGTATAAAGAGTTTGTTTTAAAAGTACAAATGCACATTAGTCCATAGGAGACACAGCAGGAGATTTGGTGGATATGCATCTAGAGGGAATAGCTTCAATTGCGGTTTCATATCTCACTTTTTTCAAAACATAAAGCAGTAGATTTAGAGGTGTGGTTTGTAGCATTATCGTGATGGAACTTAATAGAGTCAAGATTGTTTGGATAAAGAGATGGAATTTCGTCTTTTAATATAGGTGTTTAAAGTTATTTCTGATTGTAGTCCGAATTGATTTTGATATTTTTTTCTACTTTCCTTATTTTAAGTTCCCCTTATAAAAGAATCCAGTAAGAAAAATAAAGCCTTTAGAAAAAAAATTTTTTTTTCTCTGAACAAATATATTAAGTCTTTTGCTCCTCTTTTTCGGCAGTAAATTCATGTTTATCTCTTGCAATGGTTACACGTATGCCCAAGCTTCATGAGTTGTAACTACACTGAAGTGCCACTAAATTAGGGATAGACATGGCTATGCAAATTGAATAGCGCTGCGCCGCATCTGGGCTTACGTGAGGGAGTTGTGGTAAATGCACATACAGCTAGCACTATGCTTTTTGATAATGAGTTGTTTCATATACCAGTATAGGTAAAATTTCAATATCGGCAGATAGTAATCTCTCGTCGCATGGGCCCTACAATTTCTGAAATCCTCAGCGGGATGGGATTTTAACGGTCGACAATGTCAAGAGAATATTGAGAATACACGGAAGATGGGAAAAAGAAGTAGCGACTCTGCAAAGTGCAAAGCATATTTAACTTAGAACAATCGTGCTGTGAGACGTCTCAGCCGTATTGTACATGATCAATGAAGCCAAATATTAGCTCAAATTACCACCTAGCTAAAGCAGACGAAAGTCGTACAGTCAGTAAAAAGATCGTGTATCGCTCCCTTCACCATATGGGCTTCGGAAGCCGTAGACACACGAGGGTACCTTTCCTAAATGCATGCCATCGAGTTGCCATTCTTACCTGGGCAAGAGAATATAGAGAATAGACACTAGTGGACATGAAATGTGTAGGAGTGATGAGTCTCGATCCCTCTAACTAATACCGATGGGAGGCTCAGAATATGGCGAGAGAATCATGAATGTATGAATCCGGTGTGACAGATTGGAACTGTACAAGGCCGTGGAGGCTTAATCATGGTCTGGGATGCTTTCTTCTGGTTGTGTTTGGGATCTTTAGTACTTGTTCTTACCTCCATCAATATGATTCTGTACGTGGAGTTGATGAGCTATCATCTCCATCCATTTATGTCCCTGTCATTCACACGGAAAGGGAGTATCTCAGAAAGATAACTGCGCCTCTCACAGGTTACGGTTGGCTACTGGTTGGTTGGATGGAAGAGCATTCCTCTGACTTCTCTGTCATAAATTGGTTACTTGAAAGCCCTGACTTGAATTCTACTGAGCATCTTTCCAAATTAGTATATCTTATTATTGAGGAATGTATAGAATTGAAATGTTATGTTCTATTCACTCGTTTTGCATGTTCAGAATGTCTGTTATGATGGTCGTATGAAATGTCGTCGCTTGTTATGATGTCAAAATGTGATGGTTTCGTATGTAAGCATATGATTGAGCTTATTATTTATAAGTCTTCCTAGCGCTAAATACATTCCCTCTAATAACATATAGGTCATAGTTCATAGGTCTTCGCTTATTTAAGAGGTACAATACCCTGAAATCGTTACCTATCTATATCTGTCCTTAGTGGGTATCATATAAAAGTCAAAAATAAATCCCAATGTTGGAACAAACCTTTTCACTTGAAGTTCGGAATCACATCCAATGTGGCAATATGTAACAGTGGGATAACTTGTGTAAAATAGCGATATAAAATATCTGAAGCGTAACTTTCACATCGTAAAAGCAAATTAGCACATCTGTAGCATAAACACGTTGGCTTAACTTTTTCCTCGTTAGTGCTACGGTGCTTGAACCCTAACGATCAACATTTGCTTTAACTTTGAATCGCAAATTTATGTTGAATTTTCAAATGAATTCCACATTATTATACATATTTAGACATTTACATATGTCCATATTATGCGAGTCATTATTTTCTAGAAGAACGTGAGGCTAATTAGAACGGAAAACTTCGATTGCCTGCGTGGAAAGAGTTACGGAAGTGATATCTGCCCATTGTTCACGAAGGAAAACTAAGATATCCTTTTCCAAAAAGAACATATATATTTTATTCTCCAACAAATGAACAGGTGCCCTTTGAAGAGACTTCATTCGCAAGTAATCAAAGTAATCCTTCTACTTAGACTCAATGTTCAAAATAATGAGTCTCACAATCTGGAGATATACACATGTCTACATACGCGTAAAATAATCGAGTTCATTTAAAAATGGCTCTGAGCCCACTTCTTTCTGAGTTTGATTTCTATTAAAAACGAACATGAGTAAGGCCTCTGAAAATTTACACCTGATTCAAAGTTTTCAAATCTTTGATTAAGAGTACAATTAGAGATATAAATCTTAATTAAAGATTTGAAGCTACAGATCTGATTATTTGTATGACTTATCATTAAAGTCGTTGTTAGAATATTTAATTTTCATAATAATAATTTTTTAATAATAATTTATTTTTTAGCGTGTATAATTATGATTGAATTTTTAGTGTTTTTTCAGCATTAAATCGGGAAACACATTGATTATAGTCATGTTGTTTAGAAAAATATAATTTAAGAAAAAAAAAACGTTGTAAGAAAAGGCAGATCAATTATCTCAGGGTATGAGTGAATTTTCCTTACCAATTTGAGTCACGTCAATTATGTCAGACATTGTAGATATTAATATTAAAATATGAAAACTGAGACTCGTGCAGAAAATCTCACAAATACTTCGTCTTTCTTTCGAAGAAAATGCATGATATTCTCATTTACCGATTCATTTACAATTGATCAGTTTCAACATTTATCCCTAATAACTTTGTAAGAAACTCTGTGGTTACCATTTACTACCTTTTAAACAAATGAATGAAGCTTATACAGGTTG
Source organism: Stegodyphus dumicola (assembly GCF_044657685.1). Lineage (NCBI taxonomy): Eukaryota > Metazoa > Arthropoda > Arachnida > Araneae > Eresidae > Stegodyphus > Stegodyphus dumicola. The sequence goes on along the minus strand of NC_140778.1, from coordinate 7,755,216 downwards.
CGCTGTCAAATAGTTTGTAAATTGTGTTTCTTAAAATTTTAAAATATTTCATATTTTTAGTGAAATGCGAGTTACACTGAAGCAGCTTTCCATTCGAAGATGCTGTCGATATTTAAAATTATATTCAGAGTTTGTGACTGTAATAAAAATTAAAAGCAACGTTTCTCTCACTAGTTTTCTCATACACTCCTGCGCTTTATGTGCGTTAAAATTTCGGCGATTCAGAAGTCTGATTTAGAATGTATGTATGTGTTGGCGTTTGATTCAGATGTTTGATTATTTTCTGATTAGATCTTATTACGTTTGCAAGAAGTTCCAATAATTAAATAATAAAGCTATGGGGATTATTTGTTATTAGTTGGTATAGAAGTAAATAAAATGCTTGCAAAAATAAATAAAATACTTCTTATAGTTACCATTTCGACGCATCATATACAGACATTTTGGTTGAGGCCTAATAATAATTTAGATTTGCTCTCTGAATGTAATGTTTGTTTATACTTTTATAAAGTATGTTTCCTCAAAATTATTACAATACAGCATTAAGCATTTAAGCTCTCCCTTAATCGCGTTCACGTTCATTCGTTCACGTTCATTCAATAACGTTCCTTCGGCTTGAGAACTGTGTTGTGGTGAGAGACTTCTCACCACAACACTTATAGTTGGATAGTTTTAGGTTACTGGAAATGTCTACCTAAATATTAGAAACCCAGTATAAGAGCATGTGTGAAAGTGGTATGTCTACATTCAGTTTTCCTATTTTTAACTATTGTCAATTTTTTCTGTTCACTTTTTGAATATTTGATTTGGAGTGAAACAATCTTGAAGGTAGTAAGTGCTTCGAAATTTATAATCCTTGAACCCTTAGTATTTAAGTAGGAAAGTTCTCAACGCAAGACCCCTTGTAGAAGTATTTCACGTTACAGGGAAGTACTGCTATATAAAGTAGAATTACATCTGCATCAAGGTATGATGAAACCAGCCCCTTAATCGCTCCTTCAGAGTTTTCACGTGAACGTGGATTGCTGGTGAAGTTCAACTAGTTGCAAAGGAATAAAACTTCCAAATTTATTTTGAGATGGTGTGAAAACAGGGTTGATATGTTATCAAGCTACATGCACCTATGAGCGGCCGAGCAATAATGTTGCTGAACACTGGAACTTTAACATGAGCTCGATTCTAGGCAGATTGGCTGATCGCATGGGCGTTTTCCTGGTATTGCCTCTGTTTATGGAATATACTAATCAGTTTCCCTTAAAATTCTCTCCAATAAGACATTCTTCTTGAACAGACAGCCCTCGCGTGCTTCGCTATAATCAAATAATATACCTATTCTGTTTCATAAATGATCTTGCCAGTGGGTATATATTTGTCTTATAGATATATGTTGAAGAATAGATAAACTCATTATTTGCAGCCATAGTTCATAATCCATACACTTATTCTCTCCAAGGAAAGAAATTATTCTCTCCAAGGGACTTTCTTCAGCGAAGTATAATTAAGTATACATTTGTTTACTTGTATAATACACTACTGACCAAAAGTTCACACTAAATGCAAATTCTGAACATGCCCTTCAATTGTACTCGTCGAAGGTCAACTGTCATTGCAGAAAGGCAACTGAGATATCATACGATATTATCAACTCAACTGGATTATTCTTCACAAGTGCAGAGTGACGATAATCCGGGCGCTTTCTTAATTTGAAAAGATGAGTCAAATAATGGTGAATCTTGAAATTTCGCACGACAGATAAATAAGTCACCTCTCAGTCCGAAATATGTTCAAAGTATTGTTTTAAAGCTAAGGAATGTAAAAGAAAAGAAAATGTGAGTAAGGTTTTAACAGATTAAGCCAATGTTGTTTTTATAACATAACACCATGAATAAGGAGGCAAATCTACTTAAAGGAAGAGTGCAATCTCAAAAGTGTATCTAAAATGATTATTACCCATACTTTTTTTTCTTTGCGGTGTTGTATGACCTTCCAAAAATCATTGACAGTTACCGAAGAAAGATAATTCCACAGGAATATGAATAAATGTAAATCCCCAATATTTTATATACTAATAAATCTTTCATGCCAGAAATAGGTGCGTTAATTTATTTCTATTTTTAAGGTAGCGGACACTTAGCCGATGGGACACTTAACCGACAAGACATTTAGCCGACAGAGACACTTAGCCGACAGGACATTCAGCCGACGCGAACAGTTAGACTGTTCATTTCTCTCAGAAATCAAACCTCAGCAAATACAAGAATTTTGAATGAAATGTACAGAATTATGTGATTCGGTTATTTGGGAGCTCAAGAGTTGCCGCTAATGTTGAAAAATGTATGTGTAGCCAAAACTATTTCTTCTTCTTGATTGAATGGCCCAAGGAAGCTAAAAGGTTGGACACCTCTGGATTAAAGCTTCAACGAAAAGCCAGCCTGCATGATATTAACTGCTAAAAGCACACATTCAAGCGAGTATTTGAGTATTTCTGTTTCTCTGATTTTTTGCCACAGTAAATATGCAGCATCGTGTATTTTTGGAGCAGATGGAAAACTAATGTTAGTTCTCTTGTACTTATAAGTGTGGGGGGGACCTCATCAACAGCAGAGTGGTAAATTTCTGAACACCAAGTAGTTTGATCCAATTCGAATCACAAAAACGAAATGAACGGATTTTCGTGAAGGTAAAAATATAGAAAATCTGCTAGCACAACTATATTGATAACTAATACGTTAGGCTGAGAATGCGTTTTCATATTTGTAAGTTTAGTAGCAAGCCTAAACTGTTATTTAAATGCTTTAATTAATAAAACCTTCCTGTGGGACTTTAGAACAACGCTCCTGAATGAAACATCAATGAATGCGTCCTTACATAAGGATTTTAGAATTTCTTTAATATTGTTTCAATTTTACGTCAAGTGCACAGACTTCGAAACACACCCTTTAATTTAAATATCCGAAATAAATTCTAAAATATTTTGCGATGAACAGCAGCAAGAAAAAATAATGCAACGAAATTAGGGTAACTTTATCTTACTCGAAGGCCACCGCTTTGCGTAAAGTACGCAGAACAGTTTGATTTAATAACTCAAAATCTTCTTCAGTAATAATTGTCGCTTCTACTAGTTTTAAAATACATGAAGAGCAAGTGTGTACCGAAAAACTAGTGAGTAACAAATTGGTTAAAATTCCTATTATAAATCTTGTAATCTGAAATTCTAAATATAATTTTTTAAATCCACGACATCATCAAATCGAAACATGCATAAGCTGTATTGATTTTTTTAAAAGTAAGTAAACTTATAGCAGAGTATCTTGAAAATTTAACACAGATAAATGCTGATAATGATCAATAGCAACGCACGAGAATATCATGCATTTGTTAAGGAACAGAAACGAAGAATTTGTGAGATTTCCTGAGATCAAATTACAATTGTAACCTTTTAATATTAATCTTTAAGGTTTGACTTAATTCAGGTGTCTATACTAAAAATGGGAAATTGATTCTGACTGTTAAGAATTGATGTGCGTTTTGTTATAAGACCTTTTTTCTTGAATTTAATTTTTTAATCAACGTGTGTAATCAATGTGCGCACTCAAACCCTGAAGCTTCAATCATCATTATACAAGCTGCAATAAAAGTAAAACACGGTTATGAAAATAAAGTATTATAATAACGACTGGATGCCAAGTCATATGAATAATCAAATCCCTATCTTCAAATCTTCTAATAAGATGTAGATTTTGAGATGCAGATTGTAGATTTTGAGAGACGTTACTCATGTTCGTTTCTAATGGTAATCAAAATAATGTAAAACTGGACACAAAACAATTAAAGCATTAAAATTTCTAGAAATCGTTATCATAACAATTAATGTCAGATTAATGCTAATTCACTGAAGGTAAAATATATTCGCTTGCAAAGGAAGATTGCTACGAAGTCTTCTACCTCCAGACAGCTGAGTTATAGGTTTACTGTTTTTTTTCTTCTAAGAAATGCTGATTATGACAGAGATTCAGTTTAATACAGCCTTGGTCTCTAATATGTTGTACCATCAACCCGGAAATGGTTTGATTTGGTTTATTTAATTATGTCAAAGCACACTAGGACTATCTGCCTAAAGGAAGAGATGCCTTCGTGGAAGACTTTCTAAGGGAAACTGATTCGTATACACGTTACACATGGAGAAAACCACGAAATCGGCCATGCAGCCAGCCCGTTCGCGCGATTCGGACTTTGAACCGAACTACCAGTGTTCAGCGACTTTACCATTCGGCACCTGGTGGGCGCCCCCGGGCATGGCATTCGCTTTGTTAAAGTCAAATAGCGTAAACAGCATTGGAATCTAATTTAAAAACTGTACTCGCTTGAATTGGTTAAACCTTATTACAGATCTGAGCTACGTGTGAGCACACGCCGTAGCAACTAACATTCAAAATTATCTAACCTTTTGAAACATTATTGGCCTTAAAAATTATTTAACTTTAATCTCAAAGCAAGTTTAGTGAAAATCCAAATTAAGTTTTATTACCTTTCTTGTGGTTTATAACCGAAAAAACAACAATAATATACAAAGATGACTTTTTATAATAAAAGTAAGACTTTGTAGTTTGATTTAAATATTTAAAAACATGAAGTTGAATTCAAATTTAAAAACCTGATAGGTCTAACCTACAGATAAACACTTACCTAACTTGGCAATAGCGCAGCCACTATCTAATTTTTTCTCTGAGTGGAATTTAGCAGAAACTACCTTTCATTAAAGCAGTGGCGAACAATTCACTAACTGAGTTAAATTAATACTTTTGAGCTGTGCCACGTTGAGTTTTATATGACTCTCGGAGAATTGCCTACCTCAAAATGTAAGTGTCACTGAAACATATAAATAGTTGTCGCAAACTTCCTAAATGTGAAATTCTTTTATGCGCTTCCGAAACTCAAAATAAGTTTTAATTTTTCAGTGCAAAGTTTTCAGGTGGGAAAAAACGATTTTTTTTTTTTTTTTTTTGTTATTTAAAAAGATCATGGACTTAAATCAGCCACGATACGCTTCGAAGAAATTTTTTTCTACATAGCATGAGCTGCATCTTAAATTTGCTGAAAGAATGCTTAGCTTTTACTCGCCAACAAATGCACAGATCCGCCTTCTAATACTTCATTCGCAGGCAATCAAAGTAAACGTTTTATTTAGACTCCAGTTCCATCTCCAGTAATGGGTCGCACAATATGGACTTAGACAAATGTGTATAAAATTATGAAGTTCATTTAACATTTCAATAGAATTTTTTATCCGAAATTAAAGGTAGATCAGAGTTGAAGTAAGTAGAATTTAATATCTATGATTCAAATTTAAGGCTATTTTTGATCACATTTAATGCTCGCACTGAAGTAGAAAGACTTTAAAATATCTTATCCTCGTAAATTTAATTACTATAATTTAAAAATATATTAAAACACGAATAATTAGTTACCATGCGTAAAGGACATTAAAAAATAATTAAAAGTGTATCTGAAATTTGGTAGTCGATAAAAAAATTCAATTCGGGAAACCTTAAGAATTCTCCTGACATTTCAAATTGCTTCGGAGAGAATTTGAAAATTTTATCCCGATAAAACTGTTCTTTTATTTGTTACATTATCCTCAAGTTCAGCATATTTTAAAGATTATATTAGAATTAGATGCAACTAGAATTTAAAATAAAGTCACGTAACCCTGATATCGACATGGTCCAATAAGAGAGGCATAGGTTTCCACTTCAAAAACACTGTTAACAAGGAAGCATCATAACAAAGGTGTCCAACAGCAAGTATGAACGAGACCTAAGCGAAGCGGAAGGGAAATATCAAGACCCATCCCTGGTGACGTACTTTACAATTGCAATCAGGATTCAAGGCTGGCATTTAACTTGAAAGACTGATCTTTGGCTCTCCGAAATGGATTAACAAATATGCAATCTGAACGGCCAGATAAAGCAAGTCCAAATAAACGCATATAATTATTTACATATCAACACGTTTCAGAAACTTAAGACTAAAAATGGGAAGAAATATGCTGCCTTTCCTTTTGATTTTGTACAAGAATATGAAAATAAATTTCAAGATTTTTGGAAAAGATATAAGTTACTTCTCCGGCCTTCTTAGCATGCCTTCGTGGTATAGTGGTCAGCACGCTCGGCGCGTATTCGAGAGGTCCCTGTTCGAGGCCCTGTGAGGGCATTGCCCATTTTTCACATCTTCTGCTTAAAAAATACCTAATATCGCTACAAAGAAATCAAAATGTTTGTATGTTTGGACTCTACTTACAATCGATATTGGTATTTTCAGGAAATCTACGAATAGCATGGAAGGATATCTAATATTCATTTGAAGAAAAAATTGATGTCGTCTCTTTGATGGATTATATAAATCATGCCTTGGAAGAGATAAAGATGCCTAACTGCATAAATAAGCGTTATTTTTTGTTACGACTATTTGGCAGTATGTATGTTTGTGAGAAAATATTTTCAACAGAGAAGGAAACTAAGATTAAAATTGGAAATAGAACATCGGATAAAAATCTTGAGAATTCCCTCCGAATTTCAACCACTTCACTTGAGGTATTAGGTTCTCAAATTTAAGTTCGAATGGAATGTTAACTTTATGATTGTTGTAATTTACAACCAAAATTTACAATGAAATGTTATGCATACAATGCCCCTTAAAATGTGAAAACAACTCTCTTTCGCTATTTAACAGTTATTTAAAAGTTATTTTTGTCATCATCTATCATTAGAATTACGCAGCGTCTACTCGCCGAATTTATTAAGTAAATGAGAGATTCACTTACATTGCATACATATCCGATATAGTATATGGGCTTTCTTATATATAGCACACATTAAGCAAACTAGAAATAAGGCAGTCAAACGCGTACATTTTTCTCCTAGAGAGTAAGTTCAAACATTTCTTTCAGCAGTCAAACCTGAGCAGAACAGAACATTTTCAATGAAAACTACGTAATTATCTGATTTGCTTATTTGGGAGCTCATGAATTGCCACTGATATTCGAAATTATTTGTATAGCCCAAAATGTATCATCTTTTTCAATTGTGGTTTTTGATAGTTAAAATTTTGAACTCCAGAAACCAGAAAAGACTGTCTATGCTGTAGCTGTCGAATGTCCGTACTGAAGACAGTGTCCGAGTGTGGATTCTGTACGTTTGATTATTTGCTAGTACGCATTTTCGTGTATTATTGGAGCAAGTGTCAAATTAAAAATTTGGTCTGTTTTGCTTATAGAAGCTAACCCACCATCACCAGAGGTTTAAAATTGCTGAACACTGGTAATTTGATTCAGGTCAATCACAAAAAGAACTAGGACGGATTTTCGTGAAGATAAAATGTGCGAACTTTGCTAACAAATCTATATTAATACTTACCACGTTGGACTCACAATACGTTTTAATATTTGAAAGTTTAGCAGAAAGCCTAAATTGCTATTGAAATATTTTAACTCACAAAAACCTTCCTGCGGGTCTTCAGGAAAGCGATATTGAATGAAACATCAATGAATGCATCCTTAGAAAAAGATTACAAAATTGCTTTAAAATTATTTCAGTTTATTCAGTTCACGTCGAATTTCCGAAATAAGGTCCTGAAAGTTTGCAAGGTGAGATTCGAAGTATTTAACAGCCCAACCTGTATATGTTGCATTCATTTGTTTAAAAGTTTGGGAAGTGTTACCGCAGATTTACTTAAGGGGACTCATACACTCAACCAAAAATTTAATGAAAAAATATTCATCAAATTTTTGGTTGAGTTAGAAGATAGTGTCCATATAAAGAATTCCATCAAATTTCAAGTATATATCAATAGCCATTTATAAAATATCATGCGCGCAAGGAGGACACATGACGTGAACGCATAAAACATTTTGTCACAAAGCAGATTAAATTCTAAACATATTTGTGTCAACGAAAATTTTCTGGTCACTAGTTCCCAAAACAGCTATATTATATAGTCAGCTGTAAAAAGTTGGAAGTAATTGCTTTTAAAATAAATAAAATATCCCAATTCTTGCAGCAGTCACATATTCGAAGATCTAAAGGGGTTTAAGGTGTACGAGTTTCCTTAAAAAATTATCAGAGTGAAGAAATAGTGTTCTTAACAACTATTCAACAGTAATCACGAAGTAAGGTTCGTAAAAATTCAAATAAGTGTTCATTAAGCCCTTCTTATTGTTTATAATCGAAAATAAAACGACGACTTGTTATAATAGAAATGTTTGTTGTTACTAATCTCGCTTGTCAGAAACAGATCAAGTCCGCTAGAAATTCATCATGGCCAGTAGTCAAGGTTGCGCCTGTCTTTGGCACCATACAAGTGACTGCGTGTGTGTGGTTATGGCACAGCCTCGAGGGCTATCTGCCTAAGGGGAGGAATGCCTTCGTGGAGGACTTTCTAAGGAAAATTGGCTCGTATACACGTTACACATGGGGAAAACCACGAAAACGCCCATGCAGCCAACCCGTTCGCGGGATTCGAACCTCGGACCGAACTACCAGTGTTCAGCGACTTTACCGCTCGGCCACTGGTGGGCCGTACAAGTGACTGCACCGACTTTGCTCAGTTCGGCCCTTAATTCTGAACGAGTATATACTGAAGGGAACTTGTCTGACGATCTCCCGCCGATCTCTCACTAGATGCAACTTTTGGAGAGGACTTTCGGCTCGCCGGATATTTAAAAAACTTTTATGCTGCAGGTACACCGCGACACACTTACGGAATTTAATATCTATGCATAATTTGAGTAGTAGAATCAAAACATGGCAAAAAAATTGCTACGTTATATCAGAGTGTCAAAATACTTATGTTAGAACAATGCTGTATATGAATCTAATTTATATCGGAAGTCGCGCTTTGGATACATGGAAAACGCAATTTGAATTCGTCAGCAGGCCCAGTAGAACGGGAGATATAGAACTGTTCCCCCTTTTTTATCCGCAGCGTATAGTTTCTATTTATAATGATTCGAGTCTTCTCCGGGATTTGAAGGCAGCCCCTTTGGTGCGCAGTCAGCGTCGCTAGCCACTATCCCCACTTGGAGGCATACAAATACTATGACAAAGATGAGGCTATTTCTCTTGTAGTTCAATTTAATATATTAATGAACTCAGAGTTTTTCAAAGTTAAATATTTGATGGGTGTAAGATATAGTTAATTAATATTAAACAGTGCAGTGTAGTATAGTTATTAACCATACCAGCCACTTGGCCCTCAGATGCAATTGGCAGGAACTACCTTTTAATGAGGCAGTGACGAACGGTCGGCACTAAGTCACCAAACGCGCAGGGAGGTCACGTGATATCTGAACTGCATGTAAAATGGTGTCACATCAAAGATACGCCCTTTACGCTCAGTAATTTTCTGCGCACAAACTGAAACATCCTTGGGCTTCAGAAGTAGAGACAGTTTTCCTAAAAGTACTACAGGTTTTGTTTTAAATATTAACAGTTTAACATGTAAATATCTTTCAATTATACTCTTGTACACTTGTACACTCTTCGAATACACTTTCATTTTAAATCACTGAAAATTATAAGAAAATTCAATTTTAAATTAAGTGCGTTTATATTTGCAATACATTTTATTCAATAATTAGAGTTTGGGGCTTTAATTTCTACATCCTATTAAAAAAAGAAATTAATATTTTCCACCTCTTTCGTAATAAATGTAACTTCTATTATTATACTGTATACAAGCGATTATTATATTGTGTATAGCAAGCGACAGCAAGCATACTTAACGTTAAATAGGACTTTCACCTGTATTTTCATTTTTCCGTCAGAGCATCCTCTCTTCAGATTTTTCATGTTACATTACACAGACAATTAGAACAAAATACAACAGTTCCACACACAGTTGCATTAAATCTTCTATATATGTACAGAGCTCGTAACGATACTTATTTCATGATTGTTTGCAATTACAACCAAAATTTATAATGACATTTTATGAGTAAAATATCAAATAAAATGTCACGCAATTACAAGCTGTTTTCATTACATTTAGAAATATGATATCTTAATAAAGCTTTTATATTACATAAATATAACTTTTTCTCCTCTGCCATCGCTAGTGTTAGGCAGTGACGGCTCGCCATATGAATCAAGTAAAATCACTGGATTCAGTTAAATGTCTGGATATACGCTTTCTTATACATAGTGCATACTGAGTAAATTTCAAAGGTAGCACTCACATCCGTGGCCTTTCCTCCTAGGGGTGAAATTCAAAAAATTCTGTCAACAGTCAAACCGGAGCACAGACCAGAGCTTTTAAAGAAAACAACGCAATTATGTAATTTGCTTTTTGGGGGCCAAAATATTTTATCTTTTTCCGGTGTTGCCGAGGAAGGTAAAAGGCTGGATTCCTGGGCATTATTGCATCAAACGAAAACAGCAATGCAATAGCTGCTGAATGCTTATATTCAAGCGAGTATAATTTTTTCTCTTTGATTATTAAACACGAAAAATATGCAGTTCCGTGTAACATTGGGGCATTTGTGACTTTTTTTTTATTATAGTGGAGGACACATCACCAGCGGAGGTGTAAAACTGATGAACACTGGATGTCGGATCTAGCTCGAGGCATCAAACGACATGAGAAGTTAAAAATTGTAGAATTGTAGGCTACCAAAACTACGTTAATATATTAAACTACGTTAGAACATCACGATAGGTTATCTTGCAATATGTCGTAACATTTGAAAGTTTAGTAGGAAAGCTTTACTATTGCTGAAATATTTTGATTGATATAAGCATTCTGTCGCACTGAAGAAAAGCCCTCCTGAATGAAATGAATCCAGCATTTTAAAATTAATATTTTTTTGATGATTTAAAAATCTTCGGATTGCTTATTATGTTACATTTGCAGAATCAAATTTACGCATATACTTCGCATTGAATCCTTAATAAAACTTTTCTTTAAAACTACGTCAATTTTACATCACGAGCTGAATTATCGTCACTCGAGCTCTAAATCAAACTTCTGATATAACTTCTTAAAAGCTTTCACAGTGAGCAGTAGAAGGATTAAGAAAAACAAAATTAATCGGAAAGCCACCCCTCTGCCTTACATAGGCAGCGACAGTTTGATTTAAACAACTCCATGAGGTGGAGTAATTCGTTCCCAACCTTTGTACTTAAAATACATATAGCACAATAGTGTACGAGAAAACTAGTGATTAACAAATTTATTTAATGTTTTTCAAATAATAAGTATAATTTCAAACTGTAAACGTAATTGTAAAAATCCATGGCATCATCGAATCGGAACCTGTTTCGATGTGAGATATATCTCATGAAAAAATCTAATAATTGTTTTAATTTAAGAACTAATTTTTCGAAGTATTTTACAGACCAATCTGCATAAGTTTCATTATTTCTTTAAATATTAGTAAAGCGTTATCACAGATTTTCTTGAAAATAGTTGTGAGAAATAAATGCTAAAATTGATCGATAGAAATGAAGGGAATATTATGTGTTTGTTCAGAAACAGAAACGAAGTTATTTGTGAGATATCTTGCACAACCAAATCTCAATTTTAATTCTTTTAAATTAATCTCTACAAGTCTTTCATAATTTATGTGACTCAACTAGGTACGGAAAATTGATAATGAATGCAATATATATATATATATATATATATATATATATATATATCCGTGTTCTGTTTCATGACTTTTTTACATTTAATTACTTTAATTAACAAGTGTGTAATTAACGTTTGCACTGATTTAATACGTGAAGTTCCCAGTGAATTCACTTATCATTGTACAAGCTGCAATAAATGCAAAAACATAATTGTGAGAATAAAATATCCTAACAACGATTGTTATGCCAAGTTTATTTAATTATCTCTTCTGTATCCTCAAATCTTTCAATATCATTTCTATCACATTTTGTAGATTTTCAGATGAGTTACTCATGTTCGTTTTTAATGGAAATCAAAATAATGTAAAATTGCACTTAAAGATTAAAAATTTCCACAAACTAACGGAATGAAAAATATATTCGCTGGTCACGTAAGATTGCTTCGATGGCCTCTATGTCCAACTTGCAAGACAGGTATTCCGCATACAGCTGATCGAGAATAGACCATAACATTCTACGGTAAAAGAATGCAAATTCCGGGCTATTTTCCTATAATGCACTCATGCTGTCAGATTCATTAGGTCTAAACTTATAATATTATTGTAAAATTACTGCAAGTATTAAACATTCCTTCAAAGTTAAGGCCTCTTGCAACCTTCTTGATGCCTAATGTCAAATGGATAATTTAAACGTGGCCAAATGAGAAATATTGTCATTTTCAAAAAATATGATTTACCTTTTTTTTTAAATACGTAGGTTTTTCCAGTGTTAACTAACATTATGATGTAATAATATAATAATAATTAGTCAAATGAAATTTAGGGGGCTTCATGTCAACTACATGGTATTTTTAACTCTGTGTTTGAGCAAAAACAGAATATTGTCTATTTTGAGCGATAATAATCAACATAAAGTAGCATTTTTTTTTGTATATTGGTTTTCATCAACACTTATGAGCTGAAAATTTGAATTTGTAATTTTCCGTATTGCTGTTTTTTTACGAAGGATTTTGTTGTAGGAATGATTTCCGAAACGTTTGCTTGAACAAAATTCAACACAAAATCAAAAATAAACGCCCGAAAAAAATTCTAATGTTTCAGGAAAATGTGCAGGATGATTTTAGATGTAAAGCCTATTTTCATTTCTCTGGCAGACTTGCTAGGAATTTCATAAATTAATGTTTCTTCTTTTCGTGGGATAGTGGCTATGACCTATACATCGAGCATTCATTGCTGGACAGTACATGTATAAGTAGAGATAGATAGATATAAGTAACTAATAAAGTATTTGACTGCTATAAACTCATCATTCAGATCTTTAAAAGTGTTCAAATAGTAAAAACATGGTACTGTATGCTTTTACAACATTACTTATGACTTACAGTATTTTGCCTATATGAGGTATTTCTTTTAATAGAGATAACTTAAACTAGGTTGCTGAATTATTGCATTTTAAAATTCTTTCCATTTTAATTCATCATGAATAATTTTACTCTGATTAGTCTCATCTCTCTCTGTCTTTCTCTCTTTTTTTTTTTTTTTTTTTGTTTGTGTTATTTCTAGCCATCTATATTTTAGTTCTACATCCTCTATTTGAGTTTTTGACATTAAATTTAACGGTATTTTGCTTTAGATTGAGTAGTTCTAAAATAATTAAATAATTTCTTTCGATTTTTAAAATTATGTTATTAATTTTTTGGGTTAAAAATGTTAATATCCGTCAAATGGAACTAGAGCCTAGAATTTAATTATTTATTAAATCTTTAACCTATTTCCTGCGACGAACAGTAAAGTCACTCAACACTGGCAGCTAGGTCCGAAGCTCAAATCCCCCCCCCGAACGCGCTGGCTTCATGGGTGTTTAAGTGGTTTTCCCCATGTGTAATGTGTATACGACCATGTTTTCCTTAGACAGTCCTCCACGAAGGCATCCGAACCCTTAGGCAGATAGTTTCCGAGGCGTTGCCGTAATCACATAAACGTCATAAACCATAAACAAATCACCTCTCGAATCACTTCCCATTTAACTATACAGTGACTAGAGTGACTGTTTGCAATTAACAAAATGTAAAATGCTGTTTGGGCTAGGTCGAGAAACAGGTTTTTTACATCTGGAGGAAATCAGTCCTTGAGAATGTCTATATGTATCTAAACTGATTATTGGACACTTTCAGGGAATTCGTTTATGAGATAATTCACTGTATGTTAAGAAAATATAAGAAACATTTGAATTTTTTCACATAACAAAATGTAAAAATTAAATGCTTTCTAAAGGACAAAATCTGATTTGAAAACCACATAACTTCTTTGCACGGCTTATTAAACTATACACAATTTTTGATGCACATCATTTAAACTTATTTCTTCGAATTATACTTTTTAACTTGAATAACAGCTCCCTAAAACAAAGCTGAAAATAACGTCGAAACTCCAGATTTTGAAATTAAATATACTGCTCAATTATTTAAAAAGCGGCAGTCAATTTCTTTCTATTTCATTTTCTTATAAGGAGTATAAAACATTCTCAAATGTTAGTATACGAACCGGAAGACTGCATTAAAATTTGGATTTACTTATTTGCCCCAAAAAAAATTTAATTCGACATTTCGAAAACAAACATTTCGATAACTGGAAGTATGACCACTACCCACGATTGCGAAAATAAAGGTCGGGTAGGGACTTTTAAGCCGAATAAGTGTTCTGAGTGTACATACATGTGTGTATATACATATAACGTTTGGTACTGCTGGTGTGCAATATAAAAGGGAGGAGCACAACTACATATACATATATTTAGAAAGTTTTAAACGTTCTACGGCTAATCGCTTTTCAATATTGCGAGATGCATACACACATATATACATACATACAGATGTCATACGTACACATATATACATACGTACAGATGTCATGAAAAAATACCTCTTGAATTCATTTTGAAATCTGTTTTGGAAAGAAAGAATCCTTTATTCTGTCCGTATGAGATAGCACACAAAAAATCGTCCAAATGGATAAAAAAATGGACATTTCGGCTGAAATGTAATACCTGAAATTTATCTTAACACTTCCTTTACTTCGCACAAGGCAGTAAGGAGGATTTCCAGTAGATGGAAATCTTAAAAATATGAAATTTAATGCCAAAATTTTCTCGTTATACTGGTGCGTTTGAAGACATGGTAGCAAAAAAGAAAAATGGCTAACTGAGCACTTCATTGTAAAAGGTCAAGTAATAATTAAAAAAAATTACGAATGAAATGTCTCTGATAAATTTTAATAATATTTTAAAATTATTTATAAAAATAACTAAATACAAAACATCTTGTTTAAAGCGACTATTGACGATTCCATATCTCGTCTGCCATGGATGTGATCATCTTGGAGAGGCTTTGCTTAATATCTATTCTATTATATATTCTATTCTCAGAAACATTGGTCATCTTAGGCGGATAGACGACAAAAGGATTCATTGCTATTGTATTTTTTTTTTAAACTGTGTTTATATTTTCTAGATCTAATTTTAAACTTGAGCTTTCTCAATAAATATTGTGAAATGAATGTGTTTCTGTTAGTAATCTATTCAAATGGGTATAATCGCTGAAAGCTGGTCGTTTTCCCTAGGTCACGAACTCACTTCAGATTTTTGTGGTTTTCGTAATATATAATGTGAGTACAAGGCATTTCTTGAGAACTTCCTCCACAAAGGCTTCCGACTCCTTTCCGCTAATGTGATTTCCAAATCCCGTGCTGAAATATTACGTAGATTCCAACTGACATGTTTCATCAGAACAAACGAATCGAAGCATCCAAACGGGGTTGTACATAAAAGGATTAATTGCACTTTTAAGTAGACGAATGGACAGAAACAAAAAGAAAATTTTTACTCAAAAAATATCATATTAACAATTTGATTATTTCATAAACAATTTAATATAGGTAATGTAATTCAATTACTCATCTTCCCTTTTCTATTTTTTAGAATATAATTTGCATGAAGAACTGCCTATACAACTTTATAAAAGAAATTAATTAAATAATTATTTTTCATAGTTAAGTACATAAATTAAAAATTCTTTTAAGAACGCATTAAGTACGTACTCGTACATAGCAGGAATTTTCTACTCGTTTTCAGCTTACGAATGCAAAAGTTTCTTTCTTACATTTTTAGCGAAAAAAAATTCTAATAAATCCAAATTTATTAAATGTAGAACTAAAAATATTCCTTATTCTTACTCGTGCTCAGCAATCAATCCGCCAATAAGCATTAGCAACTTTTAAAAGGCTGAAAATATACGTTTGCGGTGCTAACGTCAGGCGCTGAGTTGAAGGTTACTTTTTTTAGGACAATATTTGCTTCGACGATGTTTTGTACCGCAGTGTCCTAGAACTGCGATATTTCCCCCTCGTTTTCTTTTCTCCCACGATGTTTTCTACAACGAAGTTGTCGCCTTGTGTTGCCGGAAAGCTTTTCGACGAAATTTTTCCGGCGATCCTTTCACCTGTAACCGTCTATTAATTTGCTAATGAATAAAATTTGAGCATTTTGTATATTAAAGGGATCAATCTTTTCATAAGGAAACGAATTTCTTAAAACATATTGTAATTTAAGTCCTTGAGGGTTTTAAATAATATTTTTTTTTCAACAGCAACCTTGGGTTCAAAAATGAAGGCAATCAAGTTAACCCTGATCTTGTTACAATTTATTGGTTTGTTTTCATCTATTTCTTGTAACAATTTCTTACAAGCCTCTAGGGGAGACATTTGTCTTCATAACACTTGGTGTTCTTTACTTAATATGTTTCACAAACAATAAATACGTAACACATGGACTGTATTCCTTCACTTTTATTTCATTACACTAATTATAAATAAGATGTCAGCGATGCGAAATAATTGATACAAAATAAGCGAGCCATTATACATGGCTGTCACAAACACAATTCTATCAATCAATTATCTTGTTGCCACACATAAAGTTCAAAACTAATGAAAAACAAAAACAAAAACAAAAACAAAATACGCTGTTTACAACAATAAAATGAAGCAAATGATATTCACATAAACATCCTGGCCCTCGTTGAAATCCCAGGGGATTTCACCAGTTTGAGCATTTTGAAACTTCTTCGTCTGTAATAAAAGATAAACATAAGAAAAATAATACAAAATATTATATGCAAAGCAGTTCATAGTTTTTAGTCTGAATAGGAAGAGGACGCAATTTCACGACTGGTCGTTTTATGACATCATGACCAGTTTTAATACTAACAACTCTGACTCTCTGATCTGAACCCGGATGAACAGCATTATTCTCCCTAACCTCCATTTAAGAGGCGGAAGATTGTCTTCTTTGATGAGGACTAAATCACTGACTTCTAAATTGTTTTGACATTTTTGCCATTTAGGTCTTTGCTGAAGCTGAGACAGGTATTCTCGACTCCATCTTTTCCAGAAGTGCTGAAAAATAAACTGTCTCACATGCCATCTGTCAAGGTGTTTGAAGGAACTATAATTTAGGTCTGGTTCAGATATGGCAGTTAAAAGACTATCCTATTAGGAAATGACCAGGTGTTAATGCAGTTAAATCATTTGGATCAGCCGATGTTGGACACAATGGTCTAGAGTTGAGACAAGCCTCAACCTGCGCTATCAAGGTCTGAAATTCCGGATAGGTCAGCACAGTATCACCAGCAGTCCTTTTTAGATGTAATTTCATTGACTTTACTGCCGTTTCCCATAGTCCACCAAAATGGGGAGGTGATGGGGGGTTGAATATCCATTTTATTTCCTCTAAAGACAAAAATTTGTGAATTTCTTGATTTTGCTTACATTGCAAAAAACATTTTCTGATTTCTTTGTCTGCACCCTTAAAGTTAGTACCGCAGTCACTGTAAATATCAAATGGTTTCCCTCTTCTTACAATAAATCGTTTCAATGCACTTAAAAATGCCTTTGTTGACAAATCTTCTACCACTTCAAGATGTACTGCCTAGATTACAAAACACACAAATAAGCGTACGTAACATTTAAATGATTTTTGTCCACGTCCTGCACGATATTTAATCATGAATGGTTCAGAAAAATCTATTCCAGTTCGATGAAATGGTAGCGATTGTGTTACTCTAGATTCCGGTAGATCAGCCATTATTTGACTTGCAGTTTTAGCTCTAAGTTTGCAACATGTGATACAACATCTTACTACTTTTCGGATAGCACATCTAGCAGCAATGATCCAAAATTTCTGTCTAATTAAAGATATAAGGAATAGGAAAATCATTCTTTGATGAAAGTTCAAGCATTTAAACACAGATGCTGAAATTAGTCCATTTAAGCAATAATGCTTTCGTAAATACATGAGTAGGTTGCGGCTGAAATTTTACACACAGTTGGCAGCTACGTGAGCGTTCATACAGCAGGAGAAACAAGAACATCTTAAAGTCACATGACTTAAAGTCAGATTCAGATCGGTCCTTGCATTAAGCAGGGCGGTCATGATGATGAGACGCAAAAAGCTGATATCTAAAATACTTGTAACTTTTAACAATTTAGTATTACTGAAAATCATTTTTCTATCCCCCTTTTAAGATTTTTAAATGGTAAAAAGAATTAAAAACTGAAACACTGAGACGTGATAATTTTCTTTTGCAGGTAAACATTTATGCGGCCACGTGTGCCTAGTCATTTAATGGGATTATTCTGATTGAACTTCAGAGGGTAAGTAATTTCCACGTTCATAAATATTTAAATTACACAGTTCCATGGCTTTGCAAAATCAAAGTCCGTTGAAGATACGCGAAAACCACATTTTAAAATAACACTAAACTTGGCTAGATATAAACCGGTGCCCAGGTCGCTTTGGCAAGATGATTTATGAAAATCACAAAGTCCTTAGTGCAAAACACTAAACACAAACTTGATAATAAGTGAGTAAATAAGATACGAAAAGATACAAAATATTTACAATATCACCACCATCGTGTTGTGTTCACAAAGCTAAATTACATAATATCCTTGCGTTTTAAATGTTCTATTTGACATTCCTTATTCCGAACTATCTTTCGACACCACAATTTCCAGGATAATAATGCCTTTTGAAGTGGCAGAAGAGATATTCTATCATATTCCTCCCGAACAGCTTTCCATAGTCCTGTTAGGGTTTTGGGACAACGTTTGGATAATGCAGTTTTTAAAAGTCCGAAAGCACAAAAATCCATAGGTGACACATCGGGAGATTTAGTAGGGATATCAGTGAAAGGTATGGCCTTGATACCAGTTTTTCGTTCCATTTCTTATAGGAAATTTACAGTGGATTTTGATGTGCGACTGCTAGCTTTGTCCTGATGGAGTCTCACAGATTGATGGCGCTGTGAGTAAAGCGATGGTATTTCATTCAGAAAAATTGGCGATAAAATATGTTCCTGATAGTATTTGGAGTTAATCTTTACATTTTTTTTGCACTCTCTTTATTTTTAACTTGCCATTATAAGAAAAACCAGCAACAATCATGAATACCTTAGAAAAACTTTCTTTCGATTCTTTGAACCATGTACTTAAATTTTTTCTGCCCTTTTATGCTAATAAATGGCTCTTTTTTTGTTACAATCATTTAAATACACCCATGCTTCATCTATTGGGAGAATTGTTTTCCATTTTTCTTTGGATAAGTGTTTCTAATATAGAATTCTGCAGCGTGTCCGGCGTTGAGCGATATGCTTTGGAAGAAGACGATGAACATTGCATTTCTTCGCTTTCTTAAGATTTCAATCAACGTTTATCATTTTGTTTACAGTGGACACCGAGCATTTTAATGATTCTTCAATTGTCCTTTGACTAGGGGAATTTTCTTTTAACATTAAACAACGTACCTTTGCAATAGTCGAAGATGTCCGTTTTTTTCCTTGGATACTTGTTTGGAATTTTCGTCCCACTTGAGGCTCCAATTTGAAGTTTTTTTTTTTTCCTTTCTTGTTGATAATATTACCTATCGACGCTTTAGATATCACAAACCCATGACTCTCACATCGTTTTTGAATAACGGAGAATGCATATTTCTCTTCGGAAAGAGCGTCAATGTAGCCTTCGAACCACTGCTTTGTTAAATTCGCCATTGTGAATAAAAACAAAACTTTCAAGACACAGACAATAATTTTGACTTTTAAAAACATAGTTCAATTGCAATTACTTCTTTTCCGCAAGCGATTTTTTTATTACCGCTTACCAAAATCGTCTAAAAAATGTGTGAACATCCTCTGTAAGATTTCTTATGGCAGAGTAAGGAGAATTTTGCGTACTTGTGAAAAAATTGTGTGCTGTGGTCAAAATCTGTTCTTGAATTGGTAGAATTTTTAACTCTTCATAGAGCTGCGAGTTTCTTATGAACCAGGGAGAGTTCGTGATAGACCGACGTACTTGTTTTGTAACACATTCATCTTCTGCCTGTCTGTTTTCATTGCTGTAGCCCAGGCCGGCACGGCATACATTAAAACTGGGCGAATTGAGGTGATATAAAGTGTTCTTTTAAT
This sequence comes from Stegodyphus dumicola, assembly GCF_044657685.1. Taxonomy (NCBI): domain Eukaryota; kingdom Metazoa; phylum Arthropoda; class Arachnida; order Araneae; family Eresidae; genus Stegodyphus; species Stegodyphus dumicola. The sequence goes on along the minus strand of NC_140778.1, from coordinate 7,735,074 downwards.
TTTTGAATCCAATTTAGAATTTCGTCCTAATAACGGGTAGATAGCCACGAATGCTGCGTAAGCTTTATTGGTTGTGTAAGGCACGTGATTATGAAAAAACGAGAGTTCTGTCAATATGCACTCCAAGATATTTGTAAGAATTAAAAACAGGAATTGGAATATTGTCAATTTTAACGTCAATATTAAGTGGGAACCATTTTTTTATAGCGTCTGTAAATCCCTATGTTACATTTAGAAGGCTTCACTTTAATCTTCCGTAGCTTGCACCATGCATCTATTTCATTAATTTGGTACTTCAGTTTGTCTACTGCATTTTGAGGGTTTAGGGAGTTAGTTAAAACCACGGTGTCATCAGCATACTTTAAAACAGATGAAGAGAAAGGCAGTCATTGACAAAAATGCAAAATGATTTTGGTGAAGCACGCTTCCCTCTGAGACGCCTTTGTAAGTTAATTTCTTGCTGAAGCGAGAATCACCGTATCTTACTTGAAACGTTCTTCTTTTAAGAAAAGAAATAATCAGTTTTAGAAAGCTATTAGGAAGTACGCGGTTTGAGAGCATGTGCCCAAGTCCTGCATGCCACACTCGATCGAAAGCTTTTTCGAAATCGAGGTAATATGCAGCGACTGAGGTCTTTTTCTGGAAGTTTAAGCAATATATTCTATTAAGTTTAGGATTTAGTGTGTCGTAGAATGACCTCTCCTGATTCCAAATTGGTTTTCGTCAATAATTTTCAATCTTTGTAGGTGAGTAGTCAAACGGTCATTTAAAATTCTCCCAAAAACTTCTCCTAATGCCGGAAGTAAACTAATTAGCCTGTAGCTTGTGACTTCATGGGTTTTTTTTTTCCTGGTTTTAGTATCGTAATTATACCTGAATGTTTCCATTGCTGGGTGAAATTTGTGAGTTGAATGCATGCGTTAAAGATGTTACAAAGTAGCGCAATGTAGTTTCTTGGAAGCGCTTGCAGAGCGTCATTGTTTACGTTTTCGTACTCTCTTGCCTTCCGTTTTTTGAGTTTTTACTTCCTTGTACGAAGTAAAAAGCAAGTAATGTAATCGCGAAAAGTTTCAGTCGGTATATTTCAACGAAATATTCATTTTGACTGCTTTCGAATGCAATTTAACGATGTTTCTGCTTGCTATCTGTACGTAAGGACAGAATAAAAGACTCTTTTCCTCCAAAAAAATTATAAAACTGCTTTAAAATGAATTCTGAAGAGAATTTTTCGTGGCGTCTGTACGCACGTATCTCGCAAAACTAAAAAACGAGTAGCGTCAGAACGTTGAAATTTTGTATATAGGACTACTATAACATGTAGATGTGCACCTCGTATTTTGGTTGCAATCGCCGGCACCAAACGTATATAAATATATTTATAAATATATCCACTCTGTTACCCGGCTCAGTGATCTCGGTTTCTTTACACTTATATGTTTGTAAATTGTATATTTTTTGCTTTAAAAGTGATTGAATTATGTTGTTCTTATCTTCCGGTTCAGGTTTTTATGCCTTTCGTAAATCTGTATGCAATATTTTTAGAATTATCAACAATTTCAAAGTTGTTTAAGTGCCGCTAAGCCTAATAATTTATTTTGATGGCGGCCATTGCTTGTTTACATTTGAAACAGCAAAGTAGTGGATTTGTTGCCAATCTAGAGAAATGTAGATACGCAACAACAAAGATAACGCCTTCATTTATTATTGCGAATTAAATCATCTTAATCCTTTCTGGAATTTTTTCGAGGAAATAAGTGTTAAAGATTTACTTAATTTTTTGTAATTTAGTTTTTAATAATTTGTAATTTAATTTTTATTAGTTAGTAATTTTTAATACAGATATTTTGAGTTTTTATGTATTTTTGCCTTGTCGCGAAGTGAGAACTGAATTAATTGAATGAAAAATACTCAATCGTCTGTGAAAAACTGTTACTTTTTTGTTTTGTTTGCTTAATTTCTTTCATACATCGTTGCGCAAGAGTGTCTCTATGGTAAACAAATAGAGTGAATTTTAAAGAATGCATTTATTCGGTTTATGCGGTGTCGGCAAAGTAGATTTAATTAAATACAATAAGTTTAAACGAAGTGAAAAAAAATGTGTATAATTTAATATTCCATACAAGGAAGTCATGTGGTGTACACATCAGATTTTTTAATAATGCTTTGAACTTCGTTTGGAGCTTAACTTCTTCCTCGTGTTCGGAATATTTTTCTTCGTGTTTATTGAAAATTTTACCCAAGTTGCTTGCTTGAACTTCTGCTATGTCGGATTCTCAGTAGAATGTGTGACCCATGTAGTCGATCGGATGCAGATGCTGCGCTCGGGTATTTTGGAGGCATTTTGCTGTTTTCCAAACTACATTTGGTTCTGAATCCATGTTTTCAAGGAGGTTACCCTAACTTCTGGATCTATGGTTAATAATTTCTTGTTTAATCTTTCTCAAAAGATAATTGAAGTGTGCTTTATATCTTGGATTTCTTGTCATTTGCCAATTTTTTCTTCTATTATTTCGTTGCTTAATTAGATTTAAAATGTATTCCGGAAGGTTTTTGCTACCTTTTTCTTACTGATGAAGGTAGCGTTTTTATTGGCGTCCTGAATCTTGGTATTAAGATTATGAATTGCGTTTTCTAATTCAGCGCAATTATTTATTGAGATTCTGCAGGGAATGTTAATCATGTGATGTTTGAAAATTTTCCAATTAACCTTTTGTTGGGTTTTTTGCAGGGGTGGATAGAATCCATAAAAGTCAAATAGAACGGGTATATGATCAAAAGCTCAATCATCTTTGACTTCCAGATAAGGTGTTGCTGAAATATTTTTCATGATAGTGATATGCTTTGCTGTCGTTGTGGTGATATCTTGTAGGAATATCTGGAGCAAGTATTCTAATATTTATCCTTTGGGAGTAATCGCTAAACATTTGGCCATTTCTGTAATGCTTCTGCTGTTCCAAATGTAGTGTTTCGCATTTACGTCGCCCGCTACTAAGGTGGAAAAATTAAAGTTTGTAATTTTATGTAAGTTCTGTACTGTGAATGCATTATTTGAAGGGCTGTAAGCAGCAATGATGAGGTAAGGCTCGTTGAATCCTGTGTAAATTACTGCGGCTGTTTTTTCTAAATTTCCAGTATTGGGGATTTTTGAATCTGGTGTCATTGATATGATTTTTAATGATTAAGGCACCTCTATTATGACTTCGGTCTCCACCTCTATTATGACTTCTTGTCTCCATCTCTATTATGACTTCGGTCGTCGCGAAGAACGCTGTATCCAAGAATATTTGTTCTATTGCTTGGTTTTAAGTGCGTCTCGTTGATCATCTTAACATCAACATTATATTTTCTCAAGTAGTTAATTATTTCTTGAAGACAACTGTAAATGCCGTTTGCGTTAAAATCTGAGATTCTTAGAAAGCTTGTGCTAGCTGAAATCAGGTCCGGGTTACGTAAAATGTATCTAACATCGAAACTTGTATTTACTGAAGAAATTTGAACAGCGAAACTGATTTCGATTCGATGATGTTATGGATTTTTATAATTATATGTACACTTTGATTTTATACTAATTAAAAATTACGTATAACCAATTTGATACTAACTAGTTTTTGTGTATTCTGTCGCGCTATACGTATTTTAAAATTAAGAAACTTTATGTCTTTAAAATTGGAAACCATTTTTTTTTAAATGAAACTGCGTTGCCAATTGTAGGCAGAGTGGTGGCTTTGGAATAAATTTTAGTTTCCCTTTATCTACTGTTCAGATTTGTTCTTAATTGTTTTTCCTTTTGTTGAATTTAGCAAAAGCTCACAGAAACCTAATTCAGAAATTTCAAAAAGCACGTTTGTGACGCGAGTTAACACTTGATATAAAACTGACGGAATTTTATGGAAATTCTAAAATCATTATCTAGGAATGGACTCACGAGAACGTCCACAAATACACATTCTTCAAGTGAAGCAAAATTAGCAGTTTGAAAATAAAAAGAAACGTTTAATTATGTTTGATTCAGGAACGATGTCCTAAAGCCCGACAGAAAGCTTATCAATTACATTATTTAAATAGCAATAAAGGCTTCCTGTTAAACTTTTAAATGTTAAAACGTAGGTAAACTTAATGTATTAATTATTAATACAGTTGTGTCAGCTAGTTTTCTACATTTTTTAACTTCCCGAAGAACTGTTCTTTTTTTTTTTTTTTTTGTGATTCCACCTGGATCAAACTACCAGTATTCTGCAGTTTTACCTCGCGGCTGCTGGTGAATCTTACGCTATAAGCAATAAAGAACTAACATTAACTTTCCTTTTGCTCCAATAATACACGAAGCTTCATATTTACCCTGGCATACAATCGAACAAACAAAAACTTTGCTTGCTCGAATACTTGCTTGATAATGTCATCAACTGGCCTAAAGCGTAGCCTATTCCTGATTAATCGTTTGTTACGGTAGCAGAGGTAATGATGCAACACTGGATTTCCAGTTTCGAGTAACTCTTCGGTTACATTCCGATCAAGGACGAAATTTTAGTTTGGCTGAAATTAAAGAGATCTCCAAGCTACTTGGTAACGACAAAACTCAAATGACATATGTACATTGCAAGTCAGACGGCATAAGCGATAAGCGATAGGCGACGGAGAACGTGGGCACTGTTCCTTTGCCATTACGTTAATCAAGTACAGCACCAGTTTCACCCGTATCTATAGTTGGCCAGTTGGTGTGGCCACACGAGAGCCTTGCACAAGGCTCCCAGATCCAGCGCCAGATTCACCAGCGCCTAGAGCATCCGGTGGGCAGTCGAACAGACCAATATGCCCCCAGGAGTTCACCCTCTTCCAATCGCCCGGGCCCAGCATTTACTGAAATAATATCAATCAATATATGGCCATACAAAGGGCTTTGTCAACATGGTATCACAGACTGTTGTTATTGTTACATAGGACTTACATGACGATGACCTGCTAGACATTCTTGGATATTACCTAAATAAAACATGCATAGATATAAACATTACAATATATACAATTGTATATTGTACATTATGTCATACTTTGCGCTGTACTGTACCTTATATTACGTCCCACATTATATATGATACTTTACGTTTGTACATTTCACTAAATTACAATGTGCGTTTTAGCATACACACATTTTACCATACTTTTCATTAATTTATACATTTGCCTTACGTATTTAAACATAAAAAAATACATTGAGAACATATTATACATGTTATCAATAATGCCCTATATAAATTGTATAAACCTGATATTACATTATACTGCATCTTACATTACTTTAGCACATTACACGTTAGGCTTTACATTTGTGCATTTTAATAATTTGCATAGTATTTATATTATTTGAAACATTACATTATGCAATACTTTGCACTAAACCGTATCTTATATTATGTCACAGATTATACATGATGCCTTACTTTTGTGTGTTTCACCAGATTACAATGTAAATTTTACCATATTTCTCATTATTTTATACATTTGCCTTACATATTCAAACATAGAAATATACACTGAATACATATTATACATGTTATGAATAATGCACTATTTAAAATGCATTAAAACCTTACATTTTATTATATTGCATCTTACATTATTTTAGCACATTATATGTTAATTTTCACATTTGCACATTTTACTAATTTGCACAGTATTTACATTATTTGACACAGAATACATTATGCCATACTTTGCACTGTACAATACCTTATATTACGTCACACATTATACATGATGTCAGACAGCATAATAGAGACGCTTAATTGAGCAATTTTTAATAACGTCTCGCTGGTTTCTGAAAGGACTGGGACAAGATTTTACCACCGTTCTAACTGGCCTATCGCGGTGCTGTCTATAAGAATTACGGCTATACACAGTCACAGATAACTTGTGATCTCTTGATTGGTCGCCCTATGGGTGTGCCTTCATCGGCTGAGGAGTACATTCAAGATTTCGAGGCCTGGTTTGAACTGATGAACAGTTTTGTACGAGAGCGAGTGGACTTGGCGAAGGATAAGATGAAGACCCGATACGACCCGAGATCTACATGGCATCGATTCAACGAAGAAGACGAGATGAGGTTGTGGAATCCGATTCGATGGAAAGGAGTCCAGAACTACAGACACCTTGGGCTGGTCCTTACAACCTTAAAAAGGCTGAACGCGTCGTAGTTCGCATACGTAAGTCATCAAATTCTAAGCCTAACGGCCCACCAGCGGCCGAGCGGTAAAATCGCTGAACACTGGTAGTTCGGTCCGAGGTTCGAATACCGCGAACGGGCTGGCTGCATGGGCGTTTTCGTGGTTTTCCCCATCTGTAACGTGTATACGAGCCAGTTTCCCTTAGAAAGTCCTCCACGAAAGGCATCCCTCCCCTTAGGCAGATACCCCTAGTGTGCTTTGCCATAATTAAATACACTAATCTAAGCCTAACGTCGCTCCGCTCATTACAACAAGCTCACTCCTTAGTACGGCCATAGTATGCAGTGTATATAATGTAAACATTATATGATCATGGTCCTTTCCGCTTCTAACTTTGTAAATTTAATCACTCATTTATTGATTTGTATTTGATTTATTTTAAGTTACTTATTGCAATATTGTTTACGTTGTTCATTATTTTATTGTAATGTTTATTATGGCATTGATGCTTTAGTTGTAAGTGTGGCTTCCTGTTCAGGGATCGTACTGCCCAGAACGGGCAATCCTTGGGAAGGGGGTAGTGTCACGAATTTTGTATTTAGATAGCTAATTTTAATAGAATTACAATTAAAATTACTGAATTTCCCTGCGCAATGCAGCGCAAGACAAATTTTAAGAGAAAACTATGTCGGAAAATTAAAATCACAGGAACACATGGGGTACGTTAATCTCGTTATTCTATATTTAAATTGAGTAAATTTAATTGAACACTATGTTATCTGTAACCGTAATTCCAAACATTTTTCTATCCAAAAATCTCGAGAAGCAGAAAGTATGTGAAATAGCTCGCTCAGCCCCTTGAAAGCTACAAAAGACCGGAGAGAGAGCGTTTTAGTTAGTTGCTTAGTTATTGTTGTTGCGATTTGCTTAATTCTCCGTGAATGAGATATCTGAATTAACTTTCACATTAGATAACGGTTCGCATTGCGTTATATTTTAACATTTTTAGCAGTTTGAAGTGTAACTACTGATTATACTGCGTCATATTGTGAACACTTATACGAATATCTCTGAGGAAAATTCAAGCGTTCTGATATATTTCTTTTAAAAACAATACATTTTATTAACCTATTATCGGACTTGTATATTCACTTTATTACGAACTTGTACGCACGCAAAAATATGTTCATTAGTAGAATAGTGTAATAGGGAAGACAGCAATTTCATCCAAATAGCGTTCTAAAAAATTCTTGCCGAAGTAATCTTTTGAAAAAATTATTTCTCAAATTTCTGGAGAATTCCTGAAATTTCGCGAATACAATTTTTTTTCGCGTTTGCCAAGTAAATTCACAAATTTAAAAAATATATCTTATTATTGGTTAAAATTTTCGTCATGCATTATGCTTTATGTTTCATATTTAAATATATTTAAAACTCATTTTAATTTAAATCACGGAGATAATGTATTTCAGTTTTTTATACCTCATTGCCTGAATCTTAACTCTGGTTAACATTTACTTTAATCTTGAATCACAGAAATGAGGCTGAACTGTTATATAAGCTCTTTAATCTGATAGGTATGTAGAGATTTCCATCACTCCATATTGTGAGAGCCGTTAGTTTCTCGAAGGAGAAAAATTACTAGGAGTCTAGGCAGAAAAATTACTCAGATTGCCTGCGAATAAAGTGTTATAGATGGGGAATCTGTCCATTTGTTAACGAAGAAAAACTAGACATTTTTTCTTGCAAATTAAAGGCGTAACCCTTGCGATGCAGATAAACATTTAATAGAAATATATCGTGAATGCTTTTAAGTCCTTGAGGTTTTTAAATATCGGAAAAATAATTCATTTATTTCCAGTAGCAAACTTGGGTTCAAAAAGCAGTGGAAACGAATTCTGAATTTTGAACGAACATAAAACAGTTTCACTCTTAGAAAATTTGTAAGAATTATTCAGAACTTTCATAAACGCCTACGTTTTCAGGTGTGCTATCCATCTTTTCTCATGCCCTGATTTTCCTCAGATCAGAAACTTATGCAAATTTAAACACAGTGCGGTAGGGCTCAAAGGCTGGAATTCAGCTCGGCTTAGTGGAGTGTTCGCCACTGCCTCAATAAAAGATAGGTAGTTCCTGCAAAATCCAGCTGTGGGTAAAAAATTAGATAAAGCCTGTGCTAATGGCAAGCTGCGTAAGAGTTCAACCTATCAGATACTTAACGTTCAATTAAGCTTTGTGTTCAACAATATTTGAAATGTAACTGGAAGAGAAAACAGCTTCATCTTTATCATACTATTTTTATTACAAAAGGTCATTGATTAAGATTTATGTTGTATTTTCATATATGAACAACAAGAACGATTTAATCAGCTTTTATTTGGATTTGCACCAAACTTGCTTTTTGATTACAATTAAATAGTGGTTAAGTTACTAATTCTTCAACTGGTTAAGATAATTTTGAATGTTAATCGTTAGACTGAGTGTTCAATGAGAGTTTAGCTTTGCAATAGGATTTATACAAATTAACCGCACCTATTTTTCAAATTAGGTTCTCGTGAGGTTCCAACTCAAGCGAACATAGTTTGCAAACTGGACTACCTCTATCCCACGTTAACAAAAACAATATGATTATATTGATAACACACAGTAAAGTCCCTGATGTATTTAGACTAGAACTACGTTAAGTTTTGTTTAATTTAGTTTAATACAGCGAAACACAATATAGCTCTCTACCTAAGGGAAGGCATAACTTCGTGGAGCACTTTCTGAGCGAAATGGGATCGCATACACGTTACCCATGGGGAAAATCACGAAACCGACCAAGCAGCCAGACCATTCGTTTAAGTTCGAATCCAGGTCGCAACTACCAGTGTTGAGCAATTTAACGGCTCGGTAACTGGTGTTCCTGAAACACTGTTAAGAATTAGCATTTTATAATACGAAAAAAGAAACAGGTACCCTAGAAGCTAGTTGTCTGAATTTAGAGGTACTGAAGCAAATTTTCGAGGCCAACGAATACATTTTTAATTCTGTTAATTAGCATTATTATGGCATTAATTTTTATGACAAGAATTTGCATATATTTCAAGATGTTAATCATTTTGAGCCCAGTTTCACACTATTTTTATTTCCTTTAAATTAATTGCTCCTCAAAATCTGAAAATTGTGACATAAATCCTATTCAAAGATTTGTAGATACAGATTTAAAAATATTATGACTTGGCTTTTCAATAGTTTTAGAATATTATATTTTCATAATTCTATTTTAATTTTACAACGGTTTGTGTAATGCTGATTGAAGTTTGCAAGGACTTCCGTCATTAAATCAGTGTGCACATAGACTTGTTGTTTAACCCGTGAGCACACGCGCAGGGTATTTTTGACCCGACGCTTTCTATTGTCGGCAAATATTTTAGGAATTTCTCATCTCTTGCAGCTGCCACTTCCGGTTACTTACTGGGTGATCTAAAGGGGGTTTCTGGAAAAAAACAAACTTCGAAGACAAGATTGTTCTGTATGTGCTAGTGGGTCGGAGTCATTTTTACCCGTCGCGTGTACTAATGTTTTGGAATTAGTTAACATTATGAATCTGTCTGATTACGAAAGGGAGCAGCAGAGACTTCTCGATCTTCTCGCAAATGTTTCGACCGACAGCGAGATTGAAGGAAGCTCAGATTCGGTTGAAGCCAGTGGACTTTCTGAAAGTGAACACGATACAGAAAGTGGATTTAGAGGACTCAGATTTGAGCGATGAAGACAATAACAAGGAATATTATCTCGGTAAAGTTAAAACTAAGTGGATGGCAAGACCCCCTCCGACAAATGCGCGAAGAACAGCGTGTAATATTGTGTCACATTTACCGGGTGTAAAGACAAATTACAGATCCTTTACAAGTATTTTAGAATCTTTTTTAGTAATTTTTGATGATGACATTATGAATATTGATGTACAATGTACAAATATTTATACTGAGTCAATTAAAAACAAATTTAAACGTGAAAGAGATGCATTGCCAACCAGCAAAGCAGAAATAAAGGCTCTTTTTGGTCTGTTTTATTATGCTGACGTTATGAGAGCTGCACACTTGAGTGCGAAAGATCTTTGGTCTACAGATGGAACAGGAATGCAAATTTTTTCAACTTCAATGTTAATTAACCGTTTCCATTTTCTCCTTAGGTGTCTTCGATTCGATGACATACATAGTCGTCAAGAGAGAAAAGAATTTGATAGACTAGCCCCAATAAGGAATGTGTTTGCAAGAATTGTTTATAATTTTCAAAAAGTATACTTCATTTCTGAGTACTGTACAATTGATGAGAAACGGGAGCCGTTCCGTGGAATTGCCAGTTTCGTCAATACATCAAGAGTAAACCAGCGAAATATGGCATAAAAATTTTGCATTCTGTGATGCCCGCAATTTTTGTACACATAATCTTGGAGTTTATGTTGGTCAACAGCCTGATGGACCTTTCAGAGTAAGTAATAAACCAAGTGATATTGTAAAGAGAATTGTTGCTGCAAATTCTCAAACTGGTCGTAATATAACTATGGATAATTGGTTCATGAATTTCCCTTTAGCTTTAGAATTGTTGGAGAAAAACAAGCTTACAACTGTTGATACAATTAGAAAGACTAAGAAAGAAATTCCTAAGGAATTTTTACCACATTAGTCAAGAGTTGTACATTCCTCACTTTTTGGATTTTATGAGAAGAAAATTGCCTTAACGTCACACGTTCCTAAGAAAGGTAAATCTGTTCTAGTGTTATCTTCATTTATTTTGGATGATAGAATCGATTCGACAACGGGTGATTTATGTAAACTTGAAATGATTACCTTTTATAACTTGACCAAAGGAGGTGTGGATACAGTGGATGAAATGTGTGGAACGTATTCAGTTTCAAGAAATAGTTGTCGCTGGCCTTTAACAATTTTCTTTGGCCTACTAAATATCACAGGCATAAATTCATATACTATTTATAAATTCAACAGCGCCAATAATTTATCACGACGAAATTACTTGAAGGAACTTGCTGTTGACTTAGTAAAAGAACATCTTCTTGAGAGATCAAAGAACGCAAGTATACTTCAAACTATCAGAACTAACTCCAAAAGGCTCCTAAATTTACCAGATGACAGACCGGTAAAATTTCCAAAGAAATCCTCATTTTGTCGTCGATGTGAAGAATGCCCAAAGAAATCTGATCGAAAGACTTCTTCTGTTTGTGAAGAATGCGATAAATCCTTGTGTAAAACCCATTCACTCATCATATGTTCTAATCGCTTAGCAAAAAATGGTGATAAAAATTATTTTGATGAATAAATAAAAATAATTAGCGCATAACGAAGAAAAATAAATAACCTTTAATTAACTTTCTGCAATTCAGGATCTTTCCCCTAGACCAGTACCTTCTAAAATTTGCTAGTCTACTACGTAACCACTACTATAAATAACGAATGCCCGCCATTTTGCGTCAGAAGCTCGCCTTTCCTCCTGTGCGTCACATCTCGCTGTTACTTGATGTAACTTTCCTTTGTTAGAAATAGTAAGGACGCATAAAGTTTAACTTTAGTCATACTTATTTTAGACTACTAATGAATATGTGATTTAGAGAATTTCATAGGAAGTAAAGCATGATCTACGGTAAAAATTGAAATAAAGCTCTGGAATAAACATGTTCCGTTAAAAGCTAAATCAACTTGCCTCTTCATTTGGATTAGCCTTACCACTATGCAAAAACCATGCCTGAACACTGATGCCAAGCTTCACGACTGCTAAAATATCACACACACATATATATATAAGTAATATATAATATTTTCTATATGTAAATATAATATTTGCCATATGTGGAAAATTTAAGTGAATCAATGATTTACGTTACTTATATGGCGAGTCGTCACTGCTTAACACTAACAATGGATGATGACAAAAAAACAAAAATCTGAAATTATACGTTATGCCCAAAAGGGCGTTTTTTTAACGTTTCCTGCTACCTTTATTTATTAAAGATCATGTTCTTCGCATTCAAACCATAAAATACACTTCAACAGGAATATAGCAAAATATTTCTAAAATGAGCCTATCTTTAGAATTTCCGATACACAATCTCGCGCGCTAGAGATAAAAATGTTTTTTCCTCTCGTACAGTGTTCCCATTGTTCGCTTTGAAATCGTTGAGTTTCTTTATCAAAAACTTACAAATGCTTTATAAAATATGAAATAGATAATAAAACAAATTCTAAATTCCAAATTTGGGATTCCTGACGCCCATATTCGGATTGCTGGATTGCACATTCGAAAATTGGATGGCTCTAGGTACCGTTTTTTTATCACAATGCGAGTAACATACACACATTTATGCAGATTCTTCATTATTTAACTTCTTTAAATATAGCACAGGGCGTTAATATTTGTTGGCAACGGTTTGAAAAGTGAAGCAACGCAGAAAATGAATCGACGCAAAATGCCAAACCGAAATTTATAGTATTAAATGTATTTACTTTGCTATTTTTTAGTATAACTGTAATTAAAATTGCTTTTAATTCCTCAAGAAATGCAATTATGACAAATGTTAAGAGAAAGCTAAGCAGAAAAAGTAAAAATCCAGGAGCACGCGCATTTAATAAATAGATATCTCGTAACTGTACTCCTTTGCCTTCCAGAAGCCTCCAGAAAATAGATTTTACCAGAATGTTCTCGTGCATGATTGGATAGCTTATAAAAACCAGAGCTAAACATCTCAGTTCAGTTGTTTACTTAGTGCTGTTATTGAATGAAGCGAATTCGCGGTGAGATCGGATTAGCTTTCTGTGTCTTTTGAATTGAGTTCTATTTAACGTTTTAGTAGTTTAAAATATAACTACTGTGAGGAACTGCGATATTGTACGGATACCTATGAGGAAATTTCAGTATTTTGTTTTATTTCTTGGGATAAGAATAAATTTTATTATCTTATTATCGACCTTGTGCATTCAATCCATCACGAACCCGTACGCAAGCATCAATATTATAGAACTGACCTCAAACTGAAGAAATGAAACTAATACCTCGTTCGATTGAAGTGGTTGTCTTTATCAGGGAGTTATCAAGGCGTTCATCTGATATTCTGGTTCTAATTTTACTCTCAGCGTGTTTCACTACTGAAAGTACTTTTTCATAAATATATCTTCTACCGAATAATGGTGACAGGGAATAACGCATGACTATTGAGTGTGGCATATTTAACTCACGGTAGGCCTGATTTATACACTTCCAACGAAGTGTCGCAATCAATCATTCTTTCCTCGAGCTGAATGTCATATAGCACCTCTGTCTTTTTTACTTGAAACTTCATTAGCAAAATCTATATCGACTATAAATGGAATGGCAAAAATACTAAAATTTTGATTTCTTTCTCTAAAATCTTGAAATTTGTTTTCATACTTTTGTATCAAATCAAAACATAATCCTGCTTATTTTTTTATCAGTTTTAGGTTTGTATTTGTCAAGCGTGTTGAAATGTAAATACAGAATACATTTATTTCGATTGGCTTTATCAGAATATTGTTTATTTCAAATTAAACAAGTCTTCCGATTCCTCGTTTTTAGAAGTGTGTGGGATCTTCTTTAGCAAATAACCGTAAATTGCTCGTGCCTTCTCACATATGATGCTTTATGTTAAGGTTCTCCTTGAAGCTGCTTCTCTCTCACCCACCCCATCAGTAGTTTCTCCATCTATTCACGGAGAGAGGTCCAGAGCTTAGACATTATTTTATCGGCCTTAGATGGCGTTATACCCTTTATCAACTCGTTTTGTTTAAGCACAGTACATATCATTGATGTGCTACGCCCGTACATCCTCGCCAAGTCAATTACTCGCACACCTTGCTCATGGTTTTCTATGATTTCACGCTTTAATTCAATAGACATCATCTTCTTCTTTGGACCCATGGTTATAAAAATAAATATGATAATAATGAATGCTTCCAAAACGAGGGAAACAAGCACGCAGACTGAGATCTTGTCTGAGGTGGGAGAAACTGTTAGACGCTGCATCTAAATATAAATAACCATCGTCTTCACTGCCGAAACCCTCTAAACTATTCTATAAATCACTATCATATCAGCTATAAAATCGTCATTAGCCAAATCTATATCATCATCAAAATCATCTAAATATTCCTCACCACACAAAACACATCATCATTTTAAACCATCGTATCACTATCACCATCGTCAGAATAAAATAAACCAGCATCACACAAATCACATCATCATTCCATACTAATCAATCGAAACTATATATCATATACACCATCATCATTGAAGTCGTCAAATAATAAAATCACCTGAATACAAATTACTATCATCTAAAGTTTTATTACCATCATACTCATTTAATCACATTCTTCATCACTATAACATATAATCACGATAACTTAAATAAAAAATCATCAGCAGTTAGTATAAATCCTCATCCTTAAAATACCAGCTAAATTATTTAAGTCAGCCAGTTGTGTCAGTAAGTTGTGTCAGCTAGTTTTCTACATTTTTTAACTTCCCGAAGAACTGTTTTTTTTTTTTTTTTTTTTTTTTTTTTTTTTTTTTTTTTTTTTGTGATTCTACCTGGATCAAACTACCAGTATTCTGCAGTTTTACCTCGCGGCTGCTGGTGAATCTTACGCTATAAGCAATAAAGAACTAACATTAACTTTCCTTTTGCTCCAATAATACACGAAGCTTCATATTTATCCTGGCATACAATCGAACAAACAAAAACTTTGCTTGCTCGAATACTTGCTTGATAATGTCATCAACTGGCCTAAAGCGTAGCCTATTCCTGATTAATCGTTTGTTACGGTAGCAGAGGTAATGATGCAACACTGGATTTCCAGTTTCGAGTAACTCTTCGGTTACATTCCGATCAAGGACGAAATTTTAGTTTGGCTGAAATTAAAGAGATCTCTAAGCTACTTGGTAACGACAAAACTCAAATGACATATGTACATTGCAAGTCAGACGGCATAAGCGATAAGCGATAGGCGACGGAGAACGTGGGCACTGTTCCTTTGCCATTACGTTAATCAAGTACAGCACCAGTTTCACCCGTATCTATAGTTGGCCAGTTGGTGTGGCCACACGAGAGCCTTGCACAAGGCTCCCAGATCCAGCGCCAGATTCACCAGCGCCTAGAGCATCCGGTGGGCAGTCGAACAGACCAATATGCCCCCAGGAGTTCACCCTCTTCCAATCGCCCGGGCCCAGCATTTACTGAAATAATATCAATCAATATATGGCCATACAAAGGGCTTTGTCAACATGGTATCACAGACTGTTGTTATTGTTACATAGGACTTACATGACGATGACCTGCTAGACATTCTTGGATATTACCTAAATAAAACATGCATAGATATAAACATTACAATATATACAATTGTATATTGTACATTATGTCATACTTTGCGCTGTACTGTACCTTATATTACGTCCCACATTATATATGATACTTTACGTTTGTACATTTCACTAAATTACAATGTGCGTTTTAGCATACACACATTTTACCATACTTTTCATTAATTTATACATTTGCCTTACGTATTTAAACATAAAAAAATACATTGAGAACATATTATACATGTTATCAATAATGCCCTATATAAATTGTATAAACCTGATATTACATTATACTGCATCTTACATTACTTTAGCACATTACACGTTAGGCTTTACATTTGTGCATTTTAATAATTTGCATAGTATTTATATTATTTGAAACATTACATTATGCAATACTTTGCACTAAACCGTATCTTATATTATGTCACAGATTATACATGATGCCTTACTTTTGTGTGTTTCACCAGATTACAATGTAAATTTTACCATATTTCTCATTATTTTATACATTTGCCTTACATATTCAAACATAGAAATATACACTGAATACATATTATACATGTTATGAATAATGCACTATTTAAAATGCATTAAAACCTTACATTTTATTATATTGCATCTTACATTATTTTAGCACATTATATGTTAATTTTCACATTTGCACATTTTACTAATTTGCACAGTATTTACATTATTTGACACAGAATACATTATGCCATACTTTGCACTGTACAATACCTTATATTACGTCACACATTATACATGATGTCAGACAGCATAATAGAGACGCTTAATTGAGCAATTTTTAATAACGTCTCGCTGGTTTCTGAAAGGACTGGGACAAGATTTTACCACCGTTCTAACTGGCCTATCGCGGTGCTGTCTATAAGAATTACGGCTATACACAGTCACAGATAACTTGTGATCTCTTGATTGGTCGCCCTATGGGTGTGCCTTCATCGGCTGAGGAGTACATTCAAGATTTCGAGGCCTGGTTTGAACTGATGAACAGTTTTGTACGAGAGCGAGTGGACTTGGCGAAGGATAAGATGAAGACCCGATACGACCCGAGATCTACATGGCATCGATTCAACGAAGAAGACGAGATGAGGTTGTGGAATCCGATTCGATGGAAAGGAGTCCAGAACTACAGACACCTTGGGCTGGTCCTTACAACCTTAAAAAGGCTGAACGCGTCGTAGTTCGCATACGTAAGTCATCAAATTCTAAGCCTAACGGCCCACCAGCGGCCGAGCGGTAAAATCGCTGAACACTGGTAGTTCGGTCCGAGGTTCGAATACCGCGAACGGGCTGGCTGCATGGGCGTTTTCGTGGTTTTCCCCATCTGTAACGTGTATACGAGCCAGTTTCCCTTAGAAAGTCCTCCACGAAAGGCATCCCTCCTCTTAGGCAGATACCCCTAGTGTGCTTTGCCATAATTAAATACACTAATCTAAGCCTAACGTCGCTCCGCTCATTACAACAAGCTCACTCCTTAGTACGGCCATAGTATGCAGTGTATATAATGTAAACATTATATGATCATGGTCCTTTCCGCTTCTAACTTTGTAAATTTAATCACTCATTTATTGATTTGTATTTGATTTATTTTAAGTTACTTATTGCAATATTGTTTACGTTGTTCATTATTTTATTGTAATGTTTATTATGGCATTGATGCTTTAGTTGTAAGTGTGGCTTCCTGTTCAGGGATCGTACTGCCCAGAACGGGCAATCCTTGGGAAGGGGGTAGTGTCACGAATTTTGTATTTAGATAGCTAATTTTAATAGAATTACAATTAAAATTACTGAATTTCCCTGCGCAATGCAGCGCAAGACAAATTTTAAGAGAAAACTATGTCGGAAAATTAAAATCACAGGAACACATGGGGTACGTTAATCTCGTTATTCTATATTTAAATTGAGTAAATTTAATTGAACACTATGTTATCTGTAACCGTAATTCCAAACATTTTTCTATCCAAAAATCTCGAGAAGCAGAAAGTATGTGAAATAGCTCGCTCAGCCCCTTGAAAGCTACAAAAGACCGGAGAGAGAGCGTTTTAGTTAGTTGCTTAGTTATTGTTGTTGCGATTTGCTTAATTCTCCGTGAATGAGATATCTGAATTAACTTTCACATTAGATAACGGTTCGCATTGCGTTATATTTTAACATTTTTAGCAGTTTGAAGTGTAACTACTGATTATACTGCGTCATATTGTGAACACTTATACGAATATCTCTGAGGAAAATTCAAGCGTTCTGATATATTTCTTTTAAAAACAATACATTTTATTAACCTATTATCGGACTTGTATATTCACTTTATTACGAACTTGTACGCACGCAAAAATATGTTCATTAGTAGAATAGTGTAATAGGGAAGACAGCAATTTCATCCAAATAGCGTTCTAAAAAATTCTTGCCGAAGTAATCTTTTGAAAAAATTATTTCTCAAATTTCTGGAGAATTCCTGAAATTTCGCGAATACAATTTTTTTTCGCGTTTGCCAAGTAAATTCACAAATTTAAAAAATATATCTTATTATTGGTTAAAATTTTCGTCATGCATTATGCTTTATGTTTCATATTTAAATATATTTAAAACTCATTTTAATTTAAATCACGGAGATAATGTATTTCAGTTTTTTATACCTCATTGCCTGAATCTTAACTCTGGTTAACATTTACTTTAATCTTGAATCACAGAAATGAGGCTGAACTGTTATATAAG
The DNA here is from genome assembly GCF_044657685.1 of Stegodyphus dumicola. Taxonomy (NCBI): domain Eukaryota; kingdom Metazoa; phylum Arthropoda; class Arachnida; order Araneae; family Eresidae; genus Stegodyphus; species Stegodyphus dumicola. Next base: position 7,716,796 of record NC_140778.1, on the reverse strand, counting down.
CTCTTTAATCTGATAGGTATGTAGAGATTTCCATCACTCCATATTGTGAGAGCCGTTAGTTTCTCGAAGGAGAAAAATTACTAGGAGTCTAGGTAGAAAAATTACTCAGATTGCCTGCGAATAAAGTGTTATAGATGGGGACTCTGTCCATTTGTTAACGAAGAAAAACTAAACATTTTTTCTTGCAAATTAAAGGCGTAACCCTTGCGATGCAGATAAACATTTAATAGAAATATATCGTGAATGCTTTTAAGTCCTTGAGGTTTTTAAATATCGGAAAAATAATTCATTTATTTCCAGTAGCAAACTTGGGTTCAAAAAGCAGTGGAAACGAATTCTGAATTTTGAACGAACATAAAACAGTTTCACTCTTAGAAAATTTGTAAGAATTATTCAGAACTTTCATAAACGCCTACGTTTTCAGGTGTGCTATCCATCTTTTCTCATGCCCTGATTTTCCTCAGATCAGAAACTTATGCAAATTTAAACACAGTGCGGTAGGGCTCAAAGGCTGGAATTCAGCTCGGCTTAGTGGAGTGTTCGCCACAGCCTCAATAAAAGATAGGTAGTTCCTGCAAAATCCAGCTGTGGGTAAAAAATTAGATAAAGCCTGTGCTAATGGCAAGCTGCGTAAGAGTTCAACCTATCAGATACTTAACGTTCAATTAAGCTTTGTGTTCATCAATATTTGAAATGTAACTGGAAGAGAAAACAGCTTCATCTTTATCATACTATTTTTATTACAAAAGGTCATTGATTAAGATTTATGTTGTATTTTCATATATGAACAACAAGAACGATTTAATCAGCTTTTATTTGGATTTGCACCAAACTTGCTTTTTGATTACAATTAAATAGTGGTTAAGTTACTAATTCTTCAACTGGTTAAGATAATTTTGAATGTTAATCGTTAGACTGAGTGTTCAATGAGAATTTAGCTTTGCAATAGGATTTATACAAATTAACCGCACCTATTTTTCAAATTAGGTTCTCGTGAGGTTCCAACTCAAGCGAACATAGTTTGCAAACTGGACTACCTCTATCCCACGTTAACAAAAACAATATGATTATATTGATAACACACAGTAAAGTCCCTGATGTATTTAGACTAGAACTACGTTAAGTTTTGTTTCATTTAGTTTAATACAGCGAAACACAATATAGCTCTCTACCTAGGGGAAGGCATAACTTCGTGGAGCACTTTCTGAGCGAAATGGGATCGCATACACGTTACCCATGGGGAAAATCACGAAATCGACCTAGCAGCCAGACCATTCGTTTAAGTTCGAATCCAGGTCGCAACTACCAGTGTTGAGCAATTTAACGGCTCGGTAACTGGTGTTCCTGAAACACTGTTAAGAATTAGCATTTTATAATACGAAAAAAGAAACAGGTACCCTAGAAGCTAGTTGTCTGAATTTAGAGGTACTGAAGCAAATTTTCGAGGCCAACGAATACATTTTTAATTCCGTTAATTAGCATTATTATGGCATTAATTTTTATGACAAGAATTTGCATATATTTCAAGATGTTAATCATTTTGAGCCCAGTTTCACACTATTTTTATTTCCTTTAAATTAATTGCTCCTCAAAATCTGAAAATTGTGACATAAATCCTATTCAAAGATTTGTAGATACAGATTTAAAAATATTATGACTTGGCTTTTCAATAGTTTTAGAATATTATATTTTCATAATTCTATTTTAATTTTACAACGGTTTGTGTAATGCTGATTGAAGTTTGCAAGGACTTCCGTCATTAAATCAGTGTGCACATAGACTTGTTCTTTAACCCGTGAGCACACGCGCAGGGTATTTTTGACACGACGCTTTCTATTGTCGGCAAATATTTTAGGAATTTCTCATCTCTTGCAGCTGCCACTTCCGGTTACTTACTGGGTGATCTAAAGGGGGTTTCTGGAAAAAAACAAACTTCGAAGACAAGATTGTTCTGTATGTGCTAGTGGGTCGGAGTCATTTTTACCCGTCGCGTGTACTAACGTTTTGGAATTAGTTAACATTATGAATCTGTCTGATTACGAAAGGGAGCAGCAGAGACTTCTCGATCTTCTCGCAAATGTTTCGACCGACAGCGAGATTGAAGGAAGCTCAGATTCGGTTGAAGCCAGTGGACTTTCTGAAAGTGAACACGATACAGAAAGTGGATTTAGAGGACTCAGATTTGAGCGATGAAGACAATAACAAGGAATATTATCTCGGTAAAGTTAAAACTAAGTGGATGGCAAGACCCCCTCCGACAAATGCGCGAAGAACAGCGTGTAATATTGTGTCACATTTACCGGGTGTAAAGACAAATTACAGATCCTTTACAAGTATTTTAGAATCTTTTTTAGTAATTTTTGATGATGACATTATGAATATTGATGTACAATGTACAAATATTTATACTGAGTCAATTAAAAACAAATTTAAACGTGAAAGAGATGCATTGCCAACCAGCAAAGCAGAAATAAAGGCTCTTTTTGGTCTGTTTTATTATGCTGACGTTATGAGAGCTGCACACTTGAGTGCGAAAGATCTTTGGTCTACAGATGGAACAGGAATGCAAATTTTTTCAACTTCAATGTTAATTAACCGTTTCCATTTTCTCCTTAGGTGTCTTCGATTCGATGACATACATAGTCGTCAAGAGAGAAAAGAATTTGATAGACTAGCCCCAATAAGGAATGTGTTTGCAAGAATTGTTTATAATTTTCAAAAAGTATACTTCATTTCTGAGTACTGTACAATTGATGAGAAACGGGAGCCGTTCCGTGGAATTGCCAGTTTCGTCAATACATCAAGAGTAAACCAGCGAAATATGGCATAAAAATTTTGCATTCTGTGATGCCCGCAATTTTTGTACACATAATCTTGGAGTTTATGTTGGTCAACAGCCTGATGGACCTTTCAGAGTAAGTAATAAACCAAGTGATATTGTAAAGAGAATTGTTGCTGCAAATTCTCAAACTGGTCGTAATATAACTATGGATAATTGGTTCATGAATTTCCCTTTAGCTTTAGAATTGTTGGAGAAAAACAAGCTTACAACTGTTGATACAATTAGAAAGACTAAGAAAGAAATTCCTAAGGAATTTTTACCACATTAGTCAAGAGTTGTACATTCCTCACTTTTTGGATTTTATGAGAAGAAAATTGCCTTAACGTCACACGTTCCTAAGAAAGGTAAATCTGTTCTAGTGTTATCTTCATTTATTTTGGATGATAGAATCGATTCGACAACGGGTGATTTATGTAAACTTGAAATGATTACCTTTTATAACTTGACCAAAGGAGGTGTGGATACAGTGGATGAAATGTGTGGAACGTATTCAGTTTCAAGAAATAGTTGTCGCTGGCCTTTAACAATTTTCTTTGGCCTACTAAATATCACAGGCATAAATTCATATACTATTTATAAATTCAACAGCGCCAATAATTTATCACGACGAAATTACTTGAAGGAACTTGCTGTTGACTTAGTAAAAGAACATCTTCTTGAGAGATCAAAGAACGCAAGTATACTTCAAACTATCAGAACTAACTCCAAAAGGCTCCTAAATTTACCAGATGACAGACCGGTAAAATTTCCAAAGAAATCCTCATTTTGTCGTCAATGTGAAGAATGCCCAAAGAAATCTGATCGAAAGACTTCTTCTGTTTGTGAAGAATGCGATAAATCCTTGTGTAAAACCCATTCACTCATCATATGTTCTAATCGCTTAGCAAAAAATGGTGATAAAAATTATTTTGATGAATAAATAAAAATAATTAGCGCATAACGAAGAAAAATAAATAACCTTTAATTAACTTTCTGCAATTCAGGATCTTTCCCCTAGACCAGTACCTTCTAAAATTTGCTAGTCTACTACGTAACCACTACTATAAATAACGAATGCCCGCCATTTTGCGTCAGAAGCTCGCCTTTCCTCCTGTGCGTCACATCTCGCTGTTACTTGATGTAACTTTCCTTTGTTAGAAATAGTAAGGACGCATAAAGTTTAACTTTAGTCATACTTATTTTAGACTACTAATGAATATGTGATTTAGAGAATTTCATAGGAAGTAAAGCATGATCTACGGTAAAAATTGAAATAAAGCTCTGGAATAAACATGTTCCGTTAAAAGCTAAATCAACTTGCCTCTTCATTTGGATTAGCCTTACCACTATGCAAAAACCATGCCTGAACACTGATGCCAAGCTTCACGACTGCTAAAATATCACACACACATATATATATAAGTAATATATAATATTTTCTATATGTAAATATAATATTTGCCATATGTGGAAAATTTAAGTGAATCAATGATTTACGTTACTTATATGGCGAGTCGTCACTGCTTAACACTAACAATGGATGATGACAAAAAAACAAAAATCTGAAATTATACGTTATGCCCAAAAGGGCGTTTTTTTAACGTTTCCTGCTACCTTTATTTATTAAAGATCATGTTCTTCGCATTCAAACCATAAAATACACTTCAACAGGAATATAGCAAAATATTTCTAAAATGAGCCTATCTTTAGAATTTCCGATACACAATCTCGCGCGCTAGAGATAAAAATGTTTTTTCCTCTCGTACAGTGTTCCCATTGTTCGCTTTGAAATCGTTGAGTTTCTTTATCAAAAACTTACAAATGCTTTATAAAATATGAAATAGATAATAAAACAAATTCTAAATTCCAAATTTGGGATTCCTGACGCCCATATTCGAATTGCTGGATTGCACATTCGAAAATTGGATGGCTCTAGGTACCGTTTTTTTATCACAATGCGAGAAACATACACACATTTATGCAGATTCTTCATTATTTAACTTCTTTAAATATAGCACAGGGCGTTAATATTTGTTGGCAACGGTTTGAAAAGTGAAGCAACGCAGAAAATGAATCGACGCAAAATGCCAAACCGAAATTTATAGTATTAAATGTATTTACTTTGCTATTTTTTAGTATAACTGTAATTAAAATTGTTTTAATTCCTCAAGAAATGCAATTATGACAAATGTTAAGAGAAAGCTAAGCAGAAAAAGTAAAAATCCAGGAGCACGCGCATTTAATAAATAGATATCTCGTAACTGTACTCCTTTGCCTTCCAGAAGCCTCCAGAAAATAGATTTTACCAGAATGTTCTCGTACATGATTGGATAGCTTATAAAAACCAGAGCTAAACATCTCAGTTCAGTTGTTTACTTAGTGCTGTTATTGAATGAAGCGAATTCGCGGTGAGATCGGATTAGCTTTCTGTGTCTTTTGAATTGAGTTCTATTTAACGTTTTAGTAGTTTAAAATATAACTACTGTGAGGAACTGCGATATTGTACGGATACCTATGAGGAAATTTCAGTATTTTGTTTTATTTCTTGGGATAAGAATAAATTTTATTATCTTATTATCGACCTTGTGCATTCAATCCATCACGAACCCGTACGCAAGCATCAATATTATAGAACTGACCTCAAACTGAAGAAATGAAACTAATACCTCGTTCGATTGAAGTGGTTGTCTTTATCAGGGAGTTATAAAGGCGTTCATCTGATATTCTGGTTCTAATTTTACTCTCAGCGTGTTTCACTACTGAAAGTACTTTTTCATAAATATATCTTCTACCGAATAATGGTGACAGGGAATAACGCATGACTATTGAGTGTGGCATATTTAACTCACGGTAGGCCTGATTTATACACTTCCAACGAAGTGTCGCAATCAATCATTCTTTCCTCGAGCTGAATGTCATATAGCACCTCTGTCTTTTTTACTTGAAACTTCATTAGCAAAATCTATATCGACTATAAATGGAATGGCAAAAATACTAAAATTTTGATTTCTTTCTCTAAAATCTTGAAATTTGTTTTCATACTTTTGTATCAAATCAAAACATAATCCTGCTTATTTTTTTATCAGTTTTAGGTTTGTATTTGTCAAGCGTGTTGAAATGTAAATACAGAATACATTTATTTCGATTGGCTTTATCAGAATATTGTTTATTTCAAATTAAACAAGTCTTCCGATTCCTCGTTTTTAGAAGTGTGTGGGATCTTCTTTAGCAAATAACCGTAAATTGCTCGTGCCTTCTCACATATGATGCTTTATGTTAAGGTTCTCCTTGAAGCTGCTTCTCTCTCACCCACCCCATCAGTAGTTTCTCCATCTATTCACGGAGAGAGGTCCAGAGCTTAGACATTATTTTATCGGCCTTAGATGGCGTTATACCCTTTATCAACTCGTTTTGTTTAAGCACAGTACATATCATTGATGTGCTACGCCCGTACATCCTCGCCAAGTCAATTACTCGCACACCTTGCTCATGGTTTTCTATGATTTCACGCTTTAATTCAATAGACATCATCTTCTTCTTTGGACCCATGGTTATAAAAATAAATATGATAATAATGAATGCTTCCAAAACGAGGGAAACAAGCACGCAGACTGAGATCTTGTCTGAGGTGGGAGAAACTGTTAGACGCTGCATCTAAATATAAATAACCATCGTCTTCACTGCCGAAACCCTCTAAACTATTCTATAAATCACTATCATATCAGCTATAAAATCGTCATTAGCCAAATCTATATCATCATCAAAATCATCTAAATATTCCTCACCACACAAAACACATCATCATTTTAAACCATCGTATCACTATCACCATCGTCAGAATAAAATAAACCAGCATCACACAAATCACATCATCATTCCATACTAATCAATCGAAACTATATATCATATACACCATCATCATTGAAGTCGTCAAATAATAAAATCACCTGAATACAAATTACTATCACCTAAAGTTTTATTACCATCATACTCATTTAATCACATTCTTCATCACTATAACATATAATCACGATAACTTAAATAAAAAATCATCAGCAGTTAGTATAAATCCTCATCCTTAAAATACCAGCTAAATTATTTAAGTCAGCCAGTTGTGTCAGTAAGTTGTGTCAGCTAGTTTTCTACATTTTTTAACTTCCCGAAGAACTGTTCTTTTTTTTTTTTTTTTTTTTTTTTTTTTGTGATTCTACCTGGATCAAACTACCAGTATTCTGCAGTTTTACCTCGCGGCTGCTGGTGAATCTTACGCTATAAGCAATAAAGAACTAACATTAACTTTCCTTTTGCTCCAATAATACACGAAGCTTCATATTTATCCTGGCATACAATCGAACAAACAAAAACTTTGCTTGCTCGAATACTTGCTTGATAATGTCATCAACTGGCCTAAAGCGTAGCCTATTCCTGATTAATCGTTTGTTACGGTAGCAGAGGTAATGATGCAACACTGGATTTCCAGTTTCGAGTAACTCTTCGGTTACATTCCGATCAAGGACGAAATTTTAGTTTGGCTGAAATTAAAGAGATCTCCAAGCTACTTGGTAACGACAAAACTCAAATGACATATGTACATTGCAAGTCAGACGGCATAAGCGATAAGCGATAGGCGACGGAGAACGTGGGCACTGTTCCTTTGCCATTACGTTAATCAAGTACAGCACCAGTTTCACCCGTATCTATAGTTGGCCAGTTGGTGTGGCCACACGAGAGCCTTGCACAAGGCTCCCAGATCCAGCGCCAGATTCACCAGCGCCTAGAGCATCCGGTGGGCAGTCGAACAGACCAATATGCCCCCAGGAGTTCACCCTCTTCCAATCGCCCGGGCCCAGCATTTACTGAAATAATATCAATCAATATATGGCCATACAAAGGGCTTTGTCAACATGGTATCACAGACTGTTGTTATTGTTACATAGGACTTACATGACGATGACCTGCTAGACATTCTTGGATATTACCTAAATAAAACATGCATAGATATAAACATTACAATATATACAATTGTATATTGTACATTATGTCATACTTTGCGCTGTACTGTACCTTATATTACGTCCCACATTATATATGATACTTTACGTTTGTACATTTCACTAAATTACAATGTGCGTTTTAGCATACACACATTTTACCATACTTTTCATTAATTTATACATTTGCCTTACGTATTTAAACATAAAAAAATACATTGAGAACATATTATACATGTTATCAATAATGCCCTATATAAATTGTATAAACCTGATATTACATTATACTGCATCTTACATTACTTTAGCACATTACACGTTAGGCTTTACATTTGTGCATTTTAATAATTTGCATAGTATTTATATTATTTGAAACATTACATTATGCAATACTTTGCACTAAACCGTATCTTATATTATGTCACAGATTATACATGATGCCTTACTTTTGTGTGTTTCACCAGATTACAATGTAAATTTTACCATATTTCTCATTATTTTATACATTTGCCTTACATATTCAAACATAGAAATATACACTGAATACATATTATACATGTTATGAATAATGCACTATTTAAAATGCATTAAAACCTTACATTTTATTATATTGCATCTTACATTATTTTAGCACATTATATGTTAATTTTCACATTTGCACATTTTACTAATTTGCACAGTATTTACATTATTTGACACAGAATACATTATGCCATACTTTGCACTGTACAATACCTTATATTACGTCACACATTATACATGATGTCAGACAGCATAATAGAGACGCTTAATTGAGCAATTTTTAATAACGTCTCGCTGGTTTCTGAAAGGACTGGGACAAGATTTTACCACCGTTCTAACTGGCCTATCGCGGTGCTGTCTATAAGAATTACGGCTATACACAGTCACAGATAACTTGTGATCTCTTGATTGGTCGCCCTATGGGTGTGCCTTCATCGGCTGAGGAGTACATTCAAGATTTCGAGGCCTGGTTTGAACTGATGAACAGTTTTGTACGAGAGCGAGTGGACTTGGCGAAGGATAAGATGAAGACCCGATACGACCCGAGATCTACATGGCATCGATTCAACGAAGAAGACGAGATGAGGTTGTGGAATCCGATTCGATGGAAAGGAGTCCAGAACTACAGACACCTTGGGCTGGTCCTTACAACCTTAAAAAGGCTGAACGCGTCGTAGTTCGCATACGTAAGTCATCAAATTCTAAGCCTAACGGCCCACCAGCGGCCGAGCGGTAAAATCGCTGAACACTGGTAGTTCGGTCCGAGGTTCGAATACCGCGAACGGGCTGGCTGCATGGGCGTTTTCGTGGTTTTCCCCATCTGTAACGTGTATACGAGCCAGTTTCCCTTAGAAAGTCCTCCACGAAAGGCATCCCTCCTCTTAGGCAGATACCCCTAGTGTGCTTTGCCATAATTAAATACACTAATCTAAGCCTAACGTCGCTCCGCTCATTACAACAAGCTCACTCCTTAGTACGGCCATAGTATGCAGTGTATATAATGTAAACATTATATGATCATGGTCCTTTCCGCTTCTAACTTTGTAAATTTAATCACTCATTTATTGATTTGTATTTGATTTATTTTAAGTTACTTATTGCAATATTGTTTACGTTGTTCATTATTTTATTGTAATGTTTATTATGGCATTGATGCTTTAGTTGTAAGTGTGGCTTCCTGTTCAGGGATCGTACTGCCCAGAACGGGCAATCCTTGGGAAGGGGGTAGTGTCACGAATTTTGTATTTAGATAGCTAATTTTAATAGAATTACAATTAAAATTACTGAATTTCCCTGCGCAATGCAGCGCAAGACAAATTTTAAGAGAAAACTATGTCGGAAAATTAAAATCACAGGAACACATGGGGTACGTTAATCTCGTTATTCTATATTTAAATTGAGTAAATTTAATTGAACACTATGTTATCTGTAACCGTAATTCCAAACATTTTTCTATCCAAAAATCTCGAGAAGCAGAAAGTATGTGAAATAGCTCGCTCAGCCCCTTGAAAGCTACAAAAGACCGGAGAGAGAGCGTTTTAGTTAGTTGCTTAGTTATTGTTGTTGCGATTTGCTTAATTCTCCGTGAATGAGATATCTGAATTAACTTTCACATTAGATAACGGTTCGCATTGCGTTATATTTTAACATTTTTAGCAGTTTGAAGTGTAACTACTGATTATACTGCGTCATATTGTGAACACTTATACGAATATCTCTGAGGAAAATTCAAGCGTTCTGATATATTTCTTTTAAAAACAATACATTTTATTAACCTATTATCGGACTTGTATATTCACTTTATTACGAACTTGTACGCACGCAAAAATATGTTCATTAGTAGAATAGTGTAATAGGGAAGACAGCAATTTCATCCAAATAGCGTTCTAAAAAATTCTTGCCGAAGTAATCTTTTGAAAAAATTATTTCTCAAATTTCTGGAGAATTCCTGAAATTTCGCGAATACAATTTTTTTTCGCGTTTGCCAAGTAAATTCACAAATTTAAAAAATATATCTTATTATTGGTTAAAATTTTCGTCATGCATTATGCTTTATGTTTCATATTTAAATATATTTAAAACTCATTTTAATTTAAATCACGGAGATAATGTATTTCAGTTTTTTATACCTCATTGCCTGAATCTTAACTCTGGTTAACATTTACTTTAATCTTGAATCACAGAAATGAGGCTGAACTGTTATATAAGCTCTTTAATCTGATAGGTATGTAGAGATTTCCATCACTCCATATTGTGAGAGCCGTTAGTTTCTCGAAGGAGAAAAATTACTAGGAGTCTAGGTAGAAAAATTACTCAGATTGCCTGCGAATAAAGTGTTATAGATGGGGACTCTGTCCATTTGTTAACGAAGAAAAACTAAACATTTTTTCTTGCAAATTAAAGGCGTAACCCTTGCGATGCAGATAAACATTTAATAGAAATATATCGTGAATGCTTTTAAGTCCTTGAGGTTTTTAAATATCGGAAAAATAATTCATTTATTTCCAGTAGCAAACTTGGGTTCAAAAAGCAGTGGAAATGAATTCTGAATTTTGAACGAACATAAAACAGTTTCACTCTTAGAAAATTTGTAAGAATTATTCAGAACTTTCATAAACGCCTACGTTTTCAGGTGTGCTATCCATCTTTTCTCATGCCCTGATTTTCCTCAGATCAGAAACTTATGCAAATTTAAACACAGTGCGGTAGGGCTCAAAGGCTGGAATTCAGCTCGGCTTAGTGGAGTGTTCGCCACAGCCTCAATAAAAGATAGGTAGTTCCTGCAAAATCCAGCTGTGGGTAAAAAATTAGATAAAGCCTGTGCTAATGGCAAGCTGCGTAAGAGTTCAACCTATCAGATACTTAACGTTCAATTAAGCTTTGTGTTCATCAATATTTGAAATGTAACTGGAAGAGAAAACAGCTTCATCTTTATCATACTATTTTTATTACAAAAGGTCATTGATTAAGATTTATGTTGTATTTTCATATATGAACAACAAGAACGATTTAATCAGCTTTTATTTGGATTTGCACCAAACTTGCTTTTTGATTACAATTAAATAGTGGTTAAGTTACTAATTCTTCAACTGGTTAAGATAATTTTGAATGTTAATCGTTAGACTGAGTGTTCAATGAGAATTTAGCTTTGCAATAGGATTTATACAAATTAACCGCACCTATTTTTCAAATTAGGTTCTCGTGAGGTTCCAACTCAAGCGAACATAGTTTGCAAACTGGACTACCTCTATCCCACGTTAACAAAAACAATATGATTATATTGATAACACACAGTAAAGTCCCTGATGTATTTAGACTAGAACTACGTTAAGTTTTGTTTAATTTAGTTTAATACAGCGAAACACAATATAGCTCTCTACCTAGGGGAAGGCATAACTTCGTGGAGCACTTTCTGAGCGAAATGGGATCGCATACACGTTACCCATGGGGAAAATCACGAAATCGACCTAGCAGCCAGACCATTCGTTTAAGTTCGAATCCAGGTCGCAACTACCAGTGTTGAGCAATTTAACGGCTCGGTAACTGGTGTTCCTGAAACACTGTTAAGAATTAGCATTTTATAATACGAAAAAAGAAACAGGTACCCTAGAAGCTAGTTGTCTGAATTTAGAGGTACTGAAGCAAATTTTCGAGGCCAACGAATACATTTTTAATTCCGTTAATTAGCATTATTATGGCATTAATTTTTATGACAAGAATTTGCATATATTTCAAGATGTTAATCATTTTGAGCCCAGTTTCACACTATTTTTATTTCCTTTAAATTAATTGCTCCTCAAAATCTGAAAATTGTGACATAAATCCTATTCAAAGATTTGTAGATACAGATTTAAAAATATTATGACTTGGCTTTTCAATAGTTTTAGAATATTATATTTTCATAATTCTATTTTAATTTTACAACGGTTTGTGTAATGCTGATTGAAGTTTGCAAGGACTTCCGTCATTAAATCAGTGTGCACATAGACTTGTTCTTTAACCCGTGAGCACACGCGCAGGGTATTTTTGACCCGACGCTTTCTATTGTCGGCAAATATTTTAGGAATTTCTCATCTCTTGCAGCTGCCACTTCCGGTTACTTACTGGGTGATCTAAAGGGGGTTTCTGGAAAAAAACAAACTTCGAAGACAAGATTGTTCTGTATGTGCTAGTGGGTCGGAGTCATTTTTACCCGTCGCGTGTACTAACGTTTTGGAATTAGTTAACATTATGAATCTGTCTGATTACGAAAGGGAGCAGCAGAGACTTCTCGATCTTCTCGCAAATGTTTCGACCGACAGCGAGATTGAAGGAAGCTCAGATTCGGTTGAAGCCAGTGGACTTTCTGAAAGTGAACACGATACAGAAAGTGGATTTAGAGGACTCAGATTTGAGCGATGAAGACAATAACAAGGAATATTATCTCGGTAAAGTTAAAACTAAGTGGATGGCAAGACCCCCTCCGACAAATGCACGAAGAACAGCGTGTAATATTGTGTCACATTTACCGGGTGTAAAGACAAATTACAGATCCTTTACAAGTATTTTAGAATCTTTTTTAGTAATTTTTGATGATGACATTATGAATATTGATGTACAATGTACAAATATTTATACTGAGTCAATTAAAAACAAATTTAAACGTGAAAGAGATGCATTGCCAACCAGCAAAGCAGAAATAAAGGCTCTTTTTGGTCTGTTTTATTATGCTGACGTTATGAGAGCTGCACACTTGAGTGCGAAAGATCTTTGGTCTACAGATGGAACAGGAATGCAAATTTTTTCAACTTCAATGTTAATTAACCGTTTCCATTTTCTCCTTAGGTGTCTTCGATTCGATGACATACATAGTCGTCAAGAGAGAAAAGAATTTGATAGACTAGCCCCAATAAGGAATGTGTTTGCAAGAATTGTTTATAATTTTCAAAAAGTATACTTCATTTCTGAGTACTGTACAATTGATGAGAAACGGGAGCCGTTCCGTGGAATTGCCAGTTTCGTCAATACATCAAGAGTAAACCAGCGAAATATGGCATAAAAATTTTGCATTCTGTGATGCCCGCAATTTTTGTACACATAATCTTGGAGTTTATGTTGGTCAACAGCCTGATGGACCTTTCAGAGTAAGTAATAAACCAAGTGATATTGTAAAGAGAATTGTTGCTGCAAATTCTCAAACTGGTCGTAATATAACTATGGATAATTGGTTCATGAATTTCCCTTTAGCTTTAGAATTGTTGGAGAAAAACAAGCTTACAACTGTTGATACAATTAGAAAGACTAAGAAAGAAATTCCTAAGGAATTTTTACCACATTAGTCAAGAGTTGTACATTCCTCACTTTTTGGATTTTATGAGAAGAAAATTGCCTTAACGTCACACGTTCCTAAGAAAGGTAAATCTGTTCTAGTGTTATCTTCATTTATTTTGGATGATAGAATCGATTCGACAACGGGTGATTTATGTAAACTTGAAATGATTACCTTTTATAACTTGACCAAAGGAGGTGTGGATACAGTGGATGAAATGTGTGGAACGTATTCAGTTTCAAGAAATAGTTGTCGCTGGCCTTTAACAATTTTCTTTGGCCTACTAAATATCACAGGCATAAATTCATATACTATTTATAAATTCAACAGCGCCAATAATTTATCACGACGAAATTACTTGAAGGAACTTGCTGTTGACTTAGTAAAAGAACATCTTCTTGAGAGATCAAAGAACGCAAGTATACTTCAAACTATCAGAACTAACTCCAAAAGGCTCCTAAATTTACCAGATGACAGACCGGTAAAATTTCCAAAGAAATCCTCATTTTGTCGTCGATGTGAAGAATGCCCAAAGAAATCTGATCGAAAGACTTCTTCTGTTTGTGAAGAATGCGATAAATCCTTGTGTAAAACCCATTCACTCATCATATGTTCTAATCGCTTAGCAAAAAATGGTGATAAAAATTATTTTGATGAATAAATAAAAATAATTAGCGCATAACGAAGAAAAATAAATAACCTTTAATTAACTTTCTGCAATTCAGGATCTTTCCCCTAGACCAGTACCTTCTAAAATTTGCTAGTCTACTACGTAACCACTACTATAAATAACGAATGCCCGCCATTTTGCGTCAGAAGCTCGCCTTTCCTCCTGTGCGTCACATCTCGCTGTTACTTGATGTAACTTTCCTTTGTTAGAAATAGTAAGGACGCATAAAGTTTAACTTTAGTCATACTTATTTTAGACTACTAATGAATATGTGATTTAGAGAATTTCATAGGAAGTAAAGCATGATCTACGGTAAAAATTGAAATAAAGCTCTGGAATAAACATGTTCCGTTAAAAGCTAAATCAACTTGCCTCTTCATTTGGATTAGCCTTACCACTATGCAAAAACCATGCCTGAACACTGATGCCAAGCTTCACGACTGCTAAAATATCACACACACATATATATATAAGTAATATATAATATTTTCTATATGTAAATATAATATTTGCCATATGTGGAAAATTTAAGTGAATCAATGATTTACGTTACTTATATGGCGAGTCGTCACTGCTTAACACTAACAATGGATGATGACAAAAAAACAAAAATCTGAAATTATACGTTATGCCCAAAAGGGCGTTTTTTTAACGTTTCCTGCTACCTTTATTTATTAAAGATCATGTTCTTCGCATTCAAACATAAAATACACTTCAACAGGAATATAGCAAAATATTTCTAAAATGAGCCTATCTTTAGAATTTCCGATACACAATCTCGCGCGCTAGAGATAAAAATGTTTTTTCCTCTCGTACAGTGTTCCCATTGTTCGCTTTGAAATCGTTGAGTTTCTTTATCAAAAACTTACAAATGCTTTATAAAATATGAAATAGATAATAAAACAAATTCTAAATTCCAAATTTGGGATTCCTGACGCCCATATTCGGATTGCTGGATTGCACATTCGAAAATTGGATGGCTCTAGGTACCGTTTTTTTATCACAATGCGAGAAACATACACACATTTATGCAGATTCTTCATTATTTAACTTCTTTAAATATAGCACAGGGCGTTAATATTTGTTGGCAACGGTTTGAAAAGTGAAGCAACGCAGAAAATGAATCGACGCAAAATGCCAAACCGAAATTTATAGTATTAAATGTATTTACTTTGCTATTTTTTAGTATAACTGTAATTAAAATTGTTTTAATTCTTCAAGAAATGCAATTATGACAAATGTTAAGAGAAAGCTAAGCAGAAAAAGTAAAAATCCAGGAGCACGCGCATTTAATAAATAGATATCTCGTAACTGTACTCCTTTGCCTTCCAGAAGCCTCCAGAAAATAGATTTTACCAGAATGTTCTCGTGCATGATTGGATAGCTTATAAAAACCAGAGCTAAACATCTCAGTTCAGTTGTTTACTTAGTGCTGTTATTGAATGAAGCGAATTCGCGGTGAGATCGGATTAGCTTTCTGTGTCTTTTGAATTGAGTTCTATTTAACGTTTTAGTAGTTTAAAATATAACTACTGTGAGGAACTGCGATATTGTACGGATACCTATGAGGAAATTTCAGTATTTTGTTTTATTTCTTGGGATAAGAATAAATTTTATTATCTTATTATCGACCTTGTGCATTCAATCCATCACGAACCCGTACGCAAGCATCAATATTATAGAACTGACCTCAAACTGAAGAAATGAAACTAATACCTCGTTCGATTGAAGTGGTTGTCTTTATCAGGGAGTTATCAAGGCGTTCATCTGATATTCTGGTTCTAATTTTACTCTCAGCGTGTTTCACTACTGAAAGTACTTTTTCATAAATATATCTTCTACCGAATAATGGTGACAGGGAGTAACGCATGAGTATTGAGTGTGGCATATTTAACTCACGGTAGGCCTGATTTATACACTTCCAACGAAGTGTCGCAATCAATCATTCTTTCCTCGAGCTGAATGTCATATAGCACCTCTGTCTTTTTTACTTGAAACTTCATTAGCAAAATCTATATCGACTATAAATGGAATGGCAAAAATACTAAAATTTTGATTTCTTTCTCTAAAATCTTGAAATTTGTTTTCATACTTTTGTATCAAATCAAAACATAATCCTGCTTATTTTTTTTATCAGTTTTAGGTTTGTATTTGTCAAGCGTGTTGAAATGTAAATACAGAATACATTTATTTCGATTGGCTTTATCAGAATATTGTTTATTTCAAATTAAACAAGTCTTCCGATTCCTCGTTTTTAGAAGTGTGTGGGATCTTCTTTAGCAAATAACCGTAAATTGCTCGTGCCTTCTCACATATGATGCTTTATGTTAAGGTTCTCCTTGAAGCTGCTTCTCTCTCACCCACCCCATCAGTAGTTTCTCCATCTATTCACGGAGAGAGGTCCAGAGCTTAGACATTATTTTATCGGCCTTAGATGGCGTTATACCCTTTATCAACTCGTTTTGTTTAAGCACAGTACATATCATTGATGTGCTACGCCCGTACATCCTCGCCAAGTCAATTACTCGCACACCTTGCTCATGGTTTTCTATGATTTCACGCTTTAATTCAATAGACATCATCTTCTTCTTTGGACCCATGGTTATAAAAATAAATATGATAATAATGAATGCTTCCAAAACGAGGGAAACAAGCACGCAGACTGAGATCTTGTCTGAGGTGGGAGAAACTGTTAGACGCTGTATCTAAATATAAATAACCATCGTCTTCACTGCCGAAACCCTCTAAACTATTGTATAAATCACTATCATATCAGCTATAAAATCGTCATTAGCCAAATCTATATCATCATCAAAATCATCTAAATATTCCTCACCACACAAAACACATCATCATTTTAAACCATCGTATCACTATCACCATCGTCAGAATAAAATAAACCAGCATCACACAAATCACATCATCATTCCATACTAATCAATCGAAACTATATATCATATACACCATCATCATTGAAGTCGTCAAATAATAAAATCACCTGAATACAAATTACTATCACCTAAAGTTTTATTACCGTCATACTCATTTAATCACATTCTTCATCACTATAACATATAATCACGATAACTTAAATAAAAAATCATCAGCAGTTAGTATAAATCCTCATCCTTAAAATACCAGCTAAATTATTTAAATCATCATCATTTAAATCAAGATTTTTTTTGGTGTTTCGCTAGTATAACATCAAAACGAGCCAGTTTCATTTAGGTACAGACATGTACAGGTAAAAGTGTTGGAGCTTCATTAAAGATTGCACGGGTATACGTCCGAATAACTAACCCAATACAGCACGGAGGGAAGGCCAGAAAAGGAATAATCCTGCTGGTAGCTCTTTAAAGAGAGATTTAGAAGTTAGTTTTTAAGTGAGGAGGACAAAAAGGGAGAACGGTTAATAGAAGAAATGAAGAAATCTAGAAAAAGGGTCATTAGAAACTAGTAATAATATTGTAGTGGGTAAATCAATTATTAGCCCACCGGATGAGACCAGATCTCGAAACTTTGTGCTGTTGGGAAAGGAGGGAAATCTAATAAAACAAGTTTTATATCAAGCTTGTACAGAATACTAGCAGCTTAGCTGCCAGACTTCGTCTGGCTTTTAAATGTACCGGGAAAATGGCTGAAAGAAACACCACACTTTAAACTTAAAAACAGCGTAGAATTTTACCCTGCAGAACAACTTCATAAAAAAAAGTTATTACGTATAACAAAATTACAATGAAATAAGCAATATCCCTTAATACAAATATTAATGATCCTAATAAATAAATTAACCAACTTCCCTTTGCAAAATCTTAAGAACTCAAATGGTATAAAGGAGGTTAAGAACTTTGTTTCGTAAAAAAATCACTCAAAACTTTTCAGTATCTTAAAATGAGTGAAATGAGCAACAAAGAACACAAAAGAATACAAAAAACAAAATTTCTGGCAAGCAAAGTATAATTAATGATATTTTATCTTATATTTTCAAGAGAAAAATAATTACAATGAAATAAGCTATATCCATTGTAATGTCGCGCGCTTCCAACCTGCGCGCAACAATAGTGGTGACTGCTAAGAACTGGAAAGTAGACAAATTCTTGAGAAGGGTTTAAATCCCTTTTGATTCAACTTTAGAAATTACAAATGCGTGCTCTTGACGCTCGCAAACTACGCCGACCCGGCGGTAAATTAAAAATAAGAAACTAAAAAAAAAAGAATAATAACAAGTGACTAACTACGAGGCTCTCTAAACGTAACTAACCTCACCGTGTTCTAAGATACCGCTGATAATTAAGCAAACTTCTGAATATTACGTTGAAAAATTAACAATCTGCCGAGGCAAGCACACAGGCCTAAACGCGCGGTTCTTTAATTTCTAACTAGCCACCTCCACGCTCGTGCAGCAAGAAACACACATTCGAACTCGTTTCCCTTCAATTTAACTCAGATTACTTCCGCTGACTATTTGAATCCTTTGCGCGTTCTACTAAAATTTACATACTCTGGCATTGGCAATTCCAGGGGAAAGTAAGGCTTAACAGGAAAGATAGTTTAAACTTAAAATAAATGTTAGTTAAAATAAATATAAACCCTACATTTGCCTCTGCCAGAATTTGGTAAACTTGGAAGCAAGTCCTAGAAACGACCTGTTGGAAAGTTTCCACAATTCTGATCTAAATTTTAAGAGCCTCGTTGACATAAAAAAAAAATCTGTTATCTCATAAAAGGTAGAACAAATTTCTGTAGATACTTATTTAATTCTCTTTTCTTACAGCAACCTTTCCTGACTTCAGCAATCAATCTGTTCTCTTCCTTCCAGTATCTGGAAGGAATAAGTATCAGTATCTTTCTAAATACATTATAATTTAAATTTCTTGACACTGAATAAGTTTTTGTTTTTGAACGATTTATTTTCCTTAGTTACTGCTTAATTCACATTCATTCAACTATTCAAACATGAATTTAACTTTACCCTGGCTCTCCACCATGTGTGGTGTCAAACGGGAATATTCGTGTTTTAGATTGCAACACTTCTCCTAACCACAATGTTTTGTTAGAATTCAACGACCAAATAGACACACCTTACTCGACATTCTACAACTCGATGAGCTACTTTAACATTCTTAAAATTCAAGTGTAGGTGGAGAACCCTACAAAAACACATTCATTCTAACTTCCCCCTCATTTATCTTCAGACATGCAGGCTTTCGCTCTAAAGCATGATTTTATCTACAGTTTAATACTTAAATTTGAATTCATTGCTTTTGAGCATTTACTTTTAGCATCTAAAATTTTGTGCTTCTAGACTTAATTCTACTTTCACATTCTACTTTCAAGCATTTACGTATATTTACAAAATTCTAATACATATGATTTTTACAATTTACCATAAAATGAATAAGAGAATAATAAATTTTTACTTTACTCATTCTTCGCCAAGCTGGAGGCACTGAAACTAAAGTTGTTATTAATACAAGAATACGAAGTTATTTTTATCTTCGGCCAAATTTTGGCTTTAACATAACAGAATTAGTCTTTCGACCAACAGAACCTGCTTGTTCCTAGATTTTATACTTAAAGAAAATAATACTTTTGCCTTAGCTAAATAAATTAGAAGAAAACTAAATCACAACCGAGACACATTGACTTTCGTCAAAACATAGAACTTTGTATTTACGCATAACATTTCGGAACAAAAGAAAAAAATTTTATAGAAGATTTTAACTTATCTTTGAGTTTTCGATGATTGTAACTCCGACATCCTCTTCTGGCAGAACTGGTCCCACATTATTGATTTCATCGACGTCAGTCGTCTCCTTAGGGTCCTTCGAGTGTCGTCCACGTTGCTTCTTCTTTTTCGCCCTCTGCATGCTGGCCTCTTGGAGTGGTAGTTGTCGGGTTGCACTCTTTTCCGTTTTGCCCCTGGACGGCTGGTCTTGGCGTCCTCCGGTCTGGAATCGTGCTTGGATTTCTTCTGTTGGTGGTGGTCTTTTCGTTCCTCCTCTGTCTTTTCGTTCTCGGGAACGGCAGCCTTGTTTGCACCTGAATCTCTGGGCCTGGAAGCGTTCTCCTCGATGTAGAATTTCTACTGCGATAAGTTGTAAGTGGTGTTTTCCTCTTTACCAAAGTGTCTTTACGCGGCGGCTTTGCTTTCTTGTATTTCTTAAATGCTGGAGTCTGACGTTTTCATTTCTTCTTTTCGGTACCGTCGCATGACTTATAGAAGGGCTAGGTTTCTCTTCAGTTCTCTGCTTCTTGGGTTGTGGAACGGGTGACGTTACTTCTGGACCTTCTACTTCTTTTACGCTTGAGTCCTGCAAGAAACTTTTAAGGATTTCAAAATCATTTTGATTATAATATTTTTCACCTGGTCGGGACTTGCTTTACAGATTTCCCCTCTCTCGTTCTTAAGGTACAATACGACTCCCTTGATTTCCTGAATTACATAGGGGCCTTCAAATTTTGGAGCTAAATTTACAGTAAAATTGTCTGGGGCACTTGATAAAGAAAATTTCCGCTTCAACACTTTATCTCCAACTTTAAAATCTGCTTCACGGCGTTTTCTATCATAGTATAACTTTTGCATATTTCTTGCCGTATCCGATCTTTTAACCGCCTGGTCAATAAGTGTTTGCACATCTTTCTGTTTAAATTCTTCCTTTCTTTGTTGCACAAAGAATAATTTATCTAATGGCGTAATTAACTTTCGTCCTAAAAATAATTCTGCTGGGGTTTTCCCGTAGTATCGTGATTTGCCGTTCTTAAAGCATAAGCTAACACATTTATGTAGCCATCCCAGCGCTTGTGATGTGTGCTAACATAACTTCGAATTATTTTTACAATGTTTTTATTAACTCTTTCTGCTATGTCTGCCTGTGGTCTATACGGAACCATTTTGATATGGCGTATGCCAAGTCCAGTCCATATGTTTTCAAATATTTCGCTAACGAATTGTTTACCGTTATCACTAATGACTTTTATCGGTGCACCGTATTTTAAAATTTATCTGTGTAAGAATGCATCTGCGACTGTTTTGGCTGACGCGCGTTTAAGTGGAAGAATGTCTGGCCATTTTGAAAAATGATCTACAATTACTAAAAGAAAACGATTTTTATTTAACTCACTCTGGGGGAAAGGACCAAGAAGATCTATGCCTAAAATTTCATTCAGAAATGTAGCGCGAATGTACCGGCCGGGCTGTAATTAGATCATTTATTAACTGACATTTATTGCAGGACCTGACATACGCAGTTACTATTTTGTATAATTGCGGGAAATATACCGTCTCGCGTACCCTTTTTAAACTCTTTCTGACCCCTAAATGACCCGCTGTTTTCGCGTCGTGTAATTCCTTCAAAATGCTTAATCGAAGCGAGGCTGGGATGACTGGTTTGTATTCGAGATTTTCGTTTGTTTTTTTCGTATAAAATAATAAATTATCTATTATTTCATAGTTTTCTGCTCTATTTCTTATCGCATCGATATCTGTGTGTTCGAAGCTTTCGGGGTCTTTCAAATACGCATAGATACTTCCAAATTCAGGATCAGCTTTCAATTCTGCAATAATTGTATCTCTAGAATCTAAAATTTTTGAAGTCAAGACAGCGCATTTAAGTTCATTGCCTTCATCGTCCAGTTTTATACGAGAAAGTGCGTCAGCTACATTGTTTTCCTTACCCTGTTTATATTTGATTATGATATCATATTCTTGGAGTTTTAAAGCCCATCTTATTAACCTGGGCGTTAGGTTTTTCCCCGAGTAAAGTCTACCAACAGCCGCATGATTCGAAAAGACTGTTACTGGCGCTTTGCCGAAATAAACTCGAAATTTGTGTATAGCCATTAATACGGCTAATGTTTCTCTCTCTGTAGCTGTATAATTCCTTTGTGTATGATTCAACGTTTTACTAAAAATGCCAAAGGATGGCCATTTTGCATAAGAACCGCACCCACAGCATAGTCCGACGCATCTGCTGCAATTTCCAGGTTTTCGCCCCCCTCCGTGAATTTCAAAACAGGGGCATTGATAAGCGCTTCTTTTAACCTTTCGAATGCGGTATTTGCTTCTGCTGTCCACATGAATTTACTTTTCTTTCTTTTAATTACTAACAAGGGTTCAACAATATTAGCAAAATCTTTTATGAATGGCCGATAATAAGAACATAACCCAATGAAAGAAGAAAGTTTCTTGGCGGTGTTGGTAGGTGGGAAATTCTTGATTGCTTTTATTTTTGAATCTTCAGTTTCTATACCCTTTTGCGAAATTTTATAACCCAGATATTTAAGTTCTTTAGTTGCGAACTTGCATTTTGAGGCGTTAATTGTAAGACAGGCCTCTTTTAATAACATAAAAACTTCTTCTAGATCTTTAATATGTTGTTCCAACGTACTACTCTTTATAATTATATCATCTAGATAAATTAAAGTTGATTTTCCTAGGACAGGCTTTAGAACAATGTCCATAGCTCTCTGGAATGTTGATGGGGCCCCACACAACCCAAAGGGCATGCGTAAAAATGCATAAGTGCCCGATTTTGTTATAAACGCGGTTTTATGTATGTCTTCGGGTCTCATAGCTATTTGATAGTAGCCAGACGTTAAGTCCAAAGTAGTCATGTATCTTGTAGATTTAATCTTTCTAATAATTCCTCTATAACCGGCAAAGGGCAAACTCGGAATTTAGTAATAGTATTAAGTTTTCTGTAATCGATAGCAAACCTCCAAGCCCTTTTATTCGAAGGAGGAAACTCGTTCTTTTTCTTACATAGTACGACTGGACTCGCGTACTCACTATTTATGGGCGTTATTATTTTGTTCTTTAACATTTCCTGAATATGTTCTTCTATGATTTGGTCTTTTTGTTTATCATAGCGGTAAGGTTTAGTCCTACAGAGTTTGTCGGCAGTTAACTGTATCTCATGCGTAACTATTTGACAGCTACCAGGCCGTTCTGAAAACAAGTTTGAAAAAGTATCACCACTTGTTGGATGGCTTGACTTTCATGGTCATTCAAATGGCTAAGGTCAACCTGAGGATGTTCCACTGGTTCCACCACCCTCCGATCCATCTCCAGCACGATAGAACTTTCCTGAAAATTTAGTTTGGCCTTCGCGGCTTTTAAAAACTCCATACCTAAAATAAGTGGATTAATTATTAATTTTTTACTACAAAAATTAATACTTTAAGGCTTTTGTTTTGAACTTGAATTCTTAAAGATAGTTTTCCAATACAATGACAACTTTGTCCTTGCGCTGCTATGATTTCTGTGTTTATATTTTTAAATAATCGAAACCTATTAAAGTTCTTCTTTAAAAAAAATATCACTCATAAAATTCCCTTCTGCTCCTGTATCGATGAGGGCTTCTACTGGTACATCGCCAACCAGGACTTGTATAATTGGTAACTGTGAGTTCTTTACGATGACCGTATTTATGTGTCTTCTTGAGGGTTTTTTTCAAAAATTCCGGGATCTGGACCCTCGCTTTCACAGGCCCCTCTATTTGTTTAAAGCTTTTTATTCAACTTCTGCCTTCTGGGTACGCGGACGGTTGTTTTCAAATTTCCTTTTTGGGCCTTGACTTTCGAGCTTCGATGAGCCAGCTTAATAGCTCTTTCCTCCATAAGAGCGGTTTGCATTTCTGGTCTGCTCATTTGAAGATTGCCTTCGGATACTTTGAGAATACGATGCCCCTCTAGCTTTTTCAGCTATTCTGCGATTTTGGAACTTGACCGCTAATTCGAAGAGCTCCTGCTATGTGCTTGGGTTTCTAATTTCGAAGAAGTCTTGAACAGCAGGTTACAAGCCTGGTAAGATTATTTCAATAATCTCCGCGTCGGCTTTCTTCCTATACAGCATATCCGTCAGCTTAATTTTTCGCAGAATAAAGTCCGTCAACTCTTCTATATTCCGTTGATAAAAACTATACAGTTCAGCTTCTAGCCTTGCTCGACCTTTCACTATGGGGAAGGCCTTTAATAACGATTTTTTGAAATGTTCAAATGTATATGTCTCGCCTCCGAATTCCCCTAATAAAAATTTGCCTATATTCTTCCACCATAGCGCGGCCTGCCCTCTTAGTGCAGATGTGACGATGGCAAATTTTTGTCTTTCAGGCACAGGGTAGAGCTGGAAGTGATTGTCGAGGCATTCTAGAAAATCGCCACCGAATTTATTCCGTCGAAATTGACGTTTAGCTTGATTGACGCTGTCATCGTCTGGACCAGGTATCCAAATCCTTCCAATTGGCTTGCCATTTCTTGTTGTTGTTCAGCAACTTCCGCCCAATTTTCGGCCATTTCAGTTCGACATGTGTTAAGGCGCTAATGTTATTTTGCGCGCTTCCAACCTGCACGCAACAATAGTGGTGACTGCTAAGAACTGGAAAGTAGACAAAGTCTTGAGAAGGGTTTAAATCCCTTTTTATTCAACTTTAGAAATTACAAATGCGTGCTCTTGACGCTCACAAACTACGCCGACCCGGCGGTAAAATAAAAATAAGAAACTAAAAAAAGAATAATAACAAGTGACTAACTACGAGGCTCTCTAAACGTAACTAACCTCACCGCGTTCTAAGATACCGCTGATAATTCAGCAAACGTCTGAATATTACGTTGAAAAATTAACAGTCTGCCGAGGCAAGCACACAGGCCGAAACGCGTGGTTCTTCAATTTCTAACTAGCCACCTCCACGCTCGTGAAGCAAGAAAGCACACCTTCGAACTCGTTTCCCTTCTATTTAACTCAGATTACTTTCGCTGACAATTTGAATCCTTTGTGCGTTCTACTAAAATTTACATACTCTGGCATTGGCAATTCCAGGGGAAAGTAAGGCTTGACAGGAAAGATAGTTTAAACTTAAAATAAATGTTAGTTAAAATAAATATAAACCCTACACCCTTAATGCAAATAATTATTATCCTAATAAAAAAATTAACCAACTTTCCGTTGAAGAAAAAAATATGCAAAACTTTTCAGTATTTTACAAACAGTGAAATAAGCAAAAATTTGCATGAAAACAACTCAAAAAACATAAAATTCCGCGCAGAATTTTACTCTACATAACAACGTTATGAAAAAAAAATCAATAAAAATGTATTATATATATATATATACATGACAATGAAATATGCCAATTTCTTAAAAACAGTGACATAAGAAATACGATGAAAAATTGTTGCCAAACCCTTATTTCTAAAAGAATGAAACTATTCAAAATGATGCGATTTCATCAAAAATATATCAACAACAATAAGACAGGAAAATTGTTGCCAAAATCACATTTATAAAGATATGAGATGTGCGAAGTGTACTCGGAAGCTTCATTTAAACATATTTTTAAAAGTACAAAATATTATCAGTTTTCCAAAATTCTTTTTGTAAAAGCATTCGCAAGGATGAAAGTTTAACGTGTCCAAAAATCAAAGAAAAATAAACTGTACATTTTTAAAAATAAACTTTTTTAGAAAATATCCTGTTGAAAATGTGTTAAGCTCCATTTGTTAAATAAATTCGTATTTAATCGATTTATTGAAACAAGAAATTTATTTTAAGTTCGTAAAATATCTAAGTGCTTACGTTTCATGACGATTTGAAAATGGTGTAGAGTAAAATCTCGCTTTCCTATAGCCCATTATTCTCAAAATGACGCGATTTCGTTACAAAACATAAAATAAAAAAATTCGAATTCGAATTTCGAAAAAGTCGCTTCGAGGTGCACTGGCCCTTGTCTAGATACACCTATGTAGCAAATTTTGTAGCCCTGTGTCTATTAGCTTACGCGCAGCGCGAACGAAAGAAACACACACAACACACAGACAGACTCTTTCTTTTATTATATGTAGAGATATTATATGGCAAATTTGGAATAATTCTTAAAATAGAAGAAAAATATATGTAGAATAAAACATCAAGTATACAATAACACATAATGTGCTATTATAACAAAATTTTGAATTTTCCAAATTTGGAATAAAATGCTAAAACAGAATATATCATGAAAAATACTGAATAATACTTAAAATATGGGAAATAAAATATAGCTTAATACATAAAGTATAGAATAGTACATAATATATCATATAATAAAATTATAATTTTGAATAAAGTGCTATAGGATAATATATGATATATCATATAATAAAATTAATAAAATAGAAGTATAACATGTAGAAGAGAATAAAATTGTATTTTAGAGTTCATGATCACAAATAGTTTTCAGTATTCATTAGGCAGAGTTCATAAGTCACTAAAGTGTTCATGATTACAGAGATCATAAAAAGTTTCTCGTTTAAGTTCATATATTTTAGATGACTCATACAATATTCAAAGCTCATTTTTGTCATGACACAGCAAATCAATATCATGACTCACCTTTTCAGTTCTAGTTTACTCTGACGACTCAATTTTTATATTTCATTCTGTTTATTATGGATTTTGCAAGGCTTTTTTTATTACGATCATATTTTATTACGATAAGTATTTGTGACAAAGATCGATAATTATCTTAAAATTCTACAAAGGTGAAAATTAAAGATTTTGTTATATTTCGTCTGTTGTAGATGGAGTTACTCTGCATAGATTTAATCCAATTGTGTTAAGTTTTGGTGAATTTGTTTCATATAAGAATGAAGATGTTGAAGTTTGCTGATCGTTCTTTTGAATGATATATCAATATTTCTGGGTGCGCGAATATGAAAAGTTTTCTTGAGAGGAGATGAGAAAAGATAGTGATCACTGTCTCCTTTCTAGCAGCATATACAGAAGTCAGTGTCTATTAAGTTTCTTTGATGAAAATAAACACGATATGGCCCATGGCCAGTAATATTACATGTTAAAAAGGATTATGTACTCTTGGTGTCAGTATTGCAATAGGGGTAGAACTATTAATTTCGTCGACCTGTAGATGCGTTATTCCATTGTTCTTGGCATATTTGGGTAATTTGTTCTTTTATGGGCAGTCAAAGGTAAGATTTGGGAAATTTCGTATATAGAAAATTGCTTTCTTGATTAGGAACAGCTTCTTTGCAAGTTTGTCGAATGTTAAGTTACCGGCATTTCTACTATGGCCTCTTATCCATGATATATGAATTTTTAAATTATCTGTTTTTTTAGAGACGTTATTGATGTGATAAGCAATAGAAGTCTGATTTTCTGGGTTAGAGATAGCATAGATGGCAGATTGACGGTCAGTATTAATATTTGATTCTATAATTAAACACTTCAATTGAATTGTTTTTAGTTTTAGTGTTTATTGCTGTTTTTATTTTTGTGTGTGATACAGCAGGAGGTGTCTATTGTAAGGAGCAGGGCACATTTCGTAATCCTCTGTGATGTATATGGTTTTGTTATAAGTAATGTTATGGCGAAGTTGATATATTGTAGAATAAATTGCTTCCTGAATGGATTCGACATGGAGTGGAATAGTTCCAGCTAAGATATTAAGAGTAGTACTGGAGGTATTTCGAAAGCCTCTGGAAATATTAAGTGTAAATTGTCGTTGTGTTGAGGTAAGAATTTTTTTTTCTTGTGGTTATAGGGAATGCCCAGATGGCAGAGCCGTAGGTAATCATTTTGGTTATTACTGTACGATATAGTAATTTGGTGATATGGCGATTTAAACCCCCGTTTGTTCCATGCACATGTTTGACTTATAGAATGTGTACGAATTTTAAGTTCTTTGAGATATTCGATAAGATGTTGTTTTCATGTATTATAATTTCCTAGGTACTTGATTGATTTAGTATGCTTGATTTTTTTCGCCATTTATTTTAACAGAAAGTTGCTTAGTAAGATTTTATCCAAATTTATTATTTGTCATGATTCTAGATTTGGAGGATTAAATTTCAAGTTTAATTTTCTTGCATTCTTGCTGGAATATGGCTATTATTTCTTGACAATTTCTTCGAAGGATTAAGTAGGACCTTCCACTGATAACAAATGCGACATCATCGGCGAAAGCAGTAATTTTAGCAAAAGGAAGCCAGGCACTTTTTATAATTTTATTAAATGTAATATTCCATAATTCTGCGCTCATACATGCGCCTTGTGAACATCCACGAACTTGTTTTCTTCTGATTAAAGTATTATTATATAAAATGAGATTATGGCGATTATCAAGGAAATTATTGATTATTTGATAGATATTATAATTACATTCAATATTTCTAAGTGCTTCTTTAATTGAAGGCCGCCATAATGAATCAAAGGCTGATTCAAGATCTAAGCTGATTATTGCGGAGTGTAGGTTATTGATTTTATTAACATCGATTTGATTTAGGACTGCACTGGTTGCATGAATGGTAGATTTTTGCTGCCTAAATCCATACTGATTTTCCTTGATAAATTTTTGATGGTGAAATTGGTATTCAAGTCTTCCTATAATACAAAGTTCAAGAATTTCTCCAAGAGCTTGAAGAAGGTTAATTAGCCGACAGGAATTAGGATTATCAGGAGCTTTTTCTTTTTGAGGAAGAGTGTGATTTTGTGATTTGTCCTGTTTTTAAGCAGTCTTGAAAAATACAAAGTTGAAGACCTTTATTGCAGATTAGAATTAGCTTACGATTAGTTTTATGTATAATTTTAATGCAGATTCTATCTGGTCCAGGAGCATTTTTGTTATTGAGTTTTTTAATAATTCGATTGAGTTCCATGGATGTAAATGGGATATCATTTTCGTGGAAGTAGATTAAAACGTATTAATCTTTGTTCAGTTGAATCATCATATATGCTTTCGTTTGGTAGAATAACATCTAGGAAGTTTTCTAAAGTGATCTTCGAACATTATCCCGTATCATTATTTCCCGTATTAGTGACTGTAAGTTGCGTTGGGTGGAAGATTTTGTTGGTTTCAATTTTGTACAATGAGCCATACGTATCCTGGTTGTTTGAGCAATAGCTGCACCATGCTTAACGTTTTGCAGATATTATTTGCTTTTTATATGAGGCTTTTCGTTTTTTTGTATTTTTGAAGTAGGTTGAGTCGTTCTTCATCAGTTTGCGATGATTTGAGTTTTCTTCGTAATGCTCGTGTTTTGTGTGTTTCTATGCGGAGTTCTTTCGTCACCAGTTGATTTTTATAATGGGAATTGATGATCTTTTGAAGAAGGTACGTTCTTAGGTATCTTGAAACTTTCTGATAGGTTCCTTGGTAATATTATTAAGTTCTGTTTTTGTTGTACACATGTAGGGTTTGTATTTATTTTAACTAACATTTATTTTAAGTTTAAACTATCTTTCCTGTCAAGCCTTACTTTCCCCTGGAACTGCCAATGCCAGAATATGTAAATTTGAGTAGAACGCGCAAGGATTCAAATTATCAGCGGAAGTATTCTGATTTAAATAGAAGGAAACAAGTTCGGTGTGAGAGATTCTCTTACTTAGCGAGCGAGGAGGTAGTTAGCGAGAATTGAAGAACCCCGCGTTGCGGCCTATGTGCTTGGCGGGAAGTAGTGGTCATCGTTCCAGTGAGCTTTCAAGTCTGCTGAATTAGCAGCGGTATTGTAAAACGCGGTGAGTTAGTTATCTTAGAGAGCCTCGTAGTTAGAATCTTGTCTTTATTTTCTTTTCAGGTTATTATTTTTATTTGACTGCCAAGTTGGCACCGTCTGTAAGCGTCAAGAGAACGCAATTGTAATTTATTACGTTGAATAAAAAGGGACTTAAACCCTTCACAAGCTTCTATCTTTTATACAAGTTTTCACAGTCACCTCTTGGTTGCGTGCAAGTTGGAGGCGCGCAACGTTATATTGGCGCCCGAACACTTATCGAACTGAAATGGCCGAAAACTGGATGGAAGCCGCTGGACAACACCAAGAAATGACAACGCAGTTAGAAGGATTTGGATACCTGGTCCAGACTTTGAGAGCATCAATCACGCCAAACGTCTATTTCGACGGAAAAAATTCGGTGTCCGTATTTTTAGAAGGTATAGAAAACCACTTTCAGCTCTACCCTGTGCCTGAAAGACAAAACGTTGCCATCGCCACATCAGCACTAAGAGGACAGGCCGCGCTATGGTGGCAAAATATAGACAAATTATTTCTAGGTGAATTTGGAAGCCCGACGTATACATTTGAAAATTTCAAAAAATCGTTAGTAAAGGCCTTCCCCATAGTGAAAGATCGCGCACGGCTGGAAGCCGAGCTATATAGTTTCTATCAACGGGATACAGCAGATTTGACGGACTTTATTTTACGAAAAATCAAGCTAACGGATATGCTGTATGGGAAAAAACCCGATGCGGAGATTATTGAAATAATATTACCAAGATTGTGACCCGCTGTCCAAGACTACTTTGAAATTAGAAACCCAAACACATTGCAGGAACTTTTCGAATTGGCGGTGAAGTTTCAAAATTGCAGAATAGCGGAAAAAGCGAGAGGGCAAACATATTCTCAACATACCCGAAGGAAGGAGGAAACCAGAAATGGAAATCGCTCATATGGGGGAAAGAACTATCAAGCTAACGCATCGAAACTCGAAGGTCAAGGCCCAAAATGAAAATTTGAAAATAAGCATCCGCGTACCCAGAAGACACAGATTGAAAGGAAAGCTTTAAACGACTAGAGGGGCCTGTGAAAGGGAGGGTCCAGACCCCGGAAGTTTTAAAAAAACCCTCAAATAGACATTTAAATACAGTCATCGTAAAAAACTCACAGCTACCAATTATACAAGTCCTGGTTGGCGATGTACCAGTAGAAGCCCTCATCGATACATGAGCAGAAGGAAATTTCATGAGTGAAAAGTTCTTCAAAAAGAATTTTTATAGGATACGACTATTTAAAACAAAAAATACGGAAATTATAGCGGCGCAAGGAAAAACATGTCACTGCATCGGGAAAGTATCATTAAACGTACAGGTAAAAGAGGAAAATCTCAAAGTATTAATTTTTGTGGTGAAACACCTGCAACACTCTCTTATTTTAGGTACGGACTTTTTAAGGGCCGCGAGGCCCAAATTGAATTCTCAAGATAGTTCCGTGGTGCTGGAGATGGACCAGAGGGTGGTGGAACCTGTGGAGACACCTGAATTGGACCTTAGCCATTTGAATGACCAGGAAAGTAAAGTAATACAGCAAGTGGTGAGTAATTTTTCTCATTTGTTTTCAGAAAAACCAGGAAACTGTCAAATCGTGACTCACAAGATTCAATTAAATGCCGAAAAACCTTGTAGGACTAAACCGTATCGCTATGATAAACAAAAAGACTTAATCATCGAAGAACATATTCAGGAGATGTTAAAGAATAAAATAATAACGCCCATAAATAGTGAGTAAGCGAGTCCAGTCGTACTATGTAGGAAAAAGAACGAGTTTCCTCCTTCGGATAAAAGGGCTTGGAGGTTTGCTATCGATTACAGAAAACTAAATAGCATTACTAAATTTCCAGTTTACCCTTTGCCGGTTATAGACGAGATCATTAGACAGATCAAATCGACAAGATATATGTCTACTTTGGACTTAACGTCTGGCTACTATCAAATAGCTATGAGACCCGAAGATATACACAAAACCGCGTTTATAACAAAATCGGGCACTTATGCATTTTTACGCATGCCCTTTGGGTTGTGTGGGGCCCCATCAACATTCCAGAGAGCTATGGACATTGTTCTAAAGCCTGTCCTAGGAAAATCAACTTTAATTTATCTAGATGATATAATTATAACGAGTAGTACGTTGAAACAACACATTAATGACCTCGAACAAGTTTTTAAATTATTAAAAGAGGCCGGTCTTACAATTAACGCCTCAAAATGCAAGTTCGAAACTAAAGAACTTAAATATCTCGGTTATAAAATTTCGCAAAAGGGTATAGAAACGCAAGATTCAAAAATAAAAGCTATTAAGAATTTCCCACCGCCCAACACCGCCAAGAAACTTTCGTCTTTCCTTGGATTATGTTCTTACTATCGATCTTTCATAAAAGATTTCGCTAATATTGTTGAACCACTCTTAGTAATCAAAAGAAAAAAGAGTAAATTTACGTGGAGAGCGGAAGCTAACACAGCTTTTGAAAGATTAAAAGAAGCGCTTATTAATGCCCCTGTTTTAAAATTCCCTGAGGGGGACGAAAACCTGGAAATTGCGGCAGATGCGTCAGACTATGCGGTGGGTGCGGTTCTTATGCAAAATAACCCTCCGCTGGCATTTTTTAGTAAAATATTGAATCAGACACAAAGGAATTATACAGCTACAGAAAGAGAAACATTAGCCGTATTAATGGCTGTACACAAATTTCGAGTTTATTTCGGCAAATCGCCAGTAACAGTCTTTTCGGATCATGCGGCTGTTGGTAGACTTTACTCGGGAAAAAAACCTAACGCCCAGGTTAATAAGATGGGCTTTAAAACTCCAAGAATATAATATCACAATAAAATATAAACCGGGTAAGGAAAACAATGTAGCTGACGCACTTTCTCGTATAAAACTGGACGACGAAGGAAATGAACTTAAATGCGCTGTGTTGACTTCAAAAATTTTAGATTCTAGAGATACGGTTATTACTGAACTGAAAGCTGATCCTGAATTTGGAAATATCTATGCTTATTTGAAAGACCCCGAAAGCTTTGAGCACACAGATATCGATGCGATAAGAAATAGAGCAAAAAACTATGAAATAATAGATAATTTATTATTCTATACGAAAACAACAAACGAAAATCTTGAGTATAAGCCAGTCATCCCAGCCTCGCTTCGATTAAGCATTTTGAGGGAGTTGCACGAAAAAAAAACAGCGGGCCACCTCGGGGTCAGAAAGACTATAAAAAGGGTACGCGAGGCGGTATATTTCCCGCAATTATACAAAATAGTAACGGCGTATGTCAGGTCCTGCAATCAATGTCAGTTAATAAATGATATTAATTACAGCCCGGCCGGGTACTTAAATAGCATTCGCGCTACATTTCCGAATGAAATTTTAGGAATAGATCTCCTTGGTCCCTTTCCCCAGAGCGAGTTAAATAAAAATCGTTTTCTTTTAGTAATAGTAGATCATTTTTCAAAATGGATAGAAATTGTTCCTCTTAAACGCGCGTCAGCCAAAACAG
Organism: Stegodyphus dumicola; assembly: GCF_044657685.1. Taxonomy (NCBI): domain Eukaryota; kingdom Metazoa; phylum Arthropoda; class Arachnida; order Araneae; family Eresidae; genus Stegodyphus; species Stegodyphus dumicola. The sequence continues at coordinate 7,683,441 of NC_140778.1, read as the reverse complement.
TCGCAGATGCATTCTTACACAGATACATTTTAAAATATGGTGCACCGATAAAAGTCATTAGCGATAACGGAAAACAATTCATTAGTCAAGTATTTGAAAACATATGCAATGGACTTGGCATACGCCATATCAAAATGGTTCCGTATAGACCACAGGCTAACATAGCAGAAAGAGTTAATAAAAACATCGTAAAAATAATTCGCAGTTACGTGAGCACACATCACAAGCGCTGGGATGGCTACATAAATGAATTAGCTTATGCTTTAAGAACGGCACATCATGATATTACGGGAAAAACTCCAGCAGAATTATTTTTAGGCAGAAAGTTAATTACGCCTTTAGATAAATTATTCTTTGTGCAACAAAGAGAGCAGGAGTTTAAACAAGATGGGCAAAAGTTGATTGATCAGGCGCTTAAAATCTCGGATACGGCAAGAAATAGACAAAAGTTATATTATGATAGAAAACGCCGTGAAGCAGATTTTAAAGTTGGGGATAAAGTATTGAAGCGGAAATTTTCTTTATCAAGTGCCCCAGACAATTTTATGGCAAAGCTAGCTCCAAAGTTTGAAGGCCCCTATGTAATTCAGGAAATCAAAGGGGTAGTATTATATCTTAAGAACGACAGAGGGGAAATCTGTAAAGCAAGTCCCGACCAGGTGAAAAAATACTATAATCCAAATGATTTTGAAATCCTTAAAAGTTTCTTGCAGGACTCAAGTCTAAACGAAATAGAAGGGCCAGAGACTGCAACAACTATTCCACCACCCAAGAAACGGAGAACTGAAGAGAGACCTAGCACTTCTACAACCCGGACGTCGGTATCAAAAAGAAAAAATGATTTTCAAACTCCGGCGTTTAAGAAAAGCAAAAATACAGATGAACCGGGTGAAGAAAACGTGGTAAAGACGAAAACACCAGCTACAAAGGATGGCAGGAGAAATTACACATCAAGGAGAACGCGCACACAGCCACAGAGTCAGGTGCCAGCAAGGCCGCCGTTCCGGAAACTGAAACGCCAGCAGGAGGCACAAAAATACGAGGAACAGAAGAAATTCAAGAAGGACTCCAGACCGGAGGACGTCAAGACCAGCCTTCCCAGGCAGAAACGCAAAGGCCAACAACCAGACGATTACTCCGTCAAGAGGCCAGCATGTAGAGGACGCAAAAGAAAGAGCAACGTGGACGACACTCGGAGATCAATAAGGAGAAGATTGACATCCATGAAACCTCTAACTTGGGATCAATTTTGTCAAAAACGGATGACGGAGTTTCAAGCATCGAAAACTCAAAGATAAGTTAAAACCTTCTATAATTTTTTTTCCTCTTTTGTTCCGAAATGTTATGCATAAGTACGAAGTTCTATGTTTTGACGAAAGTCAATATGTCTCGGTTGAGACTTAGTTTTGTTTTACTTTATTTAGCTAAGGCAAACGTATTATTTTCTTTAAGTGTAAAAGCTAAAACCAAGCATTTTCTGTTGGTCGAAAGACTAATTCTGTTATGTTAAAGCCAAAATTTGGCCGAAGATAAAAATAACTTCGTATTCTTGTATTAATAAGAATTTTAGTTTCAGTGCCGCCAGCTTGGCGAAGAATGAGTAAAGTAAAAATTTATTTTCTCTTATTCATTTTATGGTAAATTGTAAAAAGCATATGTATTAAAATTTTGTAAATGTATGTAAATCCTCGAAGGTTATGTAAAAGTAGAATTTAGTCTAGAAGCATAAAATTGTAGATGCTAAAAATGAATGCTTAAAAGCAATGAAGTCAAAATTTAAGTATTAAACTGTAAAGTCATGCTTTAGAGCGAAAGCCTGCATGTTTAAAGATGAATGAGGGGGAAGTTAGAATGAATGTGTTTTGTAGGGTTCTCCACCTACATTTGAATTTTTAAGACTATTAAAGTAGCTCATTGAGTTGTAGAATGTCGAGTAAGGTGTGTCTATTTGGTCGTTGAATTCTAACAAATCATGGTGGTTAGGGGAAGTGTTGTAAGACTAAAACACGAATATTCCCGTTTGACACCACACACGGTGGAGAGCCAGGGTAAAGTTAAATTAATGCTTGAAAAATTGAATGAATGTGAAGTAAGCAATAACTAAGAAAAACGAATCGTTTAAAAACAAAAATTTATAGTGTCAAGAAAGTGTAAATTATAATGTATGTAGAAAGATACTGATACTTATTCCTTCCAGATGCTGGAAGGAAAGACCAAGATTGATTGATGAAGTCCAGGAAAAGTTGCTGTAAGAAGAAAGCTTTGTAACGAGCAAAAGAATTTTAGTATATAATTGTTACATAAGATTTTTTTTTTTTTTTTTTTTTGGTAAACGAGGCTTTCGCCAGTTAGTTCAGAATTAGATAAACTTACAACAGGTCGTTTGTAGGACCTGCTTCCAAGTTTTCCAAATTCTGGCAGCGGCAAATGTAGGGTTTATATTTATTTTAACTAACATTTATTTTAAGTTTAAACTATCTTTCCTGTCAAGCCTTACTTTCCCCTGGAACTGCCAATGCCAGAATATGTAAATTTGAGTAGAACGCGCAAGGATTCAAATTATCAGCGGAAGTATTCTGATTTAAATAGAAGGAAACAAGTTCGGTGTGAGAGATTCTCTTACTTAGCGAGCGAGGAGGTAGTTAGCGAGAATTGAAGAACCCCGCGTTGCGGCATATGTGCTTGGCGGGAAGTAGTGGTCATCGTTCCAGTGAGCTTCAAGTCTGCTGAATTAGCAGCGGTATTGTAAAACGCGGTGAGTTAGTTATTTTAGAGAGCCTTTAATTTCTTTTCAGTTAGAATCTTGTCTTTAATTTCTTTTCAGGTTATTATTTTTATTTGACTGTCAAGTTGGCACCGTCTGTAAGCGTCAAGAGAACGCAATTGTAATTTATTACTTTGAATAAAAAGGGACTTAAACCCTTCACAAGCTTCTATCTTTTATACAAGTTTTCACACTCACCTCTTGATTGCGTGCAAGTTGGAGGCGCGCAACGTTATACACAGAATAATAGAATTTAGAAAGTCACTTGAAATTGAACTTTTGTTGAAATTTCTTTTCTTTGTTATTATTGATTTTATATCTTGTAAGTGCAGTAAAGGACGTATATTCAGTTATATCAAAAGAGATATATTTGTTATCAGATTCAGTGTTCATCTAGTATTGATCTGTTGTTAATTTATTATCAAGATGTGTTGTAGAAATAAGAAGATCAGTCCAATCTTTATTGTAGGTATTTTCAAAGGTAGATCGGTCAGTAAAATGATTATGTAGAATGAGATTGTTTGCATTTAAAAATTCTTCAAGTATTTCTCCTCTGTGATCGGTTTGTAAGTATCCCCATTAAGTACTCCACTAATAACATGCGGACTATTATTATTGTTGTAAGATTTCATTTAGTATGGATAAGGTTTGATTTGGATTTTTGACGGAGATATATAGATACTAGTAATAAGAAGCTGAGATGCATTAGTATTGATTGAAATTGTGATTATATCTCGAGTATTAATCATTATTGTAGAATTCCATTTATTGTTTGGAATGAATATGGCTGTACGAGGAGATAAAACACCGGTTGAAGCATGACGTTGAGTAATTGTCCAGTTATTTGGAATTCTTCCTACTTTGCCAGTGATGCAATAAGATTCTTGTGTTATAATAAAATCTGCCAGATAATCTACTTGATACTGAATTAGTTGGTCGGTGGCGGTCTTCTCTCTTTGAAGATTTATTTTGAGAAAGCGGATGACATTATTATTCTTTTTATTGATGGAAATGGTCTATAGATAGTCTGAAGGATCTTGTATTATTATTGATAATATGTTTTGGATTTTACTCGTCTAACTTCTGTTTGATATGTGGACCAGGAAATAGCTAAAGCTGGATGTTTACACTCAAAGTTTGCTTCATACTTTTCATTGTTAATCCAGCAGTTTATGCAGTACGGAGTTTGGGAAGAACGCAAGAAACATGATAATTTCCGATGAAGAATGAGCATTTTGGTTTCTTTGTCTTATGGGAGAAATCCTGGCAGATTTGACGTCTGCGTACACCGATAAACTCGGTTATTTTATTGGTGCGCCATCCAATATATATTTGTTTTTTACTCATAAAATTTTGGAAAGTTTTACCGTGACATTTTATGATCCATTTATGAGTATTATTTTGATCATTCAGTTTAAATAAAGGTCTTAGCTCGGAAATATTATGTTTCTTGGGCGATAATTTGAATCAGTTCATCAGAGTTGAAATTTTTTGGAATATTATAAATTGTGCATTTTGGTATTCTGGCTTCAGGAAATTTTATGTTAACTATATCTTTTGCAACTGTTTTGGCAATGAGGTTATAACTGATTTTTTTCTATAGCTTCTGGATTATGATAGTGTATTGCAAGGCCCCCTTGAAGAAGGGTGTTTACTTTTTTGACTTTGATATTTAATGTTTGCAGTAATATTATTTGCAGTGGTATATGATTTATTTGTTCTATTTTTCTTTTCCGGATCTTGCTTCGTTTGGTCATTAAATCAATCGTTCTACAGTCGTTATCCAGTTCTGGCTCTTTTCGCAGTTCATCCGGTTTCCTTTTCGGGTTTGACAGTTCTTTTCCGGTTCCAGCTTGTTTTTCAGATTTGGATTCTTTTCCGTTTTTTGCTTCTTTTCCAGGTATTGCGTTTTTTCTGACTCGTCTATATTTTCCAGTTCTGGCATCTTTTCCGGCTCTTGCTTCGTTTCCTGTATTCGTTTCCTGTATTCATGATCACAAGGAGTGTTTTCCAATCTACAAAATAATCAGTATATCTTTATTTCAGTAGTAAAAGAGTGAAAGTAATGCAACGAAGATCACGTTTAACATGTACAACACTTCCATATTTAGATACTATATAACACTTTTGGCTCAGTTTCATAGGGAAAAATCTAACTGTAGATTCATTGCCTGACAGAATGTTTTTCTACAAAGGGCGAATTTGTAGTTTTCGTTGTTAGGACCTAAAGCCAAGCAGAGAAATTAACTCTTTCCCATCGAAGTCGCTAGTAACGCCCGTTCATTCAGGCAACAGCAAACCGCCGCAACGCCTCGTTTATTTTCTACCTAGTTCTTTCCCCTCCACGTTAGTATGTATGGCTCATTGGTTTCGCGAGTTGTTAAAAGACATGTCAATCATTCTTTTGAAGCAAATAAAGGAGAAAAACGGAAAGCTATTGACGTTCGCAGGTGCAAACCGGCCCTAAGGTGAAACTGCACACAATGGATGAAACCGGAGGGGGAAAGGAAAACTATTCCAAGACAAATTCGTAAACACGGGCGTTTTCGATGTTTATTGAAAAGAGATTTGGTCGTCCCTCGATGCGAAAGAGTTAAAGCATTTGGCATGATTTGTATGCAATAAGCGACCACCATCAATCTCACGTAGAGCGTAATAAGTTGCAAAGTTTTAGTGCCTTACTTTTCCTTACTTAATTTTTACATAAGTTGTAATGTAAATTATAGTACTAATAAACAGGTGGCTTAAAAACAGAGGGAAACAATGGCGAAAATTGCAAAACAGGAGGAAAAAATGAAACTGAAATGAAAAATGAAACAACTACAAACAAAGGATGGAAAAAGCATTTTAGAAGATATACAAGTAACGTACTTTCTGAATCAGCAAAATCTGTATTCAAACGAGTATAACTTTGAAAGCTTTGGATTCATTTACATTTTTGAATCAATTACTATTTCTTATGCATGCCAGATATATTAAATTTCTTCAATTTTTGTATAATTTACTTACGTATTTTGTATTTTAAAATTTTCTTATTATTATCCCAGTAGAGGTAACCTGACACCTCATTAAATTATCTCAGTTTCCTCATTTAAGTCATCTTCCTCTCAGATCAATCTCTTTACATCGCTGGCTGCAAAGGTTTCAAATTTTTTCTCGTTATTCCAAATTCGGAATATATTGCTGGTCTATTTCGTGGTACAGCAGAGCAGCACTAGTATTTTTGCCACCATTCGTTTTCAATTGAAAATTTTATTCTCATTCTTCAGTTGCATTCTTAAAGTTTTAATTATTTATACAGGAAGAATGAAAGAAATCAAACAAAGCAAAAGAAATTACGAAAAGATATATCTGTTTTCTCCTATATTTATTGTTCCCTGTAATTTCTTTTGCCTGTTCCATTAAATTTATTGAAGGAAAATTTGCGAAGTCTTACAAAATGTATTTCCTAAATCCTAAGCGAATTAAGCCTTTCTGAGCGTTTCGGCTACACTTTAATGGCTTTTAAAATGTAATGTTAGAATATTGACAGCTGCCTATACTGAAATATTTTTTCCATAGTCCTCGAAAAAAGAAAAATTAAAGTTCCAGGAGATTTTGCAATGAAAGACACACATTTCTTATTTGAAGGGCAAGAGAAAAAAAAAGAGATATTTTCGAATGGGAATACGTAGCATTTTAAACACTATGTTTGTAAATTTCATGATATAGTAGCAACACTTGAGTCATAAGTAATTATGCACATATATGAGAGAGACGACGACGACGAAAAATGAAATGGCAAAACATGACCGAAAACACTTTCCTGGTCGGTACAAACAACACAAAACACAAGAAAGAACGGACACCAGTTATGCTTAGCACAAGAGAAATTAAAAATTAGGAACAAAATTAGACACTTATGGACCTCAATGAAGGTCTTCGAAATTACGACCTGCACCCTGATGCAGGTATCACATCTCTCGCACATCGAACATAAGATGTTCTGGAAAATACCGTGCACCCCCAGGACTTTCCCAGCAGCTGCCACGATATGTGCCACTAGTTCCTGTTGGAGTTCTAATGGGAATTTCGTGCACTAATGTTTTGACGTACCCTAGAGGAAGTGATAATGCAAGTGAGGGCTCGTGATCTTGCTGAACAATGCACTGGACTACCCCTACCAAACCCATGTTTAGGATACATCCCGAAGGAACTTTCGAATACTTTTTTTTGATGACGATCCAATGTTTTTGTTCTTATTTCTTAGTTTCCGCCGCGCTAAGAATAACAAACAAATATCTTTACACTGTTCGCACCCTATTTTTCTTGTGTTGTCTCTCGTCACTATGGCGCCAGGAAAGCGTTTCCGACAATACATTGCAATAAACGATTATATGTATATATATATATATATACCATTAGTAGATGGTGAATGTCGACATTTACCGGTGTAAGTCAGAAATAAGAGTATTTGAATATATTTCGGACATACAACAAGCGACTATGTGAATGTTGACATTCACCGGTGAAACTCGACAATCTCCAGATTTCAGTGTTTCACCGTAACATATATACGATAAACGTATATATATATATAGATATATATGTATATGTGTGTGTGTGTGAATTAATGTTAGGAATTCTGATTGCACATATTGATCTATAATACAGAGCAAATTTGGCAGATGAATAAAATAAAATATTCAGATTTATTTCAATTCACATTTGCGGCCCTAGTTCATTTGAAATTCTAAACTTACCTATTTTTAGAATATTTATATTTCTCATATTGTTGGAATAGGAATAAAGTAGCACGATGCCGTATTAGCGGTGAGAGAGATAGAAAAAATGTGCATAGTTCGACAATATTGTGGTTTAGTATGAGAAATATTTGATTCAGGAAATTTTATATTCCCACTTAGCTAAGTCATCATCTTTATGTAAAAAGCATGTGATGGGGATATATATATCTACATAAACATATATTTTAATTAATTAATTTTTATTTTTTAATTTGCTATTAATTCAAAATCATTTAATATTATATATTAAAAACAATAATTGCAATGAAAAGTTAGAATCTCGAAATTTTTATTATGTTCGATGAGTACATTCTCAAAACTCGAGCTAAATAATATCATAAATCTCTGTAAATCTAGAAATATATTGTCTAACAGAAAGAGGTGAAGAGAACAATTTATATTAGATTTGTTCCGAATAGAGTATGGGATGGATTTCAGTGTTTACTTAATTTGTTTTACATATATATATATATATGCTTATTATTTATAAACAAAAAGTCTTTTTTGTCTTTGTTACTCTAATTATATCAACTATTTGACATTTACTTCTCATTCACAAATTTTACAAACTGGCCGTATAAACACGTGTATTTTGTATATTAGCTTTCTGTTTAGATATTTCATTGGTTAATGCAATAACGTTTCCTTATAATCAAAAGGTATTACAATAAATTTGAATTCTTCACAATGTAATTTTCCAACTTAAACATTTATAATCTATTTTTGTAATGAAGGAATGAATAAAACTTTAAGCATTATAAATCTGGAAACGTATTATTTTCCAGACCAGCGTTTTTGTCAAAAAATTATTAAATGTATAATTAAACTGGACCTGAAACATTATGTTTTGTTTTATTATTTTTTCCAAAAAGACTTACGTCTCCGACACGTATTGCAATCTTAAACACTGGGGATCCAATTCTTCTAGTAATTGTTCGCTGTAGTATATTTCTGCTTCTCCTTCTTCTTCTTCAAATACACGTCGATAATTATTTGAGCTGAAATATTTTTATTTCATTAAATATATATGTTCATATGTTTGAATTAATTAATTTAATAAATGATTACTTATACGTTTTTTGTCAAAAGTGGTAAGTTACAGTTTGCGAGTATTTTTACAGATTGTCAAAGATTTCTAAACGCTCTATGTTATAAAATATCTTTACTTATTCAAAATCTTTAAAAAACAATAAATATGGAAATGAATACCAATTCAGAAATCAAACAACAAAAATCAGCGTTATATCCATAAAGTTTTCACAGGACTAGTTTCGATGGTTTTACCGAACCACCATCTTCAGCTGCAAAACCGCAAATGAACAAGATAGGAAATAATGATTAGATAAGATAAGAAAGCCTGGACAAGAATAAGTAAGTGGCGCCATCTGTTGGTAAAACCAGAACTAAAACATAATTTCTTTAAAGGCCGAAGGTAAATTTGGATAGGAATTAGGATCGTTAACTAGAACAGAAAGATTTTTATGAATGTGAAATGCCTCTAGAAAATCCAGTTCTCCAATGGAAGATGTTTTTTGAATAATTTTGGCAGCAGAAAAACTGAAAGTGTGGTTTTTGTACCAACAATGTTGAGCAACAGAAAACTTCTGTGTTTCCTTTTTTCTAACATATGCCTCATGTTCCTTGACGCGAAATTTTAAGGCTCTCTTAGTTTGGCCAATGTAAATTAAACCACACTGGCAAGGAATCCTATAAATACCCCAGGAATTCATATCCGGAATGGGGTCCTTGAGTATGGAACTCGGAATTTTATTGATGGGAGAATAAACAACCCGAAAGTTAAATTTCTGCAAAATATGTGCAACTTTATAGCTAATTGATGGAAAGAAGGGAATGACAACAGAATTTTTATAATCTCCTAAAACAAGATTGTGCCTTTTAGTGTGTTGACGTGTATCCCTTATGACGGACCGAAGGAAGTCAAGATGATTCAGGAATTTTTTCGCCTGAAACGGCATAAATTCCTGAATCATCTTGACTTTTTACTTAAATGTAAATGTAGAAAATTGATCCCCAATTTTATTCAAATCAAATCTAATCAAAAACCTTCGAGTCGCGTTTCAAGAATTCTGTTAAATTGCAAGCTTGCCTTACTTCGGTCCGTCATAAGGGATACACGTCAACAATTGTCCAAAATTGAACGTGAACTCTATAAGCTTCATCTGGAACTCGCTAAATCATATCCAAAATTCACTGCCCTTGAAAAAAAGTCTTGGTCTAGAACGGAGAATGCAGTTAACCGTCATAAAAACACCCTTGCAGTTAAATTCGAAAAACTTCTTTTACAATCTTCCAGTTCAAGTAGTTCAAAAAATCTTCCCTTTGTAAACATCAAGCCAATAGTTAATATTTCTAATGTTAGTCTTTCAGAAGAACAAGAGAGAATTCTAAAATATAATTTTAACTTCTCACAAACCTGTAAACCCTCGATTCCAAAGATTTTAGCTCCTATCGAAAAAGCTTTCAAGTTCAGTAAAGTTTCAGATTCACGGAAAGAAATGATTAGGCATCTTATCGCTCATAATGTGAAATTCAATAATAAACCTTTGAAACCAAATCTAACTGCGAGAGAAAGAGCTACATTGCGTGAAATTCATTCTAACCCGGTTATTATTTCAAAGGCCGACAAAGGTGGCCAGATAGTCGTCATGGATAAGAACACTTACATCGATGGTGTCACTAAACTCTTAAACGAAGGACCATATAATCCGATCCCTAAAGATCCTTCACCTTCAGACTTATCCAAAATAAAAACTGCGATCAAATCTTCGCAAATCATTTAAGCCAACTTAAAACATTCACTTATCCCATCTGTTGCGAATTGTGCCAGATTATATGCTCTTCCCAAAATTCATAAAAGTGGTATTCCTTTCCGCCCTATTGTATCAAATTTAGGTACTGCCTCGTATCCATTAGCTAAATATTTAGTTTCTAGATTTTCAACTCTATTAGACAATAACATTTACACCATAAAAAATTCAATAGAGTTTGTAAAAAAAGTTAAAAACATTTCTCCTAGTAATTTACTCATGGTTTCTTTTGATGTAAAATCATTATTCACCAATGTCCCAGTGGAGGGTGCATTAAGATGTCTAGAAACCAGACTTCGCGAATTTCATTTCTCATGCATCGAAATTGATGAGCTAATTTCTCTCACTCAACTCTGTTTGAAACAAACACATTTTGTTTTCCAAAATAAATATTACAAGCAAACTGAGGGATTAGCCATGGGAAGCCCCCTCAGTCCCATCCTGGCTGATATCTACATGCATTATTATGAATCAAAATTGTTTGAAACTTTAAACTTCCCGGCATGGTTCCGCTACGTAGACGATACTTTTACTCTGTTTGAAGGTAATAAAGATGATTTAAATAAAGTTCTTTCAACAATGAATTCTATTGATCCTGCTATTCAGTTCACTTTTGAACTTGAGACTTGCAATTCTCTTCCGTTTCTCGACATTCTGGTCACACGTAACACATCCAACTTCAGTACTACGGTTTACCGTAAACCTTCATCGGTTTGTCTTCCACCACACTTTAAATCATGTCATCCGACTAAACAAAAGTTAGCTTCATTTTATTCCTATGTTTTCCGTGCTCTTCAAGTTTGCTCCTCCAAACTAGCCCTTGATGAAGAACTAAAGTATTTAAAAGCAATAGCTATTGACAGGGGCTTTCCACCCAACATTATTAATCAAGCAGTTAAAAAATTCTCATCTCAACACACTAAAAGGCACAATCTTGTTTTAGGAGATTATAAAAATTCTGTTGTCATTCCCTTCTTTCCATCAATTAGCTATAAAGTTGCACATATTTTGCAGAAATTTAACTTTCGGGTTGTTTATTCTCCCATCAATAAAATTCCGAGTTCCATACTCAAGGACCCCATTCCGGATATGAATTCCTGGGGTATTTATAGGATTCCTTGCCAGTGTGGTTTAATTTACATTGGCCAAACTAAGAGAGCCTTAAAATTTCGCGTCAAGGAACATGAGGCATATGTTAGAAAAAAGGAAACACAGAAGTCTTCTGTTGCTCAACATTGTTGGTCCAAAAACCACACTTTCAGTTTTTCTGCTGCCAAAATTATTCAAAAAACATCTTCCATTGGAGAACTGGATTTTCTAGAGGCATTTCACATTCATAAAAATTTTCTGTTCTAGTTAACGATCCTAATTCCAATCCAAATTTACCTTCGGCCTTTAAAGAAATTATGTTTTAGTTCTGGTTTTACCAACAGATGGCGCCACTTATTTATTCTTGTCCAGGCTTTCTTATCTTATCTAATCATTATTTCCTATCTTGTTCATTTGCGGTTTTGCAGCTGAAGATGGTGGTTCGGTAAAACCATCGAAACTAGTCCTGTGAAAACTTTATGGATATAACGCTGATTTTTGTTGTTTGATTTCTTAATTTGTATTTGTTCGGCGTGTTATTGTGTCTTAATTATGGAAATGAATATTCGTCTTATTAGCCTAAATTCCATTATCAGGATATACAGGTATAATAGGAAATAAAGTTGCTGGCACCAGCAGCTCAAGATGCCATATTAAAAGGTCTGATTGACATCTATCATCTCAAATCGAACCTTGCAATGAGGGAAATAATTTCCAAACACGTTTTAATAAAATAACAAACAGGATGGGACGAGGCAGATACAAGAAGATTGATCGACGGTTACCTCCCGCAAGTATCCCTATAAAGAATAAATTTTTTCTCCAATTAGATTGGCAACAAGTCATGGAAAGTTCTCATTTTATTTCCAGAGTTTCTTAAGAAGCACGTAAAATGCGAGCGCGAAAAACCTGCAAATCTAGCAAAATCTAAGCTTTATAAATGGCACTCTTCCTTACTTTCCCTTCTTAGAAAAAATAACCAGGATTTGCATCAAAAATTCCAGAGAAACGTTTTTCTACAATATGAAGTGTGTGTCTGCACTTCAACAATTTATGAAATATATTATTGAAAGTGAAGGAACTGTGATTATATGTATCTAATCATATTACAAAAGTGAATAAGCATATATTTAAGAACAAGAAAATTTTTTAAACGGTGGCTTCCGTTGACCATGCTGATCAAATTTCCAGCCGAGCGCAATTAATCAATGTTTGGGATCTCAACCTGATGGCTGCGTATGCTGAGTCGATGACTGATCAATCATTTGGACAATTTCCGCACAGGATTAAAAATTGCCTTCCTACAGACTTCTTAACTTAACGGGCCATGCGTTCAAAACACAGATTTACACGTTAACTGAAATGTATAAAAAATTAGCGAAAACAAAAGAAGTATTTAAACGCACAATATCTCTTCGGATCGTCCTATGTTCCTGATTATCACATCTGCTGAAAACAATTTAATACGTTTAAATGCAATTACATTTCATTGAAGTGATCTATTAACTGTTTAACAGTTTTCTGCTGTTGACTTCAATAAATTTATGACGTTTGGTATTTCATTTGTTTCCAGCAACACCTAGTCTCCTTTGCAAAGAAAATTAATATTAACTTTTGTAATTAAGAAATGATTTAGATGAAAAATTAAATTGGACTGTAGATAATGTCTCGGTTGTTTTCGTTAAAAGAAGTTGGTGCTTTCTTAATTCAAAACATATCTCCATATATATACATAACATACATCTAATTAATTTACACACTTAAAAAAAGTATTCTTTACATGGTATCTTCAAATGGGTAGACACGATAGCTGAAAAACAAGTGTCGGACAAAAGCGGAGCTGCAAGGAGCGATTTGTTATACTGATCTTTCCGTTTAAGTAATTCTGTTATTCGATGCATGTAATTTTGATGAAATTCGTGTTACAAATTGCTTTATTCTCTGATGTAGAAGGAATTATCCCAAATTTTATTCAGAAGATTTAAATAACGGTTTCGATCACAATACGCGGCAGTTACTAGTAAAATATCTGGATCAGTGACATTTTGACGTCATTTAAAACGCTTAATTACAGGGCCGTAGTACAATTCACAACCGGCCCCAACCCCACGGGTATAGCGATAAACAATACTGACGTGATCGAACATTCTTTGGAAATAATCGCTGTCATCGAATGACATGCATATTCTATTTAAGTAATCATAGTCATCAGCTTTTAATATTCCTTGCAAATAATCATTGTCATCGAATGACATGCATATTCTATTTAAGTAATCATAGTCATCAGCTTTTAATATTCCTTGCAAATAATCATTGTCATCGAATAATCATTGTAAAGAATCATTCTCATCGGATAATCATCGAAAATAATCTTTGTCGTTACATAAAAGGGCATAGTAGCTGATGTATAAAGAATTGTACTCAAATTCTCATCAAAACAATCGAATTTGTATTGCAATTTATCATATGATCATTATTTACAGCAATGATTCTTAAATGTCTTCGACCTACGCCTCCTAATGACGCCGAGGAAAACTTGCGCAACTGTGACAAAAAGAATATTTAAAAATACAATAAAAGCTGGAAAGGTAATAAAAATGCCTGAATTAAATTTCCTTTTATTTAAATGAAGCTTAATGTTTTTAAAGGAAATTGAATATTGTAAACAGGAATCAACAATATAAATATCTGTGGATTTTTGCCTCTTTGTTTTTTTCTTCGTAACATCATATCTCCGGAACGGGGAGTTTGAGTTTGAAAGGAGGTACCCCCGGATTTGAAAAATTCTTGGTAAAACTTTCCGACTATTGTTATCTTCCTACGACTATCACTCGAGATATTATATAAAATTTCGGAAAACGCTAATTTTTCGTATTTATTTTTCCAAGTGGCCGAAGTCTAGCGCACTGGACATCAAAATGCTTTACTTGGAAAAATGTTGGCCCTTCTCACTTTCAAATCGTAGAGATTGTTTAAGAGATATTTTTAAGTTAAAAAAAAATAGGAAATAAATAGTATTACCAAACGTGAAACTTGTTGTTATTATTATTTACGGTTATATTCTGAAGTTGAAGAAAGCACGTGATTCCACATAACGTCATTGTATGTCGAAAATCTTTCGTTAATATCAGTATTTTAAATGAATAGCTGCTTTTGGCAACTTTTATGTTTCAGCTTTGGATACGTGACACGATATGCTATTGCTACGTTAATTCCTTTATTGAGATTTTGAAAATTTGTTATATTGAAATAAATTTAAATCATAACCTCCAATGTATTACCTGAAGTGTCAAAGGTCTTTGTTTCCTGAGTTGGCAAGAAAAATTTATTTACGAATCGCTGGTTGCTCGGAAAGAATGAATACATTTTCTTCATAATGAAATGTTTCTATGCATTTTATGCTATTCTAAATTTATTTATAAAAATTTAATTTCTTTTATTGTATACTTACTTTCTGAGTAGAAGTTTAAACATCTGTAGATATTTAACGTATTTTAGATGCAATGTTACTTTACTACAGTTACATAATTTTTTTTCCAATTTACTAAAATGTCTGAACGCAAGAAGAGAGCACAAATGGTACAGCGAGCTACAGAAAAATGAAGTAAAAAAAAATTGGAGACTCAACAGGCAAGTAAAATAAAATTTGCGAGCGTCAAAAATAAATGAAGACACAACTAGAAACTCAGCAGGCAAGCATAGTGACAAGAAAGCTTACGCATTCAAGAAACTGAAGAAGAAACGAATAGGAGTTCCAGCAGACAAGCAGCAACTCAACTTCGCGTGCTCAAACTGTATCAGAAACTAGTAGAAGACACAAAAGACATTCAGAAAACCAAGAAATACTGCGTGCTCCGGAAAGGGAAGCAGAAGGGAAACGGAGGCCCATTAGGCAAGTGGAACGCCAACACACCATGCGCGATGAATAGAAGGAGTAGCAAGTAAACGAAGGATACAAGACTCTCCGCGTCATAGTCAGATTCGACAGGAAATACCAGAACAGCTCAAGAACCTGTATAAAAAACTCAAGACGCTGCAGTTTACGGACAATTTTGGTTCGAAGAGGCAGAGCGTATACGAGGAAACAAGCTTCGCATGAACGCATCAAGACATACACGTAGTACTCTTCACAATGCAGGAAGTTTACTTTGAGCAACACACTGTATACATAGAGCTCGTAGACATATATATAGTAAAGATTTTGCTTTGGCAACAGCCCTCTAGTAAAATGAAGTTTATATTAGCATCTCACAATACCTGAACGAAATTTTTCTATTTACTTCTTCATTTACTATTTTCTTAAATTTTTTATCAGTAATCCTGTCTATATAATATAGATATCAAAATCAGAAAAATTTAATTAATTATCTTTAAATGTATCTAAGTAATGAATACTTCGCCCCTGTTCATACCGAAACAACATGATGTAATTGTAGATAGCTAGAAAGTAAAATGTATTCAGCAGGCTGTGCAGCAAGCGACATCTATAAATGGTGATAACACAATAATGTTATGTAATGTTATATACTGGCAGAGTTTTAAAATAAGAACATATACATCAGTGTTTTAATAATAAGAATTTTGCATCAAATTGCAAAAAAATTTTCTTAATTTCTGTTTTTTCATGCATAAGAGTTCAGCATTCGGAAAATTATATTTTCGTAAATGGTTTAGCAAAAATAACGAAAATTATTGCCCTGAGAAATGGATAAGCTTGGTATGAATCCGAATTACGCCAAGTCTACCCGTCAATGGTTGTTTTGAACACGCCCTTAATGAATATATATAACCCTTAAAAAACGTAAAGTCAGTGAGTCTACTATCCGAGTGTGTCTTTATATCTTGAGTATTTAAGAAATGCATTTATCTATCTGGATAAAGCTAACGCTATTGCCTGAATAACAACGTTTATTTAACATTTGATATAACCAACTTCATATACATCTTGAAATAAAACATAAATTTCTTAATAAGATACTAAAAATTGCAGAAAAAATACAAAAATAATGGAATATCTAATAACACTACAAGTAACATACCGAGGAATAACTTGCGCGGCAAAACTGATGCAATCTACAATATGTAAACCAAAAAATTTATGTACCGCAATAGAAATGCAATAGAATGAGAAATCAAACTATCATGAGATTTATAATGAAACGTTTACCATAAACTATTGATATATGTTAGTAAATATATACTTTTAATACTATTCATTTAAATATGCTGAAACTTTCATAATATTCATTACTTACGAACGCCTTTTCATCCATCGAAGCATAGCACAAGCCATTCTCAATTCAGTGCTGGTGCACGTCAATAAAATAAGGATAAATCCAAATTTTTACAAAAAATCAATCGCCTTGACTCGTTTCTCAGAAAACGTATATCTACAAATGCAGTATTAATATATCACATCAATATAATTCGGGATCATACGATGGATCGGAGGGTGGTGGAACCAGTGGTACAACCGCAAGTTGACCTTAGCCATTTGAATGACTATGAAACGACGCATTAAACGCAAAAAATCGCATTAACGCAGAATGAAGAATTTTCACTCTTACAATGGCTTTTACAACAATATACAATAGAATCTAATTTCTAAACTAAGTGTTCATTGTTACACCATATTTCATGTTTGGGGAATCTTTCATGGTTGTTCAGTAATTCTAACTGTTAACTTGTTTAAATAGAATTATGATTTCATATATATGCACAGACTTATATATGTATATATTAATACGTATCTGTAGTAACATACATCATCTTATTATATGTAGGCGTATAATTCTAAATTAATTATACTAGTCAACATAATTTATATATTGATAGCATCAGACTTATTTATTACTATCTGCTTGCTAACGATTATATAATTACGTACAGTGGTACCTCGACATACGTGTTTAATTCGTTTCGTAACCTTGCTCGTATGTCAAACTGCTCGTATCTCAAAGCAATTTTCCACATTGAAATTAATCGAAATGACATTAATCCGTTCCTGATCCCAAAACACGACCTCAGTTGTTTGTTAAGTGTTTTTAAATAAGAATCAAAAACAAGAAGAAACATTTATTTATAAATAACAAATACATATTCTATAAAAACATAATTAAAAGAAAAAGTGAAGTGCCTACGGAAGAGCTTAATTTTTGTCACTGGCCTTCGCTTTTTTCGTCATGATCTGCTTATTTCCACCCGCAGATTGTTTAAAAAAACTTTCCAAGGAGGTTTGTTTCTTCCTCCGTGTCAAGGATGCACGACTAGTTGCAACTTTTTCGCGGTGATTTTTATCCACGAACTCTACAACTTTCTCCCACATTCCCAAGACCTGTTTTATATCTCTTGTAGGGATAACCTCCTCCAACTCTGGTTCCTCTTCAAAACTAATTTTTCGTTAACCCAACGTATGCTGCTGCAAATGCAGATCGTGTAACTCCTCGGTTGTCAGCTCCTGAGACTGTTGTTCGACGAGTTCGTTCACATCTCTCCCATCCACCTCCAGACTCATGGATTTTCCCAGAGAAACAAGCTCCTCTACCTATGCCACTTTGGGTTCCAATCCTTCGAAGGCCCTTTCAGCTACAGCCTCAGGCCACAGCTTCTTCCATGCAGAGGTTAAGGTCCTCGTTGTAACACCCAGCCAGGCCTGATCAATAATTCCTAGGCATATGACGATCTTAAAGTGGCCTTTCCTGAACTCTCGAAGGGTAAGGTTTGTGTTCTCCGTCACCTCAAAGCAGCCCCAAAAAATGTGCTTGGTGTACAATTTCTTAAAATTAGAACTCCCCTGCTGATCCATGGTCTGCAGGATAGGAGTGATGTTGGGTGGTAGGTAGGGAACTTTTATAAACTTGAACTCTTGGAGTAAATCATCTTCGAGATTTGGTGGGTGAGTAGGGGCATTGTCGAGGAAGAGAAGGGCTTGCATGGGTAGGTTGTTTTTCTGTGGGTATTTTTAACAGAAGGGCCAAACACCAGGTTTATCCACTCCACAAAGAAGTTCCTGGTGACCCACGCCTTCGGATTTGTCCTCCACATAACTGGAAGATTTTCTTTTGAAATATTATATGACTTAAAGACTCTGGGATTTTCCGAATGGTATACTAGCAGAGGCTTGATTTTACAGTCGCCTATCTCATTGGCGCAAATTGCTAGAGTTAATCTATCCTTCATGGGTTTGTGACCTGGCATCGTCTTCTCCTCTGCCGTTATGTAAGTTCTATTCGCCATCCTTTTCCAGAAAAGCACTGTCTCGTCACAGTTAAAGACTTGCTGGGGGAATGTATCCTTTGGCTAGTATCAGTTCGGAAAACATATTGATGTAAACCTCAGCTGCCTTCACATCGGAACTTGCTGCCTCACCATGTCTGACGACGGAGTGAATGCCGGTCCTTTTCCTAAAGATGTCAAGCCAGCCCGACTGGCTTTAAACAAGTCTTCCGATTTGTCGTTCTTAGAAGTGTGTGGGATCTTCTTTAGCAAATAACCGTAAATTGCTCGTGCCTTCTCACATATGATTCTTTATGTTAAGGTTCCTCCTTGAAGCTGCTTCTCTCTCACCCACCCCATCAGTAGTTTCTCCATCTATACACGGAGAAAGGTCCAGAGCTTAGACATTATTTTATCGGCCTTAGATGGCGTTATACCCTT
This sequence comes from Stegodyphus dumicola, assembly GCF_044657685.1. Taxonomy (NCBI): domain Eukaryota; kingdom Metazoa; phylum Arthropoda; class Arachnida; order Araneae; family Eresidae; genus Stegodyphus; species Stegodyphus dumicola. Next base: position 7,664,320 of record NC_140778.1, on the reverse strand, counting down.
TATCAACTCCTTTTGTTTAAGCACAGTACATATCATTGATGTGCTACGCCCGTACATCCTCGCCAAGTCAATTACTCGCACACCTTGCTCATGGTTTTCTATGATTTCACGCTTTAATTCAATAGACATCATCTTCTTCTTTGCACCCATGGTTATAAAAATAAATATGATAATGTTTTCTAAATGTACAAAAAGCAAAAAGCGCCAACCCAGCTTATCAAAGATGCTTCCAAAACGAGGGAAACAAGCACGCAGACTGAGATCTTGTCTGAGGTGGGAGAAACTGTTAGACGCTGCATCTAAATATAAATAACCATCGTCTTCACTGCCGAAACCCTCTAAACTATTCTATAAATCACTATCATATCAGCTATAAAATCGTCATTAGCCAAATCTATATCATCATCAAAATCATCTAAATATTCCTCACCACACAAAACACATCATCATTTTAAACCATCGTATCACTATCACCATCGTCAGAATAAAATAAACCACCATCACACAAATCACATCATCATTCCATACTAATCAATCGTCTTGGCGTCCTCCGGTCTGGAATCGTGCTTGGATTTCTTCTGTTGGTGGTGGTCTTTTCGTTCCTCCTGCTGTCTTTTCGTTCTCAGAAACGGCGGCCTTGTTTGCACTTGACTCTCTGGGCCTGGAAGCGTTCTCCTCGATGTAGACTTTCTACTGCGATAAGTTGTAAGTGGTGTTTTCTTCTTTACCAAAGTGTCTTTATGCGGCGGCTTTGCTTTCTTGTATTTCTTAAATGCTGGAGTCTGACGTTTTCATTTCTTCTTTTCGGTACCGTCTCATGACTTATAGAAGAGCTAGGTTTCTCTTCAGTTCTCTGCTTCTTGGGTTGTGGAACGGGTGACGTTACTTCTGGACCTACTACTTCTTTTACGCTTGAGTCCTGCAAGAAACTTTTAAGGATTTCAAAATCATTTTGATTATAATATTTTTCACCTGGTCGGGACTTGCTTTACAGATTTCCCCTCTCTCGTTCTTTAAGGGACAATACGATTCCCTTGATTTCCTGAATTACATAGGGGCCTTCAAATTTTGGAGCTAACTTTGCAGTAAAATTGTCTGGGGCACTTGATAAAGAAAATTTCCGCTTCAACACTTTATCTCCAACTTTAAAATCTGCTTCACGGCGTTTTCTATCATAGTATAACTTTTGCCTATTTCTTGCCGTATCCGATCTTTTAACCGCCTGGTCAATAAGTGTTTGTACATCTTTCTGTTTAAATTCTTGCTCTCTTTGTTGCACAAAGAATAATTTATCTAATGGCGTAATTAACTTTCGTCTAAAAATAATTCTGCTGGGGTGTTCCCGTAGTATCGTGATTTGCCGTTCTTAAAGCATAAGCTAACACATTTATGTAGCCATCCCAGCGCTTGTGATGTGTGCTAATATAACTTCGAATTATTTTACAATGTTTTTATTAACTCCTTCTGCTATGTTTGCCTGTGGTCTATACGGAACCATTTTGATATGGCGTATGCCAAGTCCAGTGCATATGTTTTCAAATATTTGGCTAACGAATTGTTTACCGTTATCGCTATGTACTTTTATCGGTGCACCGTATTTTAAAATGTATCTGTGTAAGAATGCATCTGCGACTGTTTTGGCTGACGGGCGTTTAAGTGGAAGAATTTCTGGCCATTTTGAAAAATGATCTACAATTACTAAAAGAAAACGATTTTTATTTAACTCACTCTGGGGGAAAGGACCAAGAAGATCTATGCCTAAAATTTCATTCGGAAATGTAGCGCGAATGTACCGGCCGGGCTGTAATTAATATCATTTATTAAATGACATTTATTGCAGGGCCTGACATACGCAGTTGCTATTTTGTATAATTGCGGGAAATATACCGCCTCGTGTACCCTTTTTAAAGTCTTTCTCATCCCTAAATGACCGCTGTTTTCGCCTCGTGTAATTCCTTCAAAATGCTTAATCGAAGCGAGGCTGGGATGACTGGTTTGTATTCGAGATTTTCGTTTCTTGTTTTCGTATAAAATAATAAATTATGTATTATTTCATAGTTTTCTGCTCTATTTCTTATCGCATCGATATCTGTGTGTTCAAAGCTTTCGGGGTCTTTCAAATACGCATAGATACTTCCAAATTCAGGTTCAGCTTTCAATTCAGCAATAACTGTATCTCTAGAATCTAAAATTTTTGAAGTCAATACAGCGCATTTAAGTTCATTGCCTTCATCGTCCAGTTTTATACGAGAAAGTGCGTCAGCTACATTGTTTTCCTTACCCGGTTTATATTTGATTATGAGATTATATTCTTGGAGTTTTAAAGCCCATCTTATTAACCTGGGCGTTAGGTTTTTCCCCGAGTAAAGACTACCAACAGCCGCATGATTCGAAAAGACTGTTACTGGCGATTTGCCGAAATAAACTCGAAATTTGTGTATAGCCATGAATACGGCTAATGTTTCTCTCTCTGTAGCTGTATAATTTCTTTGTGTATGATTCAACGTTTTACTAAAAAATGCCAAAGGATGGCCATTTTGCATAAGAACCGCACCCACAGCATAGTCCGACGCATCTGCTGCAATTTCCAGGTTTTCGTCCCCCTCCGGGAATTTCAAAACAGGGGCATTGATAAGCGCTTCTTTTAACCTTTCGAATGCGGTATTTGCTTCTGCTGTCCACATGAATTTACTTTTCTATCTTTTAATTACTAACAAGGGTTCAACAATACTAGCCAAATCTTTTATGAATAGCCGATAATAAGAACATAACCCAAGGAAAGAAGAAAGTTTCTTGGCGGTGTTGGGAGGTGGGAAATTATTGATTGCTTTTATTTTTGAATCTTCAGTTTCTATACCATTTTGCGAAATTTTATAACCCAGATATTTAAGTTCTTTAGTTGCGAACTTGCATTTTGAGGCGTTAATTGTAAGACAGGCCTCTTTTAATAATTTAAAAACTTCTTCTAGATCTTTAATATGTTGTTCCAACGTACTACTCTTTATAATTATATGATCTAGATAGATTAAAGTCGATTTTTCTAGGACAGGCTTTAGAACAATGTCCATAGCTCTCTGGAATGTTGATGGGGCCCCACACAACCCAAAGGACATGCGTAAAAATGTATAAGTGCCCGAATTTGTCTTAAACGCGGTTTTATGTATGTCTTCGGGTCTCATAGCTATTTGATAGTAGCCAGACGTTAAGTCCAAAGCAGTCATGTATCTTGTAGATTTAATCTTTTTAATAATTTCCTCTATAACCGGCAAAGGGTAAACTGGGAATTTAGTAATACTATTAAGTTTTCTGTAATCGATAGCAAACCTGCAAGCCCTTTTATCCGAAGGAGGAAACTCGTTCTTTTTCTTACATAGTACGACTGGACTCGCGTACTCACTATTTATGGGCGTTATTATTTTGTTCTTTAACATTTCCTGAATATGTTCTTCTATGATTTGGTCTTTTTATTTATCATAGCGGTAAGGTTTAGTCCTTCAGGGTTAGTCGGCAGTTAACTGTATCTCATGCGTAACTATTTGACAGCTACCAAGCCGTTCTGAAAACAAGTTTGAAAAAGTACTCACCACTTGCTGGATGGCTTGACTTTCATGGCCATTCAAATGGCTAAGGTCAACTTGCGGTTGTACCACTGGTTCCACCACCCTCCGATCCATCTCCAGCACGATAGAACTTTCCTGAAAATTCAGTTTGGCCTTCGCGGCTTTTAAAAACCCCATAGCTAAAATAAGTGGATTAATTATTAATTTTTTACTACAAAAATTAATACTTTAAGGCTTTCGTTTTAAACTTGAATTTTTAAAGATAGTTTTCCAATACAATGACAAGTTTGTCCTTGCGCTGCTGTGATTTCTGTGCTTTTAATTTTAAATAATCGAAACCTATTCAAGTTCTTAAAAAAATATCACTCATAAAATTACCTTCTGCTCCTGTATCGATGAGGGCTTCTACTGGTACTTCGCCAACCAGGACTTGTATAATTGGTAACTGTGAGTTCTTTACGATGACCGTATTTAAGTGCCTTCTTGAGGGTTTTTTCAAAACTTCCGGGGTCTGGACCCTCGCCTTCACAGGCCCCTCTACTCATTTAAAGCTTTTCTTTCAACTTCTGCATTCTGGGTACGCGGACTGTTGTTTTCAAGTTTCCTTTTTGGGCCTTGACCTTCGAGCTTCGATGAGCTAGCTTGATAGCTCTTTCCCCCATAAGAGCGGTTTGCATTTCTGGTCTGCTCATTTGAAGATTGCCTTCGGATACTTTGAGAATACGATGCCTCTCTAGCTTTTTCCGCTATTCTGCGATTTTGGAACTTGACCGCTAATTCGAAGAGCTCCTGCAATGTGCTTGGGTTTCTAATTTCGAAGTAGTCTTGAACAGCAGGTAACAATCTTGATAAGATTATTTCAATAATCTCCGCGTCGGGTTTCTTTCCATACAGCATATCCGTCAGCTTAATTTTTCGCAGAATAAAGACCGTCAACTCTTCTATATTCCGATGATAAAAACTATACAGTTCAGCTTCTAGCCTTGCTCGATCTTTCACTATGGGGAAGGCCTTTAATAACGATTTTTTGAAATTTTCAAATGTATATGTCTGGCCTCCGAATTCCCCTAATAAAAATTTGCCTATATTCTTCCACCATAGCGCGGCGTGTCCTCTTAGTGCAGATGTGGCGATGGCAACTTTTTGTCTTTCAGGCAAAGGGTAGAGCTGGAAGTGATTGTCGAGGCATTCTAGAAATATCGCCACCGATTTTTTTCCGTCGAAATTGACGTTTGGCTTGATTGACGCTCTCATCGTCTGGACCAGGTATCCAAATCCTTCCAATTGGCTTGCCATTTCTTGTTGTTGTCCAGCAACTTCCATCCAATTTTCGGCCATTTCAGTTCGACAAGTGTTATGGCGCTAATGTTATGTTGCGCGCTTCCAACCCGCACGCAACAATAGTGGTGACTGCTAAGAACTGGGAAGTAGACAAAGTCTTGAGAAGGGTTTAAATCTCTTTTTATTCAACTTTAGAAATTACAAATGCGTGCTCTTGACGCTCGCAAACTACGCCGACCCGGCGGTAAAATAAAAATAAGAAACTAAAAAAAGAATAATAACAAGTGACTACCTACGAGGCTCTCTAAACGTAACTAACCTCACCGCGTTCTAAGATACCGCTGATAATTCAGCGAACTTCTGAATATTACGTTGAAAAATTAACAATCTGCCGAGGCAAGCACACAGGCCGAAACGCGTGGTTCTTCAATTTCTAACTAGCCACCTCCACGCTCGTGAAGCAAGAAAGCACACCTTCGAACTCGTTTCCCTTCTATTTAACTCAGATTACTTCCGCTGACAATTTGAATCCTTTGCGCGTTCTACTAAAATTTACATACTCTGGCATTGGCAATTCCAGGGGAAAGTAAGGCTTGACAGGAAAGATAGTTTAAACTTAAAATGAATGTTAGTTAAAATAAATATAAACCCTACACCCTTAATGCAAATAATTATTATCCTAATAAAAAATTGAACAACTTTCCGTTGAAGAAAAAAAATATGCAAAACTTTTCAGTATTTTACAAACAGTGAAATAAGCAAAAAACTGTTGTTAACAAGGAAGTCAAAAATTCGTCATACGCCATATGCAACACTCTTTTACAATTAATCCAGTCTCTCTCTTTTGGATAATTTTTTCAGCTTTATGCTAATCGTATCATTTCAAATCTATACAGTGTAATTTTTTTTCGTCATTAAACAAGGGAGAAAACCTCTTAGTCGAAATGAACACTTTAAAATTAATCAGCAGTTATAGCAGTTAGTGTCTTTCGTTGTTTCATTTCGCCATTGACAAAACCGTTCGTTAACTGGGTTAGGTGTTCATTAGCCTATTAGATCCCCGTCAATGGTATCAATAAAAATTAGTTCTTAGTCCAATGTGTACCAGGCAAAAACGACTTTGCGAAAAACTGCTAAAATGTTGACATTGCCATTTTTATCAGTTGAAGAAACCGCTCTGGCTTACGCATACGTCTGTGAAATATTTCTCTAGATCACGATTTTCGAGCATTTTTATGAATTCGCACACTTCCTATTGAACGGAAAATTTTCAGCACTAAATTTTCCAACAAAAGTTCGGATGTATGGTGCTGCACCATATATTGTTAATAAAAATGCAGAAAAATCTCACAACTGTCGAATCTTTCATCATAAAACCACCGCTTTGCCTCTAAGATGCAATGCAGTTTCATTAAAAAATGTGGATAGCTACTGCATACATCATTCTTCATAAAAAGTAGCTAAATTCTTACACCGTGTAAGTTGATGAGAAAACTGATGTGCAATAATTTGTTTTTTTCCATAAACAGTAATTTAATAGTTTCGCCGTTCGAATTTAGTTGCTACATTTAGGAAACCATTATGATGTCAGATGGAGGAAACTCGTACATAATAACCCATCTCTCTAAGGAATAACATTGTCAAAATCTTCTTCCGCGAAACTTGGTATATAATCCCGAAACTATATCATGAGCAAGAACTTCCTTAAATACCAATTAAAATTGTTTTGTTTGCGATTAAATGTATCTTAGCTTGGCATTTGTGTTCCTCAATTTTTCCTTTTTACAACTGTAGCACTTAGTTTAGCACACAATTTTCGACGCGAATTTACATCTTTTGCGCGCACGTGAGCGCGGATCTCCGAACAGCAGCAGTGAGGGATAGATTATTATTACAGGCCAGATAAGACATAAATTTCGTCTATCAAATTATATAACAAGTGTGTAAAATACATAAACATTTACAGCAGTATATACAGGTAAATATGAATACACTTTATAGAGCGGGACGTCACGGCATTCGCAGGTAGAGATCGATGCATAAAACTTGAGTTAAGGGCACCTAATGCCAAAATATTCAGGATATGGCAACTAACCTCTTAAAATGTTCGTAACAGTATAGGCTATGATCGAAAAGTGCCTAGCGGACATTAGGGAATGTCAAATGCAGTGAAGCAAAATAAATTTGGGGTACCCAGGAGTCAGCTTTTGTGCGCGATAAGATCACTGAATTCACAAATTCATTAGATAGTGCGATTGCTGGTAGAAGAGTCCGTCCGTAATGGGGCGAGGCTCAAAGGTGAACCCTCAATTTTTTAAACTCATTTGGTAGTGATTTAAGAAGGGAAAGCTTTGTAAGTAAATAATGTTGATTCATTAAGTAAAACCTTGAAATTCCTTAAAAATGCTCCAGCGACATCATAATCAGGATCAATAGTCACTACGAAAGCATTCAAATGTAGCAACTAATTTGCGACAGAGAGAGCATTATAATGCGTTTTCGTATGGATGGCCTGTTTCCAGAAATTGCCTGTGTTGCCGTCTCCGGTTAGCGCTGTTGAGTATGAACATGCGGATCTTGATGAAACTTTTACTTAAAATATCCTATAGGATTTGCAGTGGGCTCCAGTATATTAATTATAAAAATGTGAAATCACATAAATAAAAGCAATACAACTGCAAAATATACATTAGGGCAAACTTTTAATTACTGATTAACAGAGAAAATAAATATTTATAATAAAATATCAATCTAAGAATATTGAAGCAAATAGCGGCACAAAATCTCATTTCATATAAAGGATACTACTGATTTAGTGTCGCTTCGAGGTTATGCTTCACCGTCTAGTTTTTGATGACGTGGAATGGCAACATTAAGCTCCGTGAAATGGAAAAGAACAATGGCTGATTATCTGTTTGTGAAATTCGATATGCAAAAATGTAAGTAAATGCTAATCGGAGTCAGAGAAGTGTTTAGCATTCTCCTACTTTGAAGATATTTCTACCAGTATTATCAACCGGGTTTCAAAAAAAAAAAAAAAAAAAAAAAAAAAATATGAATAATATAAGTTCCCATGAAAAATTTTTAAAAAAGAATTTCGAAATTAAAAACTTGCATTCATAACTTGTAAATAATCTCATTCACTCATGATACCGCTTAGTATGTGAAGTGAAAACAAATTTAAACTGATACGCAAACATTTTGACAATATAATTATAAACGGAAAAAAATTAAAATATCGGCGTCATAGTGTAAGCGATAAAATGAATTTAACAAACTATTAATCACCGCATGTAAGAAACTCTTATAAAGTATTATGTCTAAAAGTTACTAATTTTTCCAAAAGCGTTCGATACGTATAATTTTAATGCTCATCTTTGCCAGGCCCTTCCCTAACTGCGCTGTGACTGTAAAATATATTTATTCGCGATTACGAAACTGATAAGAATTAGGGTATAATAGTTCACTTAAAACTTAAGAAATACTCTTATATAATTCGCAAATGTCCCTTTCAACAGAAATGTTTTCGGGCAAAAGTGATTCCATACATTTTCGAAATTAATTTCATACTCAGCTTAATGTGAAAACGTTTACGAGTCGTTTGAGACTACGGACATTTTAAATGATTAATCCTATTCTTGCAGTGTTCACAAATCATGCTTTTAATAATTAGATATATTACATACAAAGATTGTATGTATATAAATTGTATGTTAATAAAGGAATTTAACCGTTTCGAATATGAAAGTCAGATTTTCCACCACGCCCATAGCCTACTCACTTGTCTGTATTACACTTATTTTGTGTTATATAGAAAAAAATTATGTTTGTATTTTAAATACTTTATTCCATTATAACTTAAACTTAACTGACTCACTGTGGTGCCAGATAAATTAACAAAAAAAAAAAAAAATCAAATATCAAATAATTCAAAACATTCAAAATCTATTTCATAATAATCAAATATCATATCGACATTCTTATAAATATTCGTATAGTAAATCTATCAATCAATCGTATATCATATCTATCAATCAATCAATCGTATAGTGGTATAGTACAATTTACTTTTAGGTTTGCGTTGTGAGTAACCTATGTAAAGGCAAAATCAATAACTCCAAATTCAATTAAACTCCATGTTTCTTAAAAGCCTCCCGACTCAAACAAATGGAGGGACATGACAGACCACAGTAAAATATACACAACATAAATACACAAATGCAATTAAATTTTAAACACACATTTATTAAATTCTTGACTATATATTATATAATTAAATAATGGATAACTGATCAGCAATACATATTTTTTCTAAGCAAAATAACACATAATACTACAAATTACAGCTTATATTAATTAAGATTAACATTATCAAATTCTACTGTATCATAAGTGTAACACTAGTATTTTCTCCCATTTCATCTTCTAAACTTAAGTATTTATCATGGTAATTCACTTTAAGTACACTGATAATTTCACATCGATTAATTAAATTAAGTAATTGCTCAAATTTCAACAAACATTAAAATGACGACTCTCTTGTATTAAGATAATTATTGAAGTAAAACAAATAAAAAAAATCACTCACGGAGTGAAGTCCAAACTGCAACACTCACTTTACTCGGGAATACCTTCGTATACTGATTTAATAAGGTGATTTGACAGCTCCACAGATCGTCCAGCGTCCAAAGTTTACTCGAGCACCACATTATTCCTGCTGTCCTTTATTCACTAATCATCGTTAATGGAGGCAGACAGTTCTTGCGAATTTTAAAGATGACCTGGTTACAACCTTACAAGCTGTCCTTACGATAAATAAATTACAGAGCATGGAATGATGAAAAAAAAAAATCGACGTAGCTGGCACAGGCAGAATAAACAGCAATGCGCACCTTAGAAGGGTCCTACACGAGTCTCTTTCATTCTGGAAGCCCCGAAACTCACCATAAGCGTAGAGCACCTTTGGAACAAAATCTAATTAGGAAGTCAAAGCCGGAAAAAAACAGGAATACTGCATCAGGATGTCAGGATCACCAAGAGAATCTGCCGAATAATTCTTGGGATAAGAGAAATCGAAATTCTTCTGCTGAGCTCTATGCCTTATACCAACGCAAATTCTCGCCAGCTAAAAGCCGAGAGAAAAATCATACCCTCTGCCGGCTGTTCACGCGGCTCGCGAGAAGCAAGACCCGAAGGGTCAAGCCCCCACTTTTTCTCCTCTTACTATTCTTGCAAATCAGAATCAGAATGAACTCTAGCCTGGTGCAAGCACCCAGGAAAACTCGGTTTCTCCGCCTCTGTGAGTTCATAGGCTTTCAAAAAGATCATAAAATTATATCTTACCAATCCCGGAATTTTATGTTATCTAAATTGAGAAAATGACACACCCATGACGAATCAAACACCAGAAAATCTGACAATGCAATCCGAAAAACATCTGCCCTCATAACATGAGAAAAAAAAATAGACCCTCCAACTAACAAATGAAACTAAGCTTTTACGAAAATCCAATTACCAGCCACCCCCACTGTCTTGAAGTAATAAAACTGCAAACTTACAAAGCGACAGGAAAGCGCTTTCCGTTTCACACGCATTAGCCAAAAAGGGCGACATTGTTAGTGAAAAGGCCATAACCAGATGTGTGTCCTCGCAACCGTCTCTCGCCTTTGTTACAATTCCTATTCAAGAACAACAAGTTAAACAACACCTTAAGAGCCTAAGAATACTTTTTTTCCAGATTAAAATACACATGAATACAAATAAAAATATTAGAATAATAATAACTTAAAACACATATTAATAATTGAAATTCTCGACATAACATTTGGGTATCAACCTATTTGAATCAAATATCGACTTCATTGTCCAAACGATAAAAAGAATTTAAACAGGATATTAATCTTCCCTTGGTAGAAAACTCTCATAAAATATAATCTCTGCAAGATGCTAATTTTTTACAAGGCTCCTCACTAACTTCGCCGTGACAATGACAAATATTTTTTCGGGATTACCAAACCAATATGAATTCGGATATCGGACTTGCAATTTACGAAATACTCATATATAACTGACTAATGTCCCTTCCAGAACCACTTTCATTGAAAAATGTTTTTTCATATATTTCAGAAATTAATTTTATGCTTAGCTTTGTGAGAAAACGTTTCCGAGTGATTTGAACTATTGACAGTTTAAATGATGAATCGTAGTCTTGGATTGTTTACAGATCCGGCTTTTACAGATTGCATATATATCGTACAACATTTCCGTATGTTAATAAAGGAATTTTACCGCTTCAAACATGAGAGTCAGAAGATTTTTCACCTAGATTTTTATTAGTCACGTCCTTTGGGTTTACACTTATATAGGCGTCACCCTGTTGTCTTTTTATTAATAAATTCTGTGCAGGAGTGTTTTTTTTTTCATTTATTTCGCATTTTATTCTTATGAACCCAAAAGGGACGTTTATCCCGATTGAGATATTAGTCTCGAAACCGCATTTTGCATCGAAACACGTACATGCACTTCTCTTATTTTTGCCACCGAATATTATCGCCCGGTGTAATATTTAAAGAAGTTAAATAAGGAAGAATCTGCATAAATGTACCTACGTTTCTTGCACTGTGAAAATTCAACAGCATTTAGAGCCATCAATTTTTGAATTCCGCCATCCGAACATGGCCACCAGAAATTCGGAATCTGGAATTTGTTTTATTGTGTATATCATATTTTGTAATGTATTAACTAATTTTTGAAAAACAAACTCAACGACGCCTAAGAGAGCTGTGGCAACGCTACGGAATAAAACATTTTTATCTCCGGCGGGCGAGACTTTCTATTGGAAATTCTAATAATATGCTTTTATATTTTATGATTTTGCTGTTGAATAGAGTTTTACGTGGCTTAAGCGCCAAAAATGTGATACTTAATAAAGAAAGTAGACACACAAGATTTTAATAATAAAAAGAGAAAATAACTTTTGTAAGCATATCTTAATAAGGAAATAGAACATCGATATGACCATCTAAGGAAAAAGTGATAAAAAAAGAAAAAAAATGTATGCCAACACTTAAAGCTGCATCGGGAGTTCTGAACGTACACCGCTATGCTGCTGTTGACATTTTTGTAATTTTGCTGTTGAATTTTAATGACTGTAACAGCACACTGGATGACTGCGAGCTGAGGTGTCAAAACCTTAATAAAAGCTTTTAGCGACCATTAAAAACTGAAACCTTTTCGACTTCTTCCCCCCCATTAACTTTTTCTCCTCCTTCTCAATTTGCGTTTCATCCGTACAGAAATGCTCTTAAAGCATTGACAGAAAATGTGTGCCAAAATATTTCTAATTGCTTATAATTAAGTAAAACAGCAATGAAAAATTTTCGCTGATACAGTGAACCAAAACAAACTGCGTTTTTTCTTTTTTTCTTTTTTTTTTTTCTTTTTTTTTTTTTTTGTTTATACCAAGAATGACGCTTCCCATAAATAGTTTTTTGTTCATTCCCTGTATTTCAGTCTGACAAATATGCTTTACGGTTGAAACAGAAATAAAAATATGGCTGCTAAACGTTTCTGTTAGCTGATGATACCACAATCGAAATTTTAGCAGAAGTAGTGGAAGAAACGTGTATCGAAATCCGTTTTTCCTAAGATAAACTTTAGCAAATTTTAATAAACTTTAGCATAACTTATCAGAATTCGAATTCAGAAAAAAATGCATCTATGAAAACTTTATAAGTACATACATTTATTATGCTTCCTCTTTTCGTGCTAATGTTTTCGATTGAAAACTGGGAGAGGGAAATAAATTTTATTTCTCAAAAGACGGCTTCCATGAGAAATTGAGCACATTATAAAGCGCACATTATACACTAAATAATTTCTCTATATATATTTGAAAGAAGGTATTCATTTCAATGATAATCCTTTTACAGAGTACTTTGCGATTTGCGCTTTTAATTTTGCATTGTTACCGTTAATCAGAATTTTATAGTGAAGCCACTGGGAAGAAAGCTAGGGAAGACAATGTGCGTGTCTATAGAGGTATGTATTTTTTTTTTTTTTTTTTTTTTTTTTTTTTTTTTTTTTTTTGCATAGATAGATGATTTTAGAGCAGTTATGTGTGAAATCGTTGTATTTTTCTGTAAAATGTAACATGAAAATCTAAAGGAAAGGAGCCTTCTCGAAAAAGTAAAAATACAGGGGCAAGTCTATTGACTTGTATTTTTACTGTACTAATACTGTATGTAATTGACCTGTATTTTTACTTTGCTTTGTCTTTTCTTTAGAGCCTTTCTTTAGATCTAAAGCTTTGTCGTTTCTTTAGATTATTTTCGACAAAGCTTCGTTTCTTTACATTAAAATTGAAAGAAAGGGTATCTCGCTAACCTGGCGAGATATCGCCAAGTTGGAAACGGTTTGGGCGACATTATAGTTTGCCCCATATATAACTGTCATTGATACTGTAGCAGGATAAATGCAATTAATCTAGATATATAACTGTAACCGTATCCTGGCCTCATATGCTACCCAGCAATTTCGAGAAGGGGAAATAACTAGAGATTTCTCAGTAACAGTAGGAAATCTGCATATATAGGACAAAAGAGAGCATCATTCTACTAGTTGTTTAGTTCAGCGCGAGTTCGGAGTACAGAGATGTCTCGGTTGTTAGCTTTGCTCTTTAGATGCGCTTTGCATTGCGTTGTTTCTAACGTTCTGAGTAGTTACACACACAGGATCACAGAGTACAGTGTGTAGAATGCATCTACACACTGTACTCTGTGATCCTGTGAAGAGCTCTACGAGTATTTTGAGAAGTTCCTGAACTGTAAAATGTTTATTTTGGTAAAATACATTTTATCAAGCACTGTAAAAATACATAGTTCTGTGCGCATTCAGTTTGTTGGGAACCCGTACGTACATAACACTACGGTTCCCGACTTAGAGTATTCTTCTATCACAGATTTATAATCGAAATACAAGAAAGGATACTTATAAAATATTCGAAACAACGAAACGAGTCTTTTAATAGTATTATCGAACTTACTTTCTAAATTACCACCTTCATTAACCGTTCTCAAAAGGAAGGAATTTCTAATAAAAATAAGCTAAATCTTAAGCTAGGCTATGACATGTACTGGTAAGAACATATAACTCTGAGGACAGACTGCTAACGCAGAATTTCAGTTCGTTATGTGTCCTTCAGCAAGCCAGACACGCTCCAGTCTAAAACCTCAGTTTAAATAAGCGCGCATAAAAATAATCGAGGGGTAACGACAAACCTTATAAATTCACCGCTCCGCCTATAAAAGACAGTGCAGTTTCATTAAAAAAATTAAAAAAGTAAACATACAGTAATGATATTACTTTTCAGGTCAGGTCAGGTCGTAACATTAGCCTTCAAGTTCCGTACTACTGAAAGTGCATTACTTGAGCTGTTTATAGATATCCATTTAAGGCTTTGAAGATTGGTGAAGTATTTATCCATTTAGGGCGTATATGAGTAAAAAAGTGAAATTTTTGAATTGTGAATTTGGCGGAAAAGTAAGCGGAGGTGGCACCATCTAGGTGCGAGAGTGTTAACCACAGAAGCATGTTTATCTTCCAGTCGTAGTATAGATCACGTGGGCCTATTCCATGATGTTAATTGGTCAATGAAAAAGAGCTGTAGTATTCATAATTTGCGCATTTTTTTAAATAATTAAGGCCTATATACAGGTAGAGATGCATTTAAGTTGAGTAATGTAGAGTATAATGCTTGAAATAAATAATAGTTTTGAAAACTAATGCATATTCATTCATTCATTCATTCATTACTAATTATGCCGAAATATTGCATTAGATGCAAAGTGTCCGGCTCATGACAAGTATGCCCGAAGGGCACATGACATATCAGTGTCTGGACCGAGTGATAGGAGGTATCAGAATTGGGAGAAAAGGGGGGTGACCACTGGACGCTACAAGCAGAGTATCGAACTTAAAGCCCAAGTCCAGGAGAGGCAGCAAGATGTGGACTGTCAGAGTTTATGTTGTTCATGATAGGTATGTTGAGAAAAAATATGATAAATTTGCAAATACAATTGTATTACAGAAAATAAATACAAAATAAAATACAATAAGGGTGAGCATATACAAAATACAAAAAAGAATTATAGTTGCAATACGAATGTTTATGTACAATATTTACAGAAAAAGATAATGTTGCATGATAAGACTGATTAAATAGGGAAATTTGTGCCCTGGTGACGAAGGCCGCTAACGGTCTGATTTTTATATCTTCCAAAAAAACGGCATAGTCGAAGACTTTAAAATATTTCATATGCGAGCAGTTTCTCGCCTTATCGAAGAATTTTTGGTTAGCATTATGGAGGAAATTTCAATATTTTCTATTTTTAAATCTCTATGGAGTGTTTCATTAAAAACATAAAAATGAGCGTTCGTGATGAGTATTAAGAATTTGTTTTGAGTGATCTGCAATTTTTTGAGGTCATTATTCGAATAAGTCGCCCAGGCAGGAGATGCATAAGAAAAGATAGGCCTAATGATGGCAGTATAGATATGCTTCTTTCTAGTTTCGAATTTCTTCCGATTAATGGAATGAGATCTCTGATAGCCGCAACTGTTTTGCCTCTGACGTTTTGGATATGGTCTTTCCATGTGAATTTATTGTTTAAAACAACACCAAGGTATGTAGCTTTGTTCACAATCGGAACTTCTGCATTAAAAATTTGAAGTCTTTTTACAAAAGGACTTCTGGAGTGTCTTTTTCCAATGATGATAAGCTGAGATTTCTTTACATTGATGGCAATGCGCCATTTCGTACACCAATGCTCAATTTCTGGAATTTTATCCTGCAATTTAGAAATGGCAAGTTCTTGGTTGTGAGATTTATAAGCAAGAGCCGTGTCATGGGCGTAACATCCTAAGTAAAAATTAGGGTCTGTGCATATTTTAGGAAAGTCAGCAACATAGACTATAAATAAAATAGGCCCTAAAATTGACCCTTGTGCTAAACCAGCATTGAGTCTTCTGGGGTCGGAGTTGTCGTTACCAATGTTGACAAAGAATTTTCTGTTTTTGATAGATGAATAAATTAGTAAGATCAGGTCTCTGTCAAAATCCAAGGAAATAAGCTTGAGAATAAGCCCCTCATGCCAGACGCGGTCGAAAGCTTTCGCCACGTCTAGCATGAGTAAGGCGACACTCTGATGTTTGAAAAGTGCAGAACCGATGTACTCACAAAGTCGGACAAGCTGCTTGGTCGTAGACAGATTCTTGCGAAAGCCGAACTGTTCAGGAGGTATCTTATCCATGTAAAGCTCGATTCTCTTATAGATAACGCGTTCGAAGATTTTGCCCAGTCCGGGCAGTAAACTTATTGATCTGTAATCCTCCGGGGAGGTAGCATTTTTACCAGGCTTGGGTAATAAAATAACTTTAGCATTTTTCCATTTATCGGGGAAATAATTTCTCTCAAGACAAGCATTTAAAATACTGACATATTTCGTGATAACATTAATAGGCATATTTTTGATGGCGACGTTAGTGATGTTATCAAAACCGGGAGCTATTCTATTCTTCATTCTTTTGATAATCTCTTTAACTTCCTTAGGTGAAGTATAGTTAGTTTTATTTTTGGGGCCCGGGAAGCTAATCCAATCTTGAATAAAATACCTTGTGTCATAAGAAAATAATGGGTCGCTCGGATCTTGATTAGGAACAAATTGCTTTTCTAAGTAATCTGCCATTACATTGGCTTTGTCTTTATTAATGACGGCGATAGTATTGTCTCCGTAAATTAGTTTATTGTTCGGCTTTTTGCCGCGAAGATTCCTTGCAAATGACCAGAATGCATTATTCGGCTCATTGAACGTTTCAATTTTTGCGTTCCACGGCTCAACTCTATGTTTATAAATACTTTTCTTTATTTCTCTATTTAGCTTATTTAACTCTTTTTTGATTCTAGGATCCCAGGCAATGTGCAATCTTTTGCGTAATTTGTTTCTTTGTGAAATCAGGTTTCTAATGTTACTAGGCAATCTAGCACTGTACTTATCAGCAGGAATTTTCTTAGTAGCCCTGTTATATGCACTAAGTATGCTATTATTGAGAACATCAATTGCGTAGTCAATATCAAATTTCGTTTTAAGGTGCTTAATAGCCGGAGGATTTTCAACGAGGTAATTATGATATTTATTCCAGTCTGTAGAGATTTTAAACCTTTTGTCAGTGTTTTTATTCGTACCAAGCGTAGCTAAAACTGGCACGTGATCAGAAGTCAATTCAACTTTCACTTGTAGATAGATCGGAATTGAAGTGGTGGTAAGAATAACATCCAGGATGTCTCCTTTTCTAGAGTCATCAGGAAGATAAGAATAGTCAGCTGGAGCATAAAAATAAATAGGATAATTATTAATGAAGTCAAATAAAAGTTCTTCGTTTCTATTGGTGCGTCTGCACCCCCATTCTACATTCTTCACGTTGAGATCGCCAGCTAAAATAATATGTTCCGAATTGGGCAGTAACTGTGCGAGTTTATGCTCATCTATAGGAGTTTGTGGAGGGTTATACAATGCAATAAAATAAATTATGCCATAATGTGGTAACAAAACAGAAGCTGTAACAGCTTCCTAGCCATTTCCTCTGTCTTCGCTTATCAGACATGATTGTAAGGAGTGCTTTACATAAATAGCGCCCCCCCCACCTCGGTGACTCAGTCTGTCACACCTGTAACAATTGTAATTTGCGATCTTAATATTAAAGCATGGTGTCGCAAACGTTTCGGGGAATAAGGCAACATCAATATCATAAGTTAATAAGAAATTGTGAAATTCCTGGATTTTATTTAGTATGCTACGAGCATTCCAAATCATGATTTGGATAGGGGCTCTATTAATTCTGTGCGGGCCCATTATCAGTACTGTTGGGTAGATTGCTTTCTTGATGATTTCTGTTCAAGTCCTTAACTTGTTGTGTAAGCTGGAAAAAACCAGCGGATTTTATTGCTGAAACTAGTTCAGCGAGATCAGTGAAAACATTTTTGGCCTCAGTAATTGTATCTGTGTAGATACCTGTTAAAAGAGCTGCTGCGAAAGATTTACCTTCAACTATTCTGTTAGAAAAAGTTTTAGGCTTTTCTGTTTTATTTTTCGGAAATTTGTCGCATCCTTTGAAACTAGATGTGTGGTTGCCACCGCAATTTACACAAACTAAGGGAACGTCTTTATTATTTTTAACACGACAGTCTTTTATGTAATGATTTTTACTACACCTCACACATTTCGGTTCGTAGTTACAACCCGCCTGAGTGTGGCCAAAACCCTGGCATCGAAGAAGTTCATGCTGCTTAAGCAGACAATTCCTTGTTAGAGTTATATCATCAAAGATGGGGACATCAAGATAAACGTCACATTAAGAACATGCTTGAGAAAGAATTAGGAATTAAAATCCCATTTGAAAGAAAATTGTGTGAACCATGCATTTTTGGCAAAGCACACCGTTTACCATTTGGCATAAGAAAGCCAGCCAGCAAGCCTGGTGAATTAATTTCAGCTGATGTCTGTGGACCTTTTGATGAATCTTTCCAAAAAAAAAAAAAAGATACTTAGTTGTGTTTAAAGATAGCTACACAAAGTTTCGTTATGGGTATTTTATCAAGGAAAAATCTGCTGTTGTAAAGATGTTACAAAACATGCTTGCACACGCTAAAATTTTAGGACATTCAGTCAAAGAATTTCTCAGCGATAATGGAGGCGAGTTTGACAATGACAAAGTGCGTGCTATTTTGCATTCTGAAGGTATAACTCAAAGACTAACAGCACCTTATTCTCCTGAACAAAATGGCTCTAGTGAAAGAGACATACGTACAATAATCGAAATGGCAAGCACATTCAAGTACTCAAATTCTGAAGCTCATTTTCCTGAAGCAATATGGGCTGAACTAGTCAACACTGCCATATATGTACTAAACAGAACTGGCAAATCATCAGTAGAAGGCATGAGTCCTTATGAGCTATGGTTTAAAAAGAAACCTCGAATTAAGCATCTTCGTATAGTAGGATCTGTGTGTTATGCCCATATTCCTAAACAAAGAAGAAGGAAAATGGATAATAAGAAATACTTTTTTATGTTGTTCAGGAATGACTGATTCCTGACTAGTACTCTGTGTATTTTCCTGCGGTACATTAGTACCATTGTTATCTTTATGAATTATAACTGGAGAAATGATTTGTGTATAATTGTCTAATTCGATCTTCTTAATACCCTGTCTGGGATTTCTTATTCGGACTGTTTTGTCTCCAAAACGTTGTGGAAAGTCGTCCTCAGAGCTAGAATCTTTATCTAGTGTTTTTCATCATCAGTGACAATTGTGTTATCGTGTATACTAATTGAGCTTCTTGCCCTCTCATTATTCTCATAATTTTTACTTGTGGATGGAATTTGTGGTTGTGTTTTATCATGATTTAAAACTCAGTTTTACTTTGAATAAGTAGTGCATTGACAATTTCTAGTGAGCTTAACAAAAAATTTAAGAATTTAGCTTCTATTTCTGTAAGTTCACCTTTATCCAATTTGAGTTGTTCCAACTCATGTATTTGTAACTTGCAGCTTTCTACGAGCCTCTCCATGGTCGCGTTAAGCCAAAGCAAAACGCAGAGAAATCCAGAAATCCAGCGCCCATAAGGCAGTAGTCCTACACCCTGGAATGGAGCCCTGGCTCGACAGCCTTCTCCACAGACGGATGTGTAATGGTCAAGGTAAAAGAATGGGGGACACCAGTGATGTACCATAGGTCAACTGGTAATGTCTTCCAATACTAAATCTTTGAGAGGAAAAAAAAAGGTGGGGTAATTGCAAGTTTTATAAGAATTTGCATAGACTGAAGCTTTTCAAAAGGTCTAAAGTTTGCCTATTATGGTACATCGTGCAATTCCACAGTACGCCCCGCATCCAGTATTTATTAAAAATAATGGTGTAGGGCATAAGTAGATTACAAAATAGTAGGAATACAATTTCAGATTCACAAGATAAATTGAACATCTGATTTGGTGCAGCAAAAATAGGAGATAAACATAATTAATAAACAAATAAAAATGATGAGATAATTATAATTAGTACTGGTAACACAATGTTAAATGAATTGTTATAATAATGCCAAAGAGGTAGGTGTCCATGGGTTATTTCAGATATATTGGTTTATTGCAGTTTTTAAAGTTCACGAGCGGATCCATTTTGTCCATAATCACAGCATGTAAAAGTTCACTAAGTTTAAACTGTATGTGGACTTACACTTGACAGAGATCTAGGCCGTAGGAAGAGAGTCGTTGCATAATTTTCTGAAACTTTGGATATTGATGTTTATCTTTAATTAAAAATCTTTGGAATGACAGGAGGTCAATTCTTGGGGATTTTATGTGAATATCCTCAGACGGATGTATAGGCGGAGAACACACGAGGCCCCTGACAGTCACCTGAAGTGAAAGCTTGGGGGTAACTACGTGCGTTATAAAATCCAAAATAAGTCGCGCAAAGCAGATAAAATTTATCTAATTAATTTTTTAAATCGCGCAGTTTAGCGTTATTTAACGTAAAATGGCAGAAAAAACCAGTAACCAGCAATTAGGCTATTTGGCAAGACACGCGATATTAAATTTCATAATTAAACTCAATAAGCCAAAAATAATCGAACATAATTAATTAGTGAAAGCGTTTCAGCATTTCACAAAACATACAAACCACAAAATAGCATTAAAAAATGCTGATGCAGTCAGATAAGGAATGGCACGTGTTCACACAGGCAAACCACGTTGGACGAACGTATACGCTGAATGAGATCGGAGGCAGGCACAATCTCTGACGGTGAAGCGTATTTCCAAACCCTACCCCACTTTTCGAATTTTTGACGTCATGGACAAATCGACTAGTTTCGCCTGGATGGTAATTCTTGAGCATGCGCGGAAGGGCGAGAAGTAACATAAACAGAGCTTTGGCTTTCACTTGTAAACAGTATTAAGTATATTGTCTGATAGTGCATTCGTTTATGTAATTGCATAATTTTACTATTTCTGTAATAAGAAAACTTCATTCAGATAAAATTTATTTTAATATTATTATTATCTGCTTATAGGATTATACGAAATGCTGAGTACTCTAGGTACTATCGTAATCTTCGCATAACCTTTCACATTGGATTTTGCCTTATCATTGTAAAATATATTGTATTATAAAGATTAAATCAAAGCAAATTACTTTGTTAGAGATGTCAATGTTCTAACTTAATTTTCTTTTTATCACGTATTATGTATTTCCTCTTTGAAAACACATTCATATTTGACAAATAATGATCTCTGGTGAAAATTTTTTGATTGTTTGAAAACTACTATATTTGTCAATAATATAATAAAAACTCAATCTAGTGCTTCATAGATCAATATGACAACGAATTCAAAATGTTTTAAAAACAGTTCTTAAATCTTTATTTTGCAGTAGATGCAACTAATGTCACAGAGAAAAAAACATTTCAATAAAAAAGTTCTCCATGTTAATTCAATAGCAAAATTATTTCTATTTCAGTGAGAAATCCACTTTCAATGCTTATATAACAGAAAAATGGTATATAACATAAGCATTTTAGCAATACATAAGCAATGGGCTTATATAACATAAGCATTTTAGAAGTTTTAAATATAAGCTCAAAGTTTATTGTACAATTTTATGTAAGAAACGTAATAATTTACTTTCATTCCTTTTAAATTGGCATATTAGTTTCCAATCAACTAAAATTTTTGGGGTTTAATCCTAGTATCCGGTGCACACAGGATTTGGCTACTTTGGGGGCCTTTATGATGAGCAGTAAAAGCAGGACATATACGATGAGTAGTTAACCGGTCATTCAAAGAAAATATACAGTTAAACATAGTATATACTATGTATATAGTATGTATACTATGTGTGTATAATATATATATATAGACGTTCTTTGGATCATTTTTGGTGTTGGCGATAATTTTCAAAGTCACGCCAAGGCTGCACTGTATACTAGGATTTTACCAATTTTTGGCAAGGTAGAGACTTAACACACAGTATTCCGTCACTTAAAATATCAATTAATTGTTCTTTTTCATTTAGAGATACATTGGAATTCAAAATACCAAAGGCAAAATGGGTCACAGATCCAACCTAATTCCTTATTTGGAAATTTTTCAAAAAATTTTCTGTCAATTTTATCATATGTTGTTTTAAACAAGAAATCTGTATTATTTTCTTTAGTAAATTCTGAAAAGCATGTTTCTGTTCAATTCTCCTTGCCAAAGTATTGGCTTAGTTTTAAAAGCTTCCATTAGTACAAACTGCGACACAGTGTGTCTAGGTAAGATTATTCGTTTCAAAGTGTCTGTTAATAATTTCAAATATTTTCTCTCCAGTTGCTTTTCCTTCACAAATATTATAACATAAAAAATATTCTACTGCATCGTCTTCAAAAACATATCTGAGATAAACGATGAATTGAAACATTTTAGTAATGTCAGTAGTTTCATCAAGTTTTATAGTAAAGACTGGATTTTGCATTCTATAGTGTCTGATATGAAAAAAATTTGGTGAGAAACAGTATCTTTTTTTAATGCTATTGTTTTTAAATCGTTACTAAATTTTTCTGCATGCATAAATGATGTTATTTTAATTGCTGAAGGAAGAATGAGCGATTCTCCAATTGTATGAGGTTTTAAATATTTTGCAATTAAATATGAAACTTTTAAGGATGCTTGTAAATCATTCTCAGGAACTGTTGTATATTTTCTCAAAATTACATTTTAATTTTTCATACTCTCGGCTCATTCCTTAAAAAAAATTCTTCAGATTTATTTACTTAATCTTTATGTTTAGTTTCTGAGGTACTTTTCCGTTTCACTGGCGCATATCGCGCCAAGCAGACTTTGTTGGTGACAACATACAATATTCACATAAAAAATTTTAACAAACGTTAGTTCTAAGAATTTTTTATTTTGATGGCATAAACATTTTAATATCTTTTAAAATTTTGTAAAAAGCCAATAAATAAAGATAATAAATTTGTAAAAAGACATTAAGAATTTACTATATTTTCATGGTTCAACATCCTGATTCGCCGGTTCGTATCACGTGACACCACGTGATTTCATCTCACGTAAACTACGCTACAAAAATATAATTCTCTCAGTAATTATTTACATTAATTTCAAGTTAAATCTTAATTTGGAATACAAGTTTAAATGCAAGAATTATTTCAATTCGTACAAATAGCTTACTCAGAAATTATGTAAAACCGCAGTGCTTTACTTCGCTACTGCATTCTCATTAGAAATGATGAATTTAACCCTTGATTTTGCCTTTTTTATTTTTTTGCCTTCGGGTAAGTTATGTGATTGCAGTCTAATTGACTTTAATTAACGCGAATGGTTTTGGGGCATAAAATTTAATTATCTTGTAAAAATTCTATGTAGTTGTATGCCAATATTGAAAGAAACAATCAATCTGATAAGAAATCGCTGCGACTTGTTTTGAAAATGAGGCATTGAAGGTTGGCAGAGAAGATATTCCGTTTGGCATCAGTTGTACCATTGTTGGTGTCTTTATTTTTTGCGGCGGCAAAACGGTAAAAGTACCGTTTCTAAATGTGTTTTTAATTTTGCAGGTTTCATGCTTTCCATGTGCCAAGTTTCCACTGCATTTAACACACAATGGGTATTCATTTTCCATTGATAATGCAACATGTAAAACAGTATAAAATAAACTTCTTGATATTTACTCCATTTTTTTTTTTTTTCTTTTAGAAGTAGAAAGAGAGCCAATGGTTTTATTTTTGTTTGCATTTTCATTAACAGTTTTTCTCTTAAGTTTATTTGATGTTGGACCATCCATCCCGTTTCTCTTGTGAAATACCCAATGTTCACAAGAGATTTTGGGCCATTTAACCATCATGAACAAAATTGCAACTAAAATAAAACTGTTTTTATTATCCTTCGAGACACTACTGAATTTTCCAATGCTTAGGAAATGTTATGTGCTTACTTGACAACAAATTTTATTAGAAATAAGAAACATAGTTTATAAATGATGCATATTACAGTTACAAATTGCATGCAAGACACTACTAAGATAGCCGAAAAAACTACATCTTAGCTGCGCATATGCAATTGCTTTGAAATTTGATTCGAGCTGTTTGGAAATCATGAAACATAACACATAAATCAAGTGGAAAGCAATAAAATCAGAATTAAAATATGGAAATGTTTAATTTAAAATTCCTGGCAAATGATAAAAAACATCCAAAATTCTCTTCAAATTCCGTATATCTTTTATTGTCAAATAAATTTCTTTGAATTTGGTGACCCCCACAAATTTGTTCATGATTCCCAGGTTAAAATTTTGTAAAAAAACAATACAAGTTATCAATTCCATTTTGAAGGGAGGAAAAAAAATGATTTCAGGCTTGTCTTCAACAGAACAGCATGCAATGAAGTATTTTCAAATTTACGGGAAAGTACGACTTATGTGAAAATTGATAAACATTGGCTGTCCAATGTGAAAAACGAATTATGGTTTAATATGTTATGTTCATAGCTTGTGTATTTTGATTATATAACTAAATACAGAATGATCCGTTCCTTCAAACTTCTGCTGGAATAACTGCTGGAATATCTATCCCATTTCAGATGAACAGAAAGCAAGTGTTGTATTCTTATTCAACAATTACAATACTCTTGCATAATACTTACAAGGAATGAGTTAGGTTATTTAACTAAAGCGCAGTCAATTTTATTTCTTATTTACATGAATGATGTATCACACAATGCTGTGTAGGCTGGTGACGTAGCGATGATGACTCAAAATGCATCTCTGCATTCAGGCATACACTCCTTACGAAAATATAACCATGCACTGGAGTCCTAGCTTCGGCAGGTACATTTTGTTGTGCTATGCAATCTCTTTCGGTCCTAAATTCTAAAAACTTTTCCACTCCTTAATTCCAAAAATTTTGCTACTCGATATTTCTGTAAATTCCAAAATTTTGCACACCTGCCATAACTGCACTGGCTGTGGCCTCAGTTATTCAATGTTCCAACAAAATCAAATATTGTAACATTATTTTAGACCAGACTTTCTTAAACTGTAGATCACAACCCCCATCTACAGCAAGGGGTCGCAAAAAAACTTCAGTAGTTTTGGCATTTCTTAAACTTAATATAATAATTTTACAATTACTCAATGTTTTTACACAATGTATCTGAAAATAGATAAAGATAAGACAATACAGACAAAGAGAAAAACAAAAATGTTTCAACGCATTCTGTTTATAATATAAATGTTCATTTTACTTGTTTTGCATGTGACGCTGTCATTTCGTCTGTTAATTAATTAAAATTTTCACATTGTTCTATGTCTTAAAAATGAGAAATTAAAGATAATGACCTAAAACTGCAATATTATCTTACAATACATGTGACAAAATTGACAGTTTCACTCACGCACATGTCAGATTTTCGGAATATGAAGTTCCACAAAATTTTCGTAAATATTTTGGGGTCGTAAAAAAAAATCTATGATAAAAAAAGGTTCACGACTGAAAAAACGTTTAAGAAGCTCTGTTTTAGACCAATCAGTTTCCTGACGCCAACCAAATTTTTGGCCTGTTTTGTTTCTCAGCCAAATTATGTTTCTGTGGGAATTTTTCTATATTTTTACTGTTTCAGCTGAATGGAAAAACACGCTAAAATGTTTCAAATGACTATTAGGGGAAGAGAATCAAATACCCCACATTATTATTATCTCTATTTATCTCCTGTTTCGATTCTGAGTTATGTTTTTTGATAGAATTTTTCCATATTACATATTTCAGTTCAACAAAAAATCAACTTTTAAAATATTGAGGAAAAGCATGTACTAAAA
The DNA here is from genome assembly GCF_044657685.1 of Stegodyphus dumicola. Lineage (NCBI taxonomy): Eukaryota > Metazoa > Arthropoda > Arachnida > Araneae > Eresidae > Stegodyphus > Stegodyphus dumicola. The sequence continues at coordinate 7,638,557 of NC_140778.1, read as the reverse complement.
TGTTTCAAAATGAAAATGTGGGATAAATAAATATATAAATTAGTTTTTTCTAGGAGTGTAAGAGTTCTTATATATAGTATATAAAGAAATTTGGAACCAACTTTTCACAAAGACTTAAAAATTGAAGTTCAAATGATCTTCATAAAATCTTATAAATGTAGAACAAGAATACTTTAAAATGTAAAAATTAACATGTTGACTGCCGCGCGCATTTTTTTACGTGATTTGCCCATGACGGCAACTTGAAATTTTTATTATGCGATATATATTATGTCGAAATATTATCTACAGAAAATAATGTTATGTAATTGTGCTTCATGCAGGGGGTCACCAGCAACCCCCAAACATCTGTAGACCTTTCTTGTGATTTATAATTTAAATTTTTATGATTTATTATTCTTCAAACCATACAGTAAGAATGGTACTATTTAAAAATTTATCAGTATCGATATTTATTCTAATTATGTATTTTACTGTTTGTCGCGTTGCCGGTGGTACCCACGGCGCTGTAGCCAAGTCGAGTGCCGGTCACCGGTGACCCCCACGGCAGTCAACATGTTAAAATAAACCATCACAAGAAAAAACAAAAAAGTAGTATAAAAGAACAAGAAAGGTGAGGAATCCTACCAACTTTAACATAATATCATCAAGAGGAGGTATGTCGAATTTAATTACATTTCCCCATCTAAAACAAAATCCTTGCTTTTCTGTATCCAGAATCAGCTGATGAACCACTTCAATATATTTTTTATCTTAATAGTTCACCCGAAAATTCTAGTCATCCTCAAAGCGAAGGAAAATCATTAAAAATATCTTCCAATTTAAAAATTAAAAAGAATCTTAAAAAAAAAAAAAAAAAAAAAAAAATGAAAACATGCCCTTAAAAATGTAGAAAAAATTAAAATCCTGCAGTGGAAAATCTTTGAAAGTTCAAAATAATTTTAACACAAAACTTTACTAGAACCTCTTATCAAACAGCAGTAGCAAAAGAAAACGAGGAGGGGAAAGTAAAATCATTAAAAATATCTTCTAGTTTAAAAAGATTTTACTAGTCGTTTTTTTCAAGTTAATTTTAATTTATTAATCAAGTTAATTAATTTTATCAAGTTAATTTGAATTTCAATTTTTATTCTTTCTGAAAAATTGGTTCTAAATTTCTTTCTTTATATATTTACTGATCAATTGTTAGCAGCATAATGCACGAAACTTTTTGGAAGGATTATAAATTTTCCTTTTAAAAAATTATTTGTATATACATAGTCCAAACACATCTGTATACAGTGGAATACGTTGAACGCGAAATGATGCAACAATCCCAACAAACTACTATGTATTTTCATGCATTTTGTTTCTCTTAACATGAAACAAAAATTGCTTAACACGAAAAGATATCCTTTCTGGAAATGAACAAAATACAGAAAACACTGGCATCGCACGCGAGATTTAAGTGGGGTGTGAAATGAAAGAGAGGTGGTTTCACATGTTTCGTAGAAAAGAGGCTAATTTGGCTTTGAAATACCCTCGGAATAGCCTGCGACACGAGCCAGTTTTGTTTATCTACGCTACTTTCACCTTCCACGTCTACAAACGCCACACAAACATCTCATATCTCATCAGTTAGCTTTGGAATTCAGTGATGAGTACATGGCAGTGTGAGTAAAAATTAGTGAGTTTGGCTCATATGTTGCACTGCATAGAATTCAGCGACTCCAAGGATAAATGAAAATTATTTTCATTACACACGATTCTCAAAAGTATCAGATTCTTTGGCACCGAAAGAAATGAAGAAGTAGGATATTGAAAGTAAGCTGACACTTAATGAAATGTTTGAGAAAGTTTCTGTATTAATGGACTGTCCTACTGTACTATCGGAAGAATTCGTTTCAGTAGTTTATGATAATGTGTGTACAGCCCCAATTATGGCAGACAAAGTTATTTTGGAGTTTGTTCAAAGCTAAAAAGATATCATTGATGCAGATTCTGATGACGAAAATAAAATGAATGCAGTTCCTATTCCCACGTCATCCGAAATGAGGAATATCATAAAAAGTATGGATAGTTATTTAGACGCATATTCCAATGGTGAAATGAATAACAAAATGTTCGACATTGAACAATTTGATGCTAAAAAAGACAATGGAAAGAAAAATATCAGATTATTTTCCCAAAACTCAATAAATGTTTTGTTTTTAAAAAACATGAAAATTTTGTATTAAATTCCATGAAGTTCTTGTGGATGTTTTTGTTTCATTGATTTATTAAATACATGCATATATACATATATATATGTAAATAAAATGTAGGAAGCACTTCCGCAGAGAACCCGGTAAATGTAAACATCGCCAACTTTGGCTATAACAGTTCAAACCTGGTAACCCATCGGATTTATCTATTCGCTTGTTCGAAATTTGCAACCATTCCTCATGCGTTCATTTTGTTGAATTATCACTGTCGTTGTTCACATTTGCAGATTTATATTATTCTTCTCTTATTTATTATTATTTTTTCTGAATTTTTTAACAACGAATAGATAGAAATATTTTCGTAGATATATGCCGGTTCTAGAAATATTTTCGTAGATATATGCCGGTTCTCGGTTCGCGATGAAAGGAAAAAAATACGGCGGGAGGGGTGAATGCTAATTTGTAACACGGCTGTTCACGTTGTGTTCTTAATTATTAACAGCTTTAAGAACCATGAGGTTTCCAACCTCTAAAATAATTTCGTAGGCCGCAAAAATGTGCATGTGCATTTTAAATAATTAAGAAATGCTTTTATTTTTATTATTGGTTATTGTCATCTAAAATTATGAGAATAAATCAATTTTTATGGCGCAAAATCTTTACAAGGTAATATATTGTTAATGTTTTTCTAACAATAACCTTTCAGAGGATGGCAGGTATGAAATAAGTAGATGATTAAATTGAAATAAAAAATATCATTGATTATCTAAGATGACAGAATAGTTCGGCATCACCATGATCAAAATTGGCGAACCACTGTTGGTATAAGGAATATATTGTTTTCTATGTTAACTGGAATTTAAGACAAACTTTTTTCGTATATCACGCTTAACCGGTTAATTTATATTTTTTAAATGAATTTTTATTTCCGTTATATATCCTTATATATTGTCTTATGCTTAATATATTCTTTTCTGTGCTAATTTGAATTTAATACAAATTTATTTTCGTATATCACGTTTAACCGGTTAGTTTTACTTCTACATGCTTATTATCTGTGAATTTTTACTACCATATGCTTAATATATTGTTTTGTCTGCTAATTTGAATTTACAATGCACTAAAAATCACGTTTACAAAATATCACGGCTCATCGTCGATGAACGGCGAGCTTGGCGAGTAAAAATGCAACGGCGCCAACGGGTTCTTTCCCGAAGCGCCAGCGGGTTCTCTGCGGATGAAAACCCTAAGCGTACTCTAATAAGCTTAATTTTGTTGAATATATGTTTTTTTTTTTTAATATTCTTTAACACGAAAAAATATTTCAGTCCCCTCAGTTTTGTGTTAAATGATTTTCACTGTATATCTATTGCACATAAATCCCTTTCTTACATAAAATATAAATGTATGTATAAAATAACTAAATAAATTGTAAAGGAAGTTTAATTAGCAACTATGAAATCTTAAAAAAGTACATAGTATGAAATTTATAATGGCAAACATTAAAAATAGATGAAAGTAAATAAAATTTAAATTATAGAACGTACTTTATAAAATTAATAACAAGTGGTTAAAAATATATATTTTAATTACTTAAAATATGGAAGTTATTTGGCAGAGATTGTTGGATATAAAATTACTACTACAAATCTTTAGATTACTATTGTTCATATTTAAAGTCTCAACTTGCAGTCTTAATCCACATAACAACCATTATAAAAATCACTCGTTATCTATCATATTCCAAAGATCAGCAGCATACATTTTTTTTCAAAATCGTGCATAATATTAAATATTGGCTTTCGATAGTCAAGTTGATACAAATAAGATGAACTGTTTTTATGATTTTAGACTAGTAGTTTATTCTTCCATTCACTTATTACACTATTTTATTTTTTATATGCTTGACTATCCAAAATTTCAAGAGCTTTCTGGATATTTTTTTAGTTGAGTTTTTACTGTACAATCATTTCAGTATTTACATCGTCAAAATTGCACAGACACATACTTGAAGTGAATTTACTTTTACAGCTAAACACAGGAACTGGAAAACGAAAAAGTACTTATTTGGAGACTATTTCTTTCGTTCATGAAAATCAAAGTTCATTGCACAAACATGCAATCACACTGCACAAGCATGTATAGAAATTCTTAACACATTTAGTTATCCTGATAATTGATTACACATTTAGTAAATAAAACAGAAAATATTTTAATGTATAACAAATGAATAAAGTTATAAAACAGAGCATAATAACTACAGTTACGAAGATACTTAATGTTATAAAAGTTAGGTAATTTTAGTTCTTCACCAAAGCAATGAAATATTTTGATAATTATGAAGTTCCTTGTATATCTTTATAAATGAATTTTATTGCTGTTTTAAACAATTAAACATACACTGAAAGAAACATTAAAATTTATTAATCTATTTGTCAACCTTGATTTTGGCATAAAAGTCTGCAAAATGCTTCGTAGTTTTTAAGCACACAGAGGCACTGCAATTCTTTCTTATTCCTTGATCTAAAGTTTTTTATTTTTTTTTTTTTTATTATTTATTAAAATATCTGTGTTGGCACACATACAATTTTTGTATAGTGACTTCAGATGTGGATAAGTTTTGCGAACACTCGTTTGTTTTACTGGCTTCGCTGAATTTTGCGATGAATGCATCACATTTATTGCCGAGTCTTCCAAATTTTTCATACTGTTAATGCATCAGCAGTGAATTATTCTCCTCTTTCCTCAAGTACACTACGGCAATAAACAATAACCATTCACTAAAGATTTTGCTTAAATTTCCACTCATAATAATTTAAATTGCGAAAATCTCACAATTAGCACCTAAACATACTAATCAACACCACAATTCTTTCGAAAACGCGCCGTAGTAGTCAAAAGTGGGGTACGCCGTCTTGCCAGGTGAAACTAGTCGATATTTTGGTGACGTCAAAAATTCGAAAAGTGGGGTAGTGTTTGGAAATACGCGACGGTGAACCTTCACCCACCAAGTCCCCGCTCAGAATGAAATAATGCATAACAGATCAAAAAAGAATTAAATAACTTGGATATATAGGTGTGTCCTCCTGAACCAATAGTAAAGCTTGTAACATAAGAACATTTTCTTGATTAAATATGTGGTTTAACTAATGCTTCTAAGTTCAAAAGGTAGTAAAAACGTAGCTTCATGCTGTTTAAGTGCATAAGAATACTGGCTTGCAATAATTATTTAAAAAAGAGTACAAAATGTTTTCGCTTAATATTAAAATCCAATGCGTTTCCATGTGGATGCCGGTTTCCAGAAATTCCCTGTGTTGACGTCTGGGCTTTGCGTTGTTGGGTATCAACATACAGATGATGATGAAGACTTTACATAATTTTCACATTGGGTCTTGGCATAAGCTCCACTATAATAATTATAAAAATGTGCAATCAGAGAAATAAAAGCAATACAACTATAAAGCTCTAGATTAAAACAAAACTTTATTTATTAATTGCAAGAGAAAATAAATATTTATAATAAAATATCAAACCTATGAATATTGATGCAAATAGCAGCACAAAATCTGATTTATTGTGACCTATAATACTGATAATTTTATATAAAACATAATACTGATGTAATGTAGCTTCGATTACATTGAGTTTATGCGCCATCGTCTAGTTTTTGATATAGTGGAGTGGACATATTAACCCCCGTGAAATGGAAAAGAACAATGGCTGAACAATGGCTTGTGAAATTCGATATGGGAAAATGTAAATAAATGCTAATCTTATCGGAATCAGAGTAGTGTTAAGCATTCTCCTACATCGCAGGCATTTCAACTCATATTATCAAACGGTTTTCAAATAATTTAATGAATAATATAATTTCTCATAAAAAATCTTTAAAAAAGAACTTCAAAATTAAAAACTTGCCTAAATAACCTCTTTCATCCATAACACTGCTTAGCATAATTCTAATTTTCAGCTTTGCGAGGCCCCTTCCTAACTGCGCTGTGCTCGTAAAAATTATTTATTCCGTGGACCTTATAAGAAGTTGGCCTCAGCTACCACGCCCACGATATTCTGTTAGCTTCAAGACACGGAGGGAGCAGAACGCTACAGCCGTAGGACCTACGAGGAGAAAGTTATGCCAAAGTTTTTATGCTACAGATGTGCAAATTTGCTTTTACGATGTGAAAGTTATGCTTCAGATATGTTAAATCGCTATTTTACCCAAGTTATGCCTCTGTTACATCATCTGATCCGATCCAAACAAATATTGCCGAGATATCACGGAATGTTTCCGGTTCTGTGAGAGATAAAGTCATCAAAGCACATGACGTTAGAACGTTCAACACTTTGTAATGCTAGCGGAAAAATTTGGCAGTAGGAGAGACAGCACAGACATATCACAGGCCTTGAGAAAACTCAAATCTTCAAAGTTAACGATCATGCATAGGAGAACAAGTCTATAAGGTCTCGTTATCTGGTAAAGCCCTAGAGAACTACAAATAAAATTTTTATAGAAGTCATCCATCAGTGATACAGCTGAAATAGAAGCGTATCTCTGCAATATATGAGTATTTATCAGTCATAGGTTACATCCGTAATATATACGTATATAGTCATTCGTAACATAAACATATACTTAAATATGCACGCTAGGAGAGCGTGGTAATTCGCATGTCGTATTGTATGTGAATTCGTGTGATGTTTTCGGATTCTACAACCATCGAACATTACTAATCTCTTAGCTTAGGAGATATGATTTTGATACTAAAATTTGAACATCATTTTCTCTTAGATATTATGAGATATCCATTTGAAAGTAGATGCATTTCGAAAGGCATGTTTATAGTATTTATGCATATAGAATGTCCAGTACCAAGCTGAAAACCTGTATAGGATGTTATATATATATCTGTATATTATTCAGTAATCCTTAACTGTTCAATTTTAATATTTTAAATATTTACCACCCAGTGCGTCAATTTGAAGCACTAAACTATGAATAATTAGTTTACTAATTTAGTATATTGTTTTATTTCTAAGCGTAATTCTATGCGTTATTAGCTTCTTAAATATTCTATTCTTCTTAAAATTTACATTGCACTGAAAGTATGTGTTGGTATTATAATAAGAAACGTTACTCCTAAATGCAGTCACATTTTAATATTCACATGATAAAAAGAAAGAATTACAAGTCATGCAACAGCCAGAAGACAAAGATCACAGAACTCCTCTCCCATCACTAAGATATCAGTGTCTATCCATGTTCTGTCAGTGTCTGTTCGCTTCACACACACGTTGTTTATCCTTACACATTTTATCAGTTTCTGTTTTTCTGAAATCGTAAACTTTTTCTTACTGTTGCAAGTTATCATTTTGTGAGTTCTTCTTCATGTGACCGCACGAATTAAAGCTGTTGGGTTATATATACAGATTGTCATAACTTAAAAGAAGAATAAATTAAATTTTTTTTCTAGGTAATCGTTAATACCAAATCACTTAATACCTCATAAAAATGTTTAATTAATTGTACATGGTTTTCTTAAACTAATTTATAGTTAAAATGCTTTTCAGATTTATAGGATAGTATCATGTGGTGTAGTGGCCGAAACCGTTACGCAAACCCTGAGTTGTGACACAGGGTTGAAGTGAACTTCAAACACGTTTTAACAATAACATGAATTTTAATGAGAGGAAAATTTAACAGTTGCATATCTTGACAAGATGGGACTCGGGTATATTTAGTCCCGTAATTTCAGAATTTTGTTCAGGAAAAATGCTCTAACGAATTAAATACGAGGAATGATCGTTAACATGCCCATAGCTCTAAACAGAAAAAAATTGTCGCTTCTTCTCAGGAAACCACCTTATATTCCCGCGTTTACTTGTGCTGAACTCCCAGGGGGGGGGAAGATTCTATCACTCATGCATAACAAAGTGTCCATCTCCTGACCCTGATGAAAAGATTTCTTTTATCCTTTGTCCACTGCAGTGACCTTCCAGGCTGCATCTGGAATCATTAAGAAGGCACAGGATTTCACCACTGATATGAAAACTATTGCGCTCTGAAATCACTCACCCTTGACAAAGAATCTTTATGCCAGCTTATCACAATCATTTTACGTTAAAACATTATATTTTAAACACGCACATACACACACGTGTATATCCCCCATAGCACAAAACATCCTCAGGATGTCCTATTTAAGTCACAATATCCCGGGACATACTTAGGATGTCCTAAGGAGGTTGATTGTCCTAAGGAGGTTGATGTCCTGAGGAGATCGTAATTTAACATCCTGAGGATGTCTTATTTAAGTCGCTATGTCCCGGGATATGACAGGATGTCCTGAAGATGTTGATTCTCAGATGTCCTGAGGAGTTCACCAATTTCACATCCTGAGGACATTCATTCTGCATTGTCATGAGGACTTTCGTTGTCAAACATTTTGAGGATATTTGTTCTTAAATTTACCAGTTTTAATTTTTTGACATTGCACATCTGAAGCTTGCACATTATTTTATTTTTCATATGTATTTTACTAAGTTGTTTCTAAATGCTGTACATTAAAAATATTGATATGATTGATGATTTATTCTTGTTATTTTGTTATTAATTTTAACTGCTATTTTTTCTGACGTTTTTAAAAATTTATTTAGTTATGGAAAAGATTTTTTTCAATGGATTAGCATTTTCTAGAATATTTGCAAAATTCTAAATAACATACTTTTTTTTTATAAAAAATATATAAATTACATGTATAATTACTTACAGATTACAAACCCTACTACAAATATAGGTAAAATTAGATATATATATATATATATTTAATTACGGAAACGATTTTTTTTTTTTTAATTTGGGTATAGAGACATTAGGTATTTTTTTGGAAGCAGGAAACATGAAAAATTAGCAACTGCCTTCGCCGGGAATCGAAGGACGGACCTCTGGAATACCGGCCCAGTGTGCAGAACCACTACACCACGAAGACACGCTAGGTGTGGTGGTGGTGTATTTAATTATGGCAAAGCACACTAGGGCTATCTGCCTAAGGGGAGGGATGTCTTCGTGGAAGACTTTCTAAGGGAAAGTGGCTCGTATACACGTTACACGTGGGGAAAACCACGAAAACACCCATGCAGCCAGCCCATTCGCGGGATTCGAACCTCGGACCGCACTACCAGGGTTCAGCGACTTTACCGCTCGGCCGCTGGTGGGCCGAAGACACACTAGGAAAGCGGGAGAAATACCTTATATTACTTCTCTTTTTAAAGGCCGACTTTTTTTAAAGGGATCCAATCACTAAATCCTGGGTGTGGATATACCTCATCCAACACCTTTTTAGTTCGGGCGCCACTGTAGAGACATTAGGATTTTTTTTGGGAAGCCGTAGAGATGAAAAATTAGCAACCGCCTTCGCTGTGAATCGAACCATGGATCTCTGAAATACCGGCCTAGCGTGCAGAACTATTACACCACGAAGGCACGCTAGGAAAGCGGGAGAAATACCTCATAAGGAAAATTTTTTTCCTCTAATTACAGGACAGATTATGTTTTTCAATCGCGCGATCTGTTATTGATATTGAATTACAGTCGTGCGATAATTTCGCAGTAAAGATACATCTCTGATGACTATCCAAGATTCTAGAAACTTTGGTCTTATATAGAGATGGTCGTCTTATAGAAATAATGCTTAATATCAATATTTATTTATAATCTCAGAACTATTGGTCACTTTCAGAAGTGGTCGCTTGAGAGGCGATATTCTATATATTTATTTACTGATACTCTCAGATTCCAAAATTTGTTTATATTCTCAGAAACATTGGATGGAAGGTGGTTGTCCCATACATGCAAAATTTTACATTTCATTAAAAATGAATTCGGCGTTATTTAACTATTTCCCTATTAATTAATTAATTAGATAAAGAAAAATTTAGGAAATAGTACTGTTTATTACGGAATAATGTAGGAAGTTCTACAGAACTATATTCTTTCGCGTCATTTCACATTGTATCCGGCAAACTACTAGTTCCTCGTATTCTTCCGCAAATCCGTAAACATCTGTCTGATTTGAAACGAAATCCAAAATGGCTGCGCCATGAGGTTAACTTGTATGGATATTTTTTGTTGCATGAAAGGTAAGTTCAGTTGCAATACTTGTATGTTTACTTTTTTTGCTTTTCAAATTTATGTTATTTATGTCATTTTGACAGTTAAATGTTTCACAGCTTTATGAATTGTTACCATTCTGTCGTGAATTACGTGTATCTCAATGGCTGGCTGTCTTTTCAAATATCTAATTTGCCCTGCTATCCAAATGTTTATGACTGAATTTTTTTTTAGTTTATGCATTCAGTTTTAAAATAATATGTGTGATCAGATTGCTTATTATTTTATTGCAGCAATAAATTTATGTTAAATAGTTTGAACAATTGTATAAAAATAAGAGTTTACATTGTTTTGTCCAAAATATGTATGGTTGAAACATTATCTTAATCTAGTTTGTAATTCAAGTTTTTTGGGGGTACTGTTCTGTTATTGGGACCAGAATCGGAAATGTATGAACCTGTGTTCGTAAGTATGTGCATAGATGTGTATATGTAGACATACAAATATACAAGCATACATAAATACATTTCTGAACCCGGTCCTGATAACAGAACAGTACCTTTTTTTAATCTTTTTTGAATATTTTATGAAAGGATTAAGCATTTTTCAAACTGCATATCATTTTAAGATTCGACTTGCAGGAAGACAAAATATGGTCATTCAATCAAATGCTTTTATCATTTTCTCATAAATATTGTTTGCATTTTTATTGTATTTTAGATACTTTAGTTATGTAAAGTGAACATGAGAATATTAGGAAAGCTGAAGAATATGAATAGCTACCATAATACATGTATTTTTTCATCAAGCCCATTGTTTTAGAAACCAATGCACCATTATTATATGCTGGCTTATTTTATAGTTATATGCAGTTTAATTTTATGTTCATGTTACTGTAGTATTGTCATTATAGTAAAAGTATTGATAATTTTTGTTGAATCTTGCAAGTTGCCTAACATTCAGAATTATTACTACCAAATTTTACTGATAGGTTTTTTCGAGTTGACATAATCTGTCTGATAAATAAAATAAACTGGTGTTTAAATTATATGCATTTCTCTTAATGTTTCATTGAAAGTGAGATGGAAATATAAATGCTATCCAGAAAAGTGAATTCTTTTTGCCTGAAATAACAAATTGTGCTAAATGATTAATGTTTATATCATTTTAGAAATGTCAATATTAAAGTTTCTCCTCCTTCTCTTCTTTGATTTTGAAATAATTTATAATAAAATAATATATGCATAAGTGTAATTAATGTAAAGTGTCATTCAATAATATAATTTATTTTTACTGATATTTTTATATTTCTTATCTGGGTTTTCATTTGGTGTTAGAAGGAGGAAAAGACTGTAATGTTTTAATTAAGGAAATAATTAAAACATTACAGTTTTTTAAATAACACAGTTACAGTAATGTTTATTGAAGCAATCAGTGCTGTGTGATTGCCAGTGATTGAATAATGTTAAAATGCATTGTTCATAAGGAAATCTTTGTGTTATAGATTTTATTTTGACACAAGCTGAAATTTGAATTATTGGAAGCACTTTGAAAACCCGAATTATTTCCTATTATTAATCCGAATTATTAATCAGGCCAATATATAACATACAAATTTTCATACAAAATTATTTCTTTGAGTATATTATAAAGAGCTCATTTAATTTTATTATTTGTACAAATTTTAGACAAAAGTAGCATGTAACAGTTAAAGATTTATTGAAGCCTACTTGTTACTTGTGGTAACAAAGAAGTGTGAAAGATATTGCCAGATTAGCGAACATGACGATCATTGATGCTCAGTTTAGAAATTTAATAATATACTGAGAAATGCTGGGAACTTTCAGAAGTAGACATTTCGGAAATGATGGGCTTGATAAGAAATTTACATGGTTTTATTATTTATTCTTTAGTTAAGAATGGATTTTAGATGTTCATGTGAAAGAATTCTCTTTAATTATACGTGAAAGAATTGTTAAAGTTTGGCATTTAAAAAAATGAATTAATAATATGCAATTATCTTTTTATTATACATATATTACTATATATTTCTAATGCGCTATGTAAATGTCAGTGCTAAACAATTGAGATACTATTTTCAGGGCAATCTTTTCTTATACATGAAAAATTCTGATACTTTCTTATCATCTGCCCTCACAGCTTCAACTTATGCTAAAACAGCAAGAGTATGCACACAATAATAGCAAACTAATAAATGCATATAATTGCAATTTCAATGAAACATTAAGAGAAATGCATACCACACACATGTATTTACATGTTTTATATTTAATCTTTATTTCTGAATAGTATTCCATTGGATGAAAAAATATGTGAATATTGACCCAATATATATATTTTTGTGTGTGTGCATCCTAAAATTTCTTGTTTCTTATAAAGTGCTTATTTGAATTACTACTTGTGAACAGAGCAGTAGATATGAACTGTAAACTAACCATTTTGCCAATTTTCACAGCTTTGCAGATAGTCAGAAAGCACCAAAATTTGTAATAATGTTAAGTTTAAATGATGTTCTATACTTTTGTGTTAATTTTTCTATTCTATTAATTCTATTACTGTGTTATCAAACTTTCTGCAGGAATTTCAACTGGTTAAGATGTTATTACCATGTGGAGAAGAATTTGGTTTTCAAGCTAGAAAAAATTGCAGCTGAAGGATTTTGTAGAAGGTCAGTCAAACTGGTTTTAGTTAATTATAATTTAATTTTGGGTGAAGAATTCTCAAATTTATTTATCATAAGTGTCTAAAGGTCTTCTAAATTAAATTCTGCTTGTTTTTGAAATTTTTCATGACATTCATTCTTTGATTATTATTATTTTTTTTTTAATTTACTGACTTATGTCCAGGCACATAATGTTGCATTTAATGCCATACCTTAAATATTGTAAAATGTTAAAATAATACATTTCACTTAAAAATGTGGTTGTGACAGTAAATTTTCTGTTACATTTAATCATATCTATAAACATTGGTATACATCATTTTTCAATAATTTGTATATTATTTTGTGCATTTCTTTTACATCCAAGATCTGGTATATGACTTACTTTTCAAACTGATAACATGGTGTAATAATGTAATCTAATGGTTAAAGTTTACTATGGAACGGGCCAAATTTAATAAATTATTCTTTGATAGAAATTTATTCATGTGTTCAGTGTGTCTCATCTCTTTAAATTGCTAAAGTAAATTTTATGTACTTGCATTTAGGAATTTTGACTGTATCAGAGTAATTTTGTTTCAGTTATTATAACATGCAAGGGAAAAAATTCATTCATAGCTCCGTATTTAAAATTAGTTAATTAAAGTCCTTAATAAAGAGGGACGTTTTGTTGTTTTTAATGTCAATAGAGTTTAATTCAAAAATATGCCACATTAAGGGTTACTTTTTAACCTAATTTAAAATTTTCATTACTTTAACATGTCCAATAATTGTTATTTTAACTCCGATATTGTAATAATATCAAAATTCCTTACTTTTTGATAGGTAATCCAAATGTAAAACAAGAAAAGAAAAAATTAAAATCTAGAAGTATATTTATTTCATACCTCTAACAAATAAAAACAACGCAAGCACTTTTTACTGTCTATCTGCATAGTGTGGCATGTCCCGTAAGACTGAGATTTGTATGGTCAAATCCATGTTTCAGTTAAAGGAAAATGCATGCACAGTCTTCTGATTTTCCCTTCGATTAAGGATTCTGTATATACTAGCATAAGAAATATATTAGTTAATGCAGTGTTATACATCAATATTTATAGGCAATTATTGTGGCTATGTTTATTATAATTTTGTTCACTGTAATGGCTGGAGTGCCTAAACCATCATGCTGTGTAAACAAAACTCAAATCTTCATCTCTGCATACTGCTCCACTAGTGTTTAAACCACTGAAATGGTGATTATGGTACAACATCTTTGGTAAAAATTTACTCTACTGTAACCCTTGGCGAATCTAGACTAGACCTCAAACTAGACTGGGAAGCGACGCTGACTGCCGTGTCGAAGGGCTGTGAGACCCTCGGACACTTCTCCCACGGTGTTCACCTTCAAAATTGGGAGCGAAACTGGGAACAGTCGAAGGTCTACTTGTATGGTGCTCAAGGCTACTTGTATGCTGCCCAGCTACCTCGGCCATTAGCCCTACCTGTAAGCTAACGGCGTAGCTGGTCTATGCGCAAAATATCTGTATTCAGTACCTGTAAAGTGATTGTATGCTAAACGACTGGCGCAAACGTGACTCGTTGCCACAATGAATTTCGGGAACTTGATCCGATTCGGACAACTAAAATAAGCAACAAAAGCAGCTATTTTGATTAGAATAAACTCACTGTGTCAGAATTTGTATTAAAACTACGGCAGAAATTCGTCAACACGTTAAAGTAATTTTGAACGTTAACCCTTAGCTTCAGAGTTTACACATGGTTCATCTTTGTAACAAAGTTTACCCCTCTCAAGCGGACATAGTTTGCAGATTAGGATCTCATGCTGTTTGTGTTGTGTCAGATTAAAAATCTGAATCTAGTTTCCGAACTGATAATACAGCATATAGAATCCATGATCTGTTAGACTGCAACTGTCTTAAAATTTAATATTTCATTGTTCGCAATAAACACTGATCCTATAAACTAGTGAGCTGAACCTAGAGGCCGTCCAATCAATCTTACGCAGCCAGCGAATACATTTCCAATCAGTTAATTAGCATTATTATGATACTATTTACTGCGGAAAAAATTTGTAACAATTTCAGAATTTTAATAATTTTGAGTCCAATTATATGTTATTTTGATTCTTATTAAACCCGAGCATGATTAAAGCCTCTGAAAATCTGCAAACTATGATAATAAATTAATTCAGAGATTTGAAGTTAGGCATTTGATTATTTATGACTTTGCATTAAAATCGTTGTAGAATATTTTATTTTCATAATAGTATTTTACTTTTACTGCTGCTTGTATACTCATGTTTAAAAAATCAGGAAGCTTCCGGAATTAAATCAATGTACACATTGACTACAGACATGTTGATATAAAAATTTAAATTTAAGGAGAAAATATCTAGTAACAAAGTGCAGATAAATGTTTTCACACACAGTTTTGTTTTTTGGTACCTAATTGAGACATATAAATTATACCAGACTAGTGGAGAATAATAATATAAAACTGTGTAAAATTGAGACTATTGGATATTCAATAAATCTCACAAATGTTCCGTTTCTCTTCCTAAGCAAATGCATAGTATTCTCGTTCACTACGGTCGATAACTATTATTATTTGTCTCTGATAGCTTTTCAAGAAAATCTCTTATAATACTTTACTAAAACAAATGCATGCAGCTTATGCAGATTGGACTATTAAATATTTAGGAAAATTGGTTCTTCAGATTTCTTAATGAAATTCATGTGCATAGAAACAGGTTTCGATTCGATGATGCAATGGATGTTTAAAATTATGTTTACTGTTTGAGATTAGAATGATTGCAAATAATGTTATACCGAATTTGTCACTTACCAGTTTTTTCGTATACTCTTGCGGGTATATAGATTTTAATTTTGTGAGCATGAATAGGAAAAGTCTAAAGAGCGTTGAATGCTTTTTAGATGAAACTGCGTTGCCAAAAATTATAGGCAGAGTGGTGGCTTTGGAGTAAATTGCATAGTATTTTGTGTTCGATTGCTTTGTTGTGTGTTTAAATTGTTTCTTTAGTTGCTGTTTGTCATATTTTAGCTTCTGACAGCTGTAAAGGTGTTCGGGGAAGTTCTTTCTTCTCCTCGACTTTTCTTTCTCATGCATAAAGCTTTTTATCTAGGTTGTAATTCGATTATGGTCCCTCTCTGTTCTTTTCAAAATCTGATTTTGTTTTTCCCAAAATCTTTTTTTTTTTTTTTTTTTTTTTAATATTTTCCTACTGTTGCCATTTATCATTTGCGAATTTTATCTTGCCTTGACGACATGCATGAAAGCTCTTGGGTTCCAGATGCCGATTTTTGTAATTAAAAAGAAGTTAATTAATCCTTTTTTCTGCTTAATTATTTCCATCACATTGCTTAACATATAGTTCAAAATGATTTATGTTTTGCACGAAGTTTTATGAACGTAATTAACAGTTAAATATTTTTTTAATTTCCGGGAGAGTAAAATTTCTGTATTAAAAACATATTTTAAATCTATCTATGTATGTGTACACATAAAAACAAGGTGACACTGTTACAGACGCACATGCATTTTTAGAGTTTCGAATTATCAGAAATGCCAAGATATACAGATGTATGAAAACAAAATTTTGCTGTTCAATTTGTTGCGAGTTTTTATTAAGTCCTTGCAGTCTCCATCTGAAGTTACATCCATTTATACAAGTATTATTCCTATATTTTCCAGTGGATCACAATCGATATTACAATGGATATTTATTGAATTTCACTGACAGTTTTGTCTGAAATGTGAAAGATTAAAAATAATGTTTTAAACCTGTAGCACTGGATATAACGAAAGAAGGAACCTGAAAAATTTGATAGTACTACTTTGTTTACTGTACGCAATTTTCTTCGCGGAACAAAATTACATCAGTTTTTACACAATTACTGTTCGCTCTGCCACTTGAAATTTTGTAAAATAAATTCAGCTTTGTTAAATTCTGCCATGAGAAACTGCATCAAGATACTGAATTTTGAAACAATATGTCGCTCTTGAAGAAATTTTATAGCAGCTTCATTTGTAAACTACTGTTAAGGAGGAAGTCAAAAATAGCTACATAAGCCATATACAACACATCTCCCAAGGAATCTTTCACAATTAATCCAGTCTCCCTCTTTTTAGATTATTGTTTCATTGGGTTAAATGTCCCTAGCATAATAGTCAATGTCAATGGAATCAATAAAAGTTAGATCTTTGTTCAATGTCTTACAGGCAAAAGAGACTTTGCGAAAACGTGCTACAATGTTCACATTTCTATTTTTCTTGGTTGAAGAAACCGGTCTGGTTTACGCATACGTTTGTGAAATAATTATCTATATCAGCCTTTTAAAGTATTGTTATGAATCCGCACACTTTACACTGAATGGAGAATTGTCGGCACTAAATCTTCCAACAAAACTTCGTATGTTGCTGCAACGTATAACAGGACCATGCATAACAATTTCCCACCTGTGTCATCTTCATTTACAGAACCACCGCTTTGCCTCTGAGAGGTAGCGCAGTTTCATAAAAATACATTATAGCATTTGTATTTCATTTTATTAGGGTTGTCAAAAATGACTAATTTTTTATACTGCATAAGTTGAGGAGAAAACTGGTATGCAATAAATTGTTTCTATAAACAGTAAATTAATATTCTCGCCGTCCCAAATTAGTAGCTACATTTAGGAAAACATAAGGATGTCAGATGGAGGCAACTCGTACAAAATAACCCATCTGTCTAAAGAAAAATTTCATCGTCAAACTCTTCTTTCGCGAAACTTGGCATGTAATCCCGAAACTATATCATGAGCAAGAAATTCCTTAAGTATCAATTAAAACTGTTTTATTTGCGATTGAATTTTTCTTAACGTGCCGTTTTCATTGTCAATTTTTACTTTCCACAACTATAGCACTTATTTTAGGACACATTTTTCGACGCGAATTTACAGCTTTCGCATTCTGTTAAGCCACGTCCGATTCCTTAAGAACTTTGCCGATAGCATGTCACAAAGATTATGTGATTAAGGCAAAGCTTCGAGGGCTGTCTGCCTAAGGGGAGAGATGCCTTCGTCGAGGACTTTCTAAGGGAAACTTATTCGTATACACGATAAAGATCAGTTCCAGGTTTCACTTTTATGAACGAGAAATCGCACAGTTGGTACGAAGTTTTCCTGCTTTATAAATATTAGGCCCGAAGCCCAATTGCTTGCCATGTGTTCGTGAGCGTGGATCTCCGAAGAGCAACAGTAAGGGGTAGATTAGGGGCCGCAGATCATTACAGACCAGCTAAGACATAAGTTTGGTCTATCAAATTCAACAACAAGAGTATAAAATACATAAATATTTATAGCAGTATATACAGGTAATAATGAATACACTTATAGAGCGGGACGTCACCGCATTCGCAGGTAGAAACCGATGTAAAGGTTTGTGTTAAGTGTACCTAATGCCCAAATGTTCAGGTTATGGCAACTAACCTGTTGAAATGTTGGTAACAGTATAGTCTATGATCAAAAGGTGTCTAGCCGGCATTAGGGAATGTAAAATGCAGTGAAAGCAAAATAAATTTGGGGTATCCAGGAGACAGCTTCTGGGCGCGATAAGATCATTGAAATCACAAATGTCTCGTATAAGGTCCATGGTGGAAACATGCTTACGAATTGGGGCGGGCCTTGCTTAACACGTTCAAGACCAGCATCCCGTATACGCGACGCAACGGTTCCACAATTACCAGCCCAGCGTCGAGTATACGCGATGAACTCCGACCACTCTTTACAGCCCAGCGTCGCGTATACGTAACCTGAAAACGAAACGATTTATTTGAATTTTTAAATGCTAGTAGATTGTGCTAAATGTTAACGGTTTTTACATCGGGTAAGTCACCTTACTTTTGACTTTTATGTATGAGCATCAGTTTTTGTTCTGTGCTTCTGGTTTTGATAGATCTTATTGGTGTAAACAAACTGGGAATCACAGCTTTTTAAGGCTTGCTTGTTTATTTCGTTAGGAATTTCGTTTTTTGTTGTCTTTGTTTTTATTCTTTGCGTTTTTCATTATTAGAATGCGAGGGGAAATGCATCTAGGTCATTGTTTTCTTTTTCCTTTTTTTTCGGGGGAATGGGAGGTAGGAGAATGTGGAAAAACGCATCTAGCTGATTATAGCGCGTGTAACGTCGCCGAACTTCTCTGATGGAAAACTTCAGACCAGTTGTCCATTTTTATATTTGTTATAAAACTTAATATAGACTTTCTTGGTTAATTAAAAATTAATTTTACAATGTTATTGCAGAATGCGAAGATATAAGCCTTCGCAATGCATGATGCATCTTACTTGCTCAAATATCAAACCTGTGAAAATATCAAACATGTGAAAATAACAAACAAAAACGAATATAAAATATCAAACCTGTGAATATTGATGCAAGTAGCGGGGACAAAATCTGATTTATTGTTATCTATAATATAGATAATTTTATATAAAGGAACACTACTTATATACTGTCGCTTCGATTACATCGAGTTATTGCGTCACCATCTAGTTTTTGATAAAATGGAATGGCATCATTAAGCCCCCTTGAAATTGAAAAGAATAATGGCTAATTTTCTGTTTGGGAAATTCGATATGAAAAAAATGTAAAAAAATGTTAAACTAATCGGAGTCAGAGAATATCTTACTGTAGAGGTACTTATAGGTGTTTAAATTTCTCCTACATTACAGACATTTCAATGAATAATATACTTCCGAAAATTAAAAACTTGCATTGTCGACTTGTAAATAAACTCATCAATTCATGATCCTGCTTAGTATGAGAAATGAAAACAAATTTAAACTGATATGCAAACATTTTAACAATATAACTATAAACGGAAAAAAAAATTAAATATCGGCTTCATAGCCTAAGCGATAAAATGAATTTAACGAACTATTAAACACCCCATGTAACAAACTCTCTTAAAGTATCATCTCTGAAATGTAGTAATTTTTCCAAAAGCGTTCGATAGATATAGACCTAATGTTAATCTTTTGCAAGGCCCCGCCCTAACTGCGCTGTGACTGTAAAAAGTGTTTATTCGCGATTTACGAGACAGATATTAGTTCCGGTATCAGACTTAGAGCTCAAAAAATACTCTTATATAATTTTATAATGTCCCTTTTACCAGAAACATTTCGTTATTCTCATACATTTCCAAAATACATTTCGAAAAAAGTTATTCTCATACATTTCCGAAATTTATTTTATATTTAGCTTAATCGGAAAACGTTTACGAGTCTTTTAAGACTACGGAAAGTTTAAATAATGAAACGTATTCTTGCAGTGTTCACAAATCATGTTTTTAACGATTAGATATATTACATACAACGATTTCTCTTCTTAATATAGGAATTTAATCGTTTCGAATATGAAAGTCAGATTTTCCACCACGCCCATAGCCTACTTTTTTCCTCGTGTGAACACTTATTTCGGCGTTATATCTTCCACTTTTTATTATTCAAAAATTCTCTACCATAGTTTTTTTTTTTTTTTTTTTTTTTTTTTGGTGTTGTTATTTTTGCACTTGGTTCGCATTTTGCTCTTATAAGCCCAAAAGGGGCGTTTATCCCGAATGAGATACCAGTTTCGAAAAGGCATTTTGCGTCGAAACATTTACATGCTCATCTCAAATTTTTCCCATCAAATGTTATCGCCCGGTGTAATATTTAAAGAAGTTAAATAATGAAGAGTCTGCATAAATGTACGTATGTTTCTTGCACTGTGAAAAAACAACAGAATATAGAGCCATCCAATTTTGAATAGCGTAGTCCGCCACCCGAACATGGCCACCAAAAGGTCCGAATATGGAATTTGTTTTATTGTCTATTTCATATTTTGTAAAACTTTAACAAATTTTTCATTAACAAACTCAACGACGTTCAAGCGAGCTGTGACAACACTGTACGGAACAAAACATTTTTATCTTCAGCGGGCAACACTCTTTTTTTGGAAATTCTAAAGATATGGTGTTTTTAAACATTTTGTGATTTTTCCGTTGAATAGAGTTTTATGTGGCTTAAGCGGTAAGAATGTGATGCTTAGTAAATAAAGTAGACACACAAAATTTTAATAATAAAAAGAGAAGAAAATAACTTTTGTAAGGATATCTTAGTAAGGAAACTGAGCATTGATATGACGAACTGAGGAGGGACTGAAACAAAAAAGAGAAAAATTTATGCCAACACTTCTACGGCTGCATCGGGATTTCTAAACGCACAGCGCTATGCTGCTGTTATAATTTTTGTTATTTTGCTGTTGAATTATACATGTGTAAGGGCGAAATAATGCTGTTAATAACAAAGCTAATAAGAATCAAAATGGGTTACTTACTGTAATAGCAGATTGGTTGACTGCGAGCTGAGCGCAGTCACAACCTTAATAATTTCTTTTAGCGACTATTAAAATCTCAAACTTTTCCTACTTCTCCCCCCCCCCTGCACTAACCTTTTTCTCCTCATTGTCAATCACACCTGTTTACGTTTCATCCGAACAGAAATGCCCCTTAAAGCATTGAGAGAAAATGTGTGCTAAAGTATTTCTAAATGCTTATTGGGGAAAACAGCGATGAAAAAGTTTCACTGATACGGTGAAACGAAACAACCTGCGTTTTTCTTGTTTTGTTTATACGGAGAATTACGCTTTCCATAAATGGTTTTCTGTTTTTATTCCCTCTATTTCAGGCCGACAAATTTGCTTTAGGGTTTAAACAGAAATAAAAATACGGCTGCTAAACGTTTTTATTAGCTGATGATACCCCAGTCGAAAATTTTGCTGAAATAGCGTAAGAAACATGTACCGAAATCTGTTTTGCCTTAGGATAAATCTATATATATATATATATATATATAACGTTTTAATAAATTTTAGCATAAATTAGGAGAATTTGAATTAAAAATGCAGTAAAATGTTGGACAGGAATGTTCGAATTCAGAAAAAAGGCATGTATGAAAAAACTTTAGAAATACATGTATATATTATACGCATATTTTAAAATACCTATTCTGCATACACCATTTTTTTTTCAAATATGAAATACTGTGCATATTAGCGTATTTTTACCTCTTTTCGTTCTAATTTCTCCATTGAAAACTGGGAGAGGAAAATATATTCTATTTCTTCGGCTTCGATGATAAATATAGCCCATTTAAAAGCGCCCATTACATACTAATAATTATTATCTATGTATTTCGAAGAACTTATCTATTTCAATAATATCGGGATGTCCGGAAAATAATGCTAATTTTTAACCTGTATCTTTAAGGTATCATAAATCAAAAACAATTTTGTTAATCAAAATAAGCATCAGCAGAATCAATGCATTTTTGCTAACGACATATATGTGTATTAATGCTGGTAGAATAAAATTATGGAGTTCTGGGACGCGATAAAATTGTTAAAGGCGTTATTGGCCTCATTTGGTCTTGGAAGCATTTCTTCTGCAGAATGTTATCCAGATGTTTGAAAAAGTGGTAATCGGTCGGCAAGAGGTGACGCAAATGTGGGGGATGAGGGAGAGTCTGGTATCCTAATTCGTCCAATTTCTGTAGTGTCAGTTGTGCGAAGTGCGGCCGAGCATTGTCGTGGAGAAGAACTGGCCCGTTTCTGCTGAACAATGCCGAGCACACGCGTTACAATGTTTGGAGCATTTCGTCGATTTGCTGACAGTACTATTCTGCCGTAATCGCTCGGCCCGGATTTAGGAAGCTGTGGTGGATGAGACCGGTTGCAGACCACCAAACAGTGACCATTACTTTCGTTTGGTGCACATTTGGCTATGGAAAGTGCTTTGGTGTCTGACCACAGTCCAACCATTGAGCCAAACGTCGCCGCTTGTTATGGAGGATATACTTTTCATAGCATGTAAAACTTCGATCAAGAAAATGGTCGTTTTTGGTGCGGAGACGAAGAGCAAACAACAAACAGCGATTTTTCATTTTCGCTACAATTCCGTGTCGTACCCACTTATCGAGCTTCTTTGACTTTCCTATGCGATTCAAGAGATTAGAAATCCTTCTTTTGCTTACTCCAATCTCCTCTTCAAATCGTCGTCATCAACAGCTGAAGAAGCGTCCACGACCCTCTTGATCTTCAAATTCTCCACGGCGAATCTTTTGGTACCACTGTTGTACAGTAGAATCAGTTACACATTTCTCGCGCCATACTTCAATGGCATTTTGAGCCGTTCTTGCTGCGCTGCGGCCTAGCTCGTGCTCATGAAAATAAATTTGCCGAACACTAAATAATATTTTTAAAAATCATTTTTGAACAAAATGATTCTAATAAAAATATAAAGCGAAAATAGAGCTTTATGATGATGTATAAGCCGATGTAATTCACAATATTTTTATTGCTAAAAATGTACAGGAAATATAAGCAATTGCAAAGATCTGCATTATTTTCCGGACAAGTTTTACTAATAATACTTCGATATTTACGAATTATTTATTCGCTACTTGCGCACACATTTTACATTGGTACCGTTAATCAGAAGTTTCTAACTCATATGCTGAACCCACTGGCAGGAGGTAAGCTAGGAAAAAAAATATGCGACTATATACAGTTACGCATTTTGTGCATTGATAGATGATTTTAGCGCAATTATGTGTGAAATCGTTATATTTTTCTGTAAAATGTAAAATGAAAATCTTAAGAAGCGAAGCTTTGCCAAAAGAGGAAGAATACAGGGCAATACTATTAACATTGAGAGAATGGGTATCTCGCTAGCTCACCAAGCTGGAGACCGTTTTCGCTACACTTTTGTTTGGTCTATTTATACCTGCCTTTGGTATTGTGGCGGAATAAATGTAATTAATCTAGAAATGTAACTGTGACCGTATCGTGCCCTCAATCGCTCTCCAGCAATTTCGAGAAGGGAAATCACTAGAGATTTCTCTGTGACCGTAGGAAATCTACATATATAAGACAAAAGAGAGCATCATTCTACGAGTTCTTTAGTTCACGGCGATTTCGGAAGTATGGAAATGTCTCCGTTCTCCGTGTTTGCTTCGCTCCTTTACATGCGCTTTGCATTGCGTTGTTTCTAACATTCTTAGAACTTTGAAATGTAACTACTGATTGTAATCTGTGATCCTGTGAATTGCTATACGAGCATATTTTAGGATAGTTCCTGAAATGTAAAACGTTCGTTTTTCTAAATAAATTTTATCAAGTGCCAATCGGTTTTGTGTACGTTAAATCTATTATGAATTTGTGCGCACGCAACACTACGATTCCCGGCTTCGAGTATTCTTCCATTACATATTTATAATCGGAATACAAGAGTGAACACTTATAAAATATTCGAGCGAACGAAAAATGTCTTTTCTTAGCATTATCTAAATTATTTTCTACATTACCGAAATCATACATTTGAGGGAGTACGAGCAAACGTACTGAAAAGTGGAAGTTTCTACTGAGAACTAAATTAAATCTTAAGCTATCCCAATGGCTACCCAGAAAAATTAGTGCTATGTTCGCTGAAATCTATACAGAGAGGACAAGCACCATTGACAAGAATAAACAACACTGAAGACAAGACTGCTAACGTAGAATTTCAAACAGTAATGTGTGCTCGAAAAGCCGGACTGTCTCCAATCCAAAACATCTCTAGAAATACTACTTTTCTCTGCCTCATTTAAATACGTACGAGCTAAGGTTTACACTCTGGCAGGGAAAATGGAAGTTAGAACTCACAGTAAAGACGCGTAGCATAAAATAACTGGTTAATTAAAATGAATAAATAATTTACAATCTTCATCTTTTTTATCGAACTCCATGTCGAGAAAGTTACTGTATGCAAACATGCTCATATCCGTCATGTTTCAAGGCATACCTATATTTGCAACGTCAAAAAATTCCTTTGATTTATGAAAAAATTGATTCTTGATTTAATCACTGACTGCAGATTTTCCTTCTTTTCGAGAATCTGACAGCTTTTCCATTTGCAAACAGCAAACTGAGTTCAGAATCACATTGGATTGCACATCCCACCTCACCTGTAATAAAAAATTCCAGAGAAATTAAATTTCTTTCAACGAGATTATATCTTGCCAATTTATATATATATATATATATATATATATATATATATCTAGCTGCATTTATTTCGCGCTATGATATAACTACCGAGATATGTTAATCTGAGTGTGAATGTTCATCAGCAAATACAATAATGGCAGACGTTCAGTTTGCTTTATTTCATACACTAAACCAACTACCTCAAAATTTAAAAGTGCTAGAAAATTTTTCATCAACCAGTGCAGTTGAAACAGTTATTAAACATTCATTAAATGGTTATAAAGAAATTATCTTTCGTTTCTAGTCCTTAATTGCTTCATTGTTTTGCTACATGTGTTCATCTCATTCAGTTATTAATTAAAAGTGGCCGTAACATATATTAAAATAAATCTAATCAATTCAGATCCCTCACCTGGAATCCCCACATGAATACGTCTAGGAAACGTTTGAACGATAATTTTAAATATTAACTTTTATGTACGTCTTAAAATATGACCAGACAATGAAGAATAATTATAAGGAAAAAATACATGTAAAAATACAAGCCGTATTTAAGAACTATGATCACTATCTTTCCCGTGCCATTTTTGAAAGCCTTGGGCTTTTCAGAGTCAAACATTTAAACGGTAGGAGGATTTTTGTGAATATTTAGCTATCTAAGTTTAATACAATTATAAAAAAATTAATAATTATTTCTGTTCCCATTTAAATTTTGTTTCTTTGAAACCAAAGTGAAATGTTCCATATGTCCTGTACGCAGTTTTATTTTCTTAATATAGTAAGTTGCTTGCCATTGACATTAGTGGAACGATTGCTCAGGATACGTCCTGGATTCCAAGTTCTTGCTGTTGCAAATCCAGCTCTTCAAATACGCCATGACAGCATTTCATTGCAATGGACATCAACGTGTAAACAAGCCACCATTATACTCTTTAGAAAACTTGTTTTACAATTTGTGTTTGTACAAATTATCTATTTCAAATGTACTGAGTGTTTTTTGAGAGCTCTTAGTAATCTATCTTCCCTAATATTCTAAATAGAGATGATTCTATTTTGAAATATTTATAGATTATAGAAATAAAGACTTGAATTTAATTGACAACTACAATTTGCACCCCTATGATTTGCACTTTAGTCACCAACGCTCAATGTTTGCGTAGCAGTTATTGCTATAAAGCCTTTATTTGGGATCCTACTTTACTTACTTGTTTATTATTACATCTTATCTATTTTTCATTTCATATGCATTTAAATATGCAATTTCTTAAATATGTAAATATATTCGAGGCAAAAATAACTTTATGCTTTAAATTCGTTGAAGTGTTTTTTGTATACTGCGGCATTTTGATAAATTGGGGTTTTTGCAGTAGATGATCATGTTTAGAATATTCACTACTTAATGAATAAAAGAAATAAAAAAACATTAATGCAAATTTTTCCGTGTAGTCATTCTCCTCTTCTATGTACCTTTAATACAGAAATATCGCTGTAAATTCGTACATATGTCATACCATACCTGGGACTCTATTACGGAAGTGGTAATAGCAGGGAATAACTGATCTCCTGTTTAAAACATAGTACAAAAGTACCAAAGTACTATATCACCGTGGTCAAGTTACAGATTTTAGAAAAGTCAGCATCTTGGACCTTGATTATAACGACATCATCCTAGTTGCGCAGTTTTGCGATATTGATATGCGCCTTTTAAAGAGACACAATAACACACGAGATTTTCCTATCAACTTGACCTATAACCTAATCCAAAAAAAAAAAAAAAAATTCATTTGCGTTGTGTATTAACCGGATTAACCCTGAAATAAAACTAAGTAGTGGATTGGTGAAAAACATTAGCACAAATAAACATACCATTGACTGATCCAATAGAAAAGATTATTTATTTAACTCTTAAGCAATTTATATTTTAGAAAATTTTAACTAGTTAGGGAGAAATAATTGAATAAAATAAAAGGGTATACTTTTACAAAATAGACTCGCAATTTTCCTTCAAAACATTCTGCAATATCAAACATTATATTGAATTCATACTGATAAGCATAATCATTTACATGGTATGATAGAATAACGAACCCTCCCCGGGGAGAAAAGAAGAAAATAATATTTAACAATTTACACTTTGCAAGAGCATTCCTCACAGAATAAGCATTTAAGAACTTACTTACAAAAACAAAATGATACTAATTTCTTATTGCACATTATAATTTCTGAGTTTTGAGATGAGAGAATAAACCGGGTAAAATATTTAAAAATAAAATCAGGCTTTACATCTTAACAGACAACTTATTCCAACAGCGTAGTAATGAAACCCAATTAATTACACCTGATATAAAAATCTTAACGATAAAAAAAATTTTACTGCTTTAATTAAATTATTTAACTAATAATATATTTCCCTAGCCATTCAAATTTAGTTACTTTAAACAAGAAAAAATTTCTGAAGTACAGAAGAAATAGTGTATAATAAAATAAATCAACCATTAACTATAGAGAAGAAAAAAAATAAAATCCCTTAGCTGTCGCTTCTAGGAGGCCTGGTTGGTGAGGTGATCAAAGAAGAATTTCTTAATTTAACAGGTCACAACTAAATACCCTGAAGTCTTGTAGAAAAAGTTCCATGAAACTAGCCAGATGGCTTGTAGAAAGTTCTATGGAAACTATTGAAGTTTTGTAGAAAAAGTTCCATGAAACTATACCCAGATGGCTTGTAGAAAGTTCTATGGAAACTATTGAAGTTTTGTAGAAAAAAGTTCCATGAAATTATACCCAGATGGCTTGTAGAAAGTTCTATGGAAACTAATGTCATTGAATTTTCTTGAAGTAGAAGCGTCACCCGCATTGACCTCGGTTGAAGAAATTTTTGTTGGATGAAATTCTTGACTCCTTAAGGACTAGGATTGGAACATGTCTATTTTCAGCAATAGACATCCTTGAAGATAGCTCTGCAACAGGTCATCAGATTTGACGAGATTTTTGGTTTTGTCTGAAGATCACTGAGTGTTGGACATAAGCCGTTGTTAAACTATTTCAAGTGGATATTCACAGCAGATAGAACATTTAAAACTTATTGATAGTAAGCTCAGGGGAAAAAATTATGCAGATGAAAATAAGGCTGATGAAAAATTAATCCGTGGCATAGTTCTTTCGAGGGCAAGAGCCCCGTAGATCACGCGGGAGAAACTTCGCCATTTTTCCTTTTAGCCGGCTTGCAGAGCACGCGCCTCTAATCCCCTGAGAACATCTTAATTCGCGGCTCAAAAGTGTTATAAGCGGAAAAAAGGTAAAAAAGTGTGCTCGTCCCACAAAACAACCCTTTAAAAGGGAGAGCGCCTGACTGCCAAGTTGGCACAACTCACTCCTCGCCAATAGTTAAACCAGATGTAACTACAGCATTCCTTCACGTTAGCAAACTCGCCAAAGCCACCACTTTGAAACCCCAACAGAAATTCTAAGTCGCCAAGCCGCAGCCAAATAACCACGCCTAGTGAACGGGGAAACTTGGAATTTCAACAACCCTGCAAGCCATCCCAACGAAAGAACGCTGAAAAACTCGAAAAAGCGACTATTTTACCGGAAAAGGGCACTTCCTCCCCCACAAGAGAAATCACAATGAAAATGGAAAAAAACTATTAATTAAAGCTCATAAATAAAATGCAATTAAAGTTAGGAAAACGAAAGTTATGTCAAATTAAAGAGCTAATTTTTCTGCAAATAATGATATTAAATACTAAGAAATCAAATTAATTTTTAACATGAAAAACTGACTTTATTACATGAAAAATTCACCTATATCCATTGTCTGAGTGTACAAGATTGAAGACGCAGTTTGCGTAAACTCGAATAGCCGAAATAGATTACACTAGAATTAATAAGCCAAAATAAAAGAATATAACCAAACTTGTTGTGTAGCTCAAATTTTGAATAATTACAAATTAAAATTTTGATTTTTATAAATCACTTAGTTAAATTAAATTCGCTACACAACAATATGTTTTTATAAATATTCTAAAAGGATGCTTCAATTTCAACAGTGCGGCCTTCGAATCATACAAACCAAAAGCAGTTCAAAACTTTGACGGATAATTTCAAATACTGGTCATGATGTTAATGTAATTACATCACTCTACCATCATGATTATAATGTAAATCCAGCGATAATCTATAAATTTATTTCGCCTACAGACCCGAAAAATTATGAAGTATTTTCTCCTCAGCCATTTTCTGGCATGGAGATAAAAAGTCATCTTCTACAGTCCTGGATTCCTGCTCGAATCTTAAAGAATGCATCGATGCCCATTAAGTATTTACTCTCTGTGAGCCATGGATACACTTCTAAAGTTTGATTTGGTGTGGTTTAGTTGATTTTGGGAAAGCACACTCGCGCTCTCTGCCTAATTTCTAAGGGAAACTCTCTCATATTAAATTACACTTGGGGAAACTCAGGAAAGGCCTACGCAGCCAGCCTGTTCGCCTGAAATAGAAACCATGTCGGAACTAGTGCTAAGCGATTTTACGGTTCCGCCACTGCTGGGCGAAAACTACGATCGAATTCTTCTAGAAAGGGTGATAATATGAGAGTGGCTATAAAGCCGCCGGTCTAGGATTTGTATTATATTTGATGTTATAAACCAAAAGAATGGCTTAATTAACTTTTATTTGTATTTTCATGAAACTTGTTTTCTGATTCTAGTTACGTAGCTCTTAAGGGCAGAAATTGTTCAAGAGGCTAAGGCAATTTCGAGTGTTAGCCGTTAGATTGAGTGTTTACAGATACTTCAGCTTTGTAAGAAGGTTTAATTATCTCAAGCGAACATCGTTTGCAGATTAGGTTCCCGTGCTGTTTAGACTGTGTCAGATTAACAAAAGGAATGTGGTTTCCGAGCTGATAATACAACATCCTAGAGTCCATGATATATTAGACTAAAGCACTGCTAAAAATTAATATTACAATATTTCATGGTGCACAAAAAACTCTAATCTTATAAGCTAGTGTCGTGAATCTAGAGGCCGTCCAAGCAATTTTACTAGCCAGCGTTACATTTTCCATTCAGTTAATTAGCATTATTAAGAAATTAATTATCATGGCAAGGATATGTAACAATTTTGGGGATCAAATGATTTTGAGATCAATTTTAAATTATTTTGATTATCATTAAAAGCGAACATGAGTAACGCCTCTGAAAATTTACAAACTGTCATATTAAACTGCTGGCTTTGGAATAAATTGTAAATCTTTTAACTTGACTGTTTGGCTATGTGCGTAAAGTATTGCTTCAATTTTATATTCAGCGGCAATGTTTTTAAAAACTTAATTCAAAAGCTCGAATTATAAGACAGTGAAGATTTTAGTATTTTTGAAAAAAGATTTAATTTATGCTTTTAAAACTTAAATGATGTTTAGTTGAGGATTGCTTTCGAAAAGCTCCACCGGAAGATTTTGTCAAATAATGTATTTAGTGTGGAAACCGCGGCTCGCGAAGATTTTGTTTTGTGTCTCTCTAAGACAGTCAGAAAATACGCTTTGATTCGAGATTTCCTTCGTGCGTGCGATCGAAGATTCATGTCGGATTTCCCTATACATCTCCCTAACGTCAGGTACTCCACGTAACTACGTAAATCCGTTTAACTAAATGCTCTCTGGGTATTTTATGTGTGTTGCGATTCCTAGCTTTTGCACTTTTGTGAGTGATCTTTTTGCTGTGTTTAAGTGCTGCGATATTTTTGGATTACCATGAACATTATTTCGGCCGGAGATACTAAATATTCCCTATTGGTAAATACTTCCAATAGTATGTGTGAAAATAGCGCTTGGTCTACTTCGTACGCCGAAGCCTCGTGCCCCTTGCAAAGAAGATGATATGTGCCTTGATGTGGAATCTGCTATTTTATGTGTGCGGTACTCCGGATAGGTTGGAATTCCTGAATAACAAGATGGTAGACGACATTTATTTCGATAAATTACCATCTCCGTAATTTTAGAAATGTGATACTTCGTATTGAGCACATGTTGACTCGCTCTTCGAAAATTCGAAAAATTATCTGTCACCGTATTTAAACATACTGTGGCAAGCCTCAGGGTTACAACGTGCAGGTTACAAATTAAATAATCACAACAGGGATTATTAATCTCAAGATTTTAATACGGATATCTCACGCAAACGGAAACGTTACATTACTCTAACTAGTACATAAATATACTGAGTGAAAAAAGGGAATTCCCCGCTTAGTTCGCAGTTAAAGAAAAAATAAGAATAATAAAATAATAGTCCAATCAGAAGCGGCTCTTCTTCTGTCGGCTTCGCCCAGCCGTTGCGTAATCATCTGTCTGAAGCAGTGCACTTCTAATGGAAAAACTCGCTGAATGGAACGAAGCAGCATACCAGCTTGAGTCTTTAGTTCTACAGTTCGTACCTTGCCATCTTTCCAGGGAATCAATCGAATGAACTTAGCTGAAGGCTAGTGCATCCGTTTTTTGATGTAATCTCCAATTAGAACAATTTCACCCAGCCGTAGCTTTGATGATTGACACTTCTTATTTTGGACCAGAAGGCCTACATATTCTTTCCTAAATCTATGCTTTAAATCACTAAGAAGTTTTTGGCGATGTCTAGCCAATTTTCGAAGCCCTTTTGAATAGCAGAAGTCAACATCGGGAACACCTAAGCTATGATTCTCGATGAGAAACATGGCTGGGGAAAGTGGAAGTAAATCATTCGAATTTTCGGACAGATAGGTAAGAGATCGAGAATTAATTATTGACTCACAGTCGCAGAATACCGTGTATAACTCCTCAGTTGTAAGAACCGCGTTATCGAGTGTCCTTCTCAAGAGTTCCTTTACTACACGAACTAACCTCTCCCACGACCCTTTCCACCAAGTGGCTGGGGGAATTACATTTCCATATTACGCGTTGTATAACCATTTGCCTCAAAATGTGTACCCAATCGAGGTTATTAAGTTCTCTTTGCGCTCCTCGAAAATTGGTTCCCTTTGTCTGAATAAATTATTCTCGGCCACCCCTTCTGGCTACGAATCGTTTCAACGACAACAAGAATGCGTCCGTAGACAACGAGGAAGTCAATTCCAAATGAACGGCTCTAAATATTGCACATGTGAAGAAAACAATCCAAACTTTTTCACCTACCTTCACAAGCAAGGGTCCTGCCAAATCAACTCATACCACCTCGAAAACCGCTGCGTCATTGACACGATCGTCTGGTAGAGACACTGGCTTGAAACCGGGAGACTTCGCCTCGTATAGATTGCATCTTACATAATTTTTTACGATTTTCCTGACCGCTCTTCTACCCCTCACTATGCAAAATTGCTCCATAATATTCCAAGTAATATTTGGGTCCCATCGTTACAATTTTGTAAATGATAATATTCGATCAGACGCTGGGTGAAAATGCACCGGTCTGGTAAAATAATGGACAAATAAAATCAGGGTCGTCTGATCATCGTTTTAACCCTTTTAATACACTCTCTGTCTGATATGACACTCATATTAGAAATAGAGTCGGAAGAGAGAAATATTTAATTTGTAGAATTTTTAAAAGACTGTTTTCGGCATATTCCATCTCATGAACGGTTAAATCTCCAATGTCTTCACATGCGCGTTTACTTTTTGCGTATTTCACATACCGCAATATCCATGAGGATCCATAAAAATTCGGAAACCTAATGGTCTATCAAGGTATTTCCCCTTCAATTGAATTAAGGTTACATAACCTGAATTTCCTTTTCTTCTCGTTCTACCTCAGAGGTCTCGTAAGCCAAACGGTCTACTGTTAGTAGGTTCCAGAAGCCAGGACGGACCTTCCCGCAATAGAGAATCAGAAAATAAACGAGGGGGAACTGCCTCTTGAAAGTATATCTGCCGGGTTTAAATCACGTGGTACATGGCGCCAACACTGAGAAAGAATCAAACTGTTTATTTCTTTTACTCTATTTGCATAGACAACTGACCAATCACCACAGTTCATAATCCAACAGAGTGCTACCATAGAGTCACTCTAAGCAATAATTTTCAAATCGGGAAAATCTAAGGCGGAGTATACTAACTGAACCAATCTCGCGCCACTGCAACAGGTCATCAATTCTAACCGGGCTATATGAGGTTCGAATCCCGCGAACGGGCTGGCTGCATGGGTGTTTTCGTGGTTTCCCTATGTGTAACGTGTATACGAGCCAGTTTCCCCTAGAAAGTCCTCCACGAAGGCATCCCTCCTCTTAGGCAGATAGCCCTAGTGTGCTTTGCCATAATTAAATACACACACAAAAAAAAAAAGAACCTAACCGGGCTATTGTCAGAGGTTTTAACGGCGCTTCCCTGGATTTGGCTCTGATCAACAGAATTTTTCTCCCATGGGCGTTACAGTTCTAATGTAGACACATGCACCATAGGAAGTCTTACATGCGTCAACGAATAGATGTAACGCTGAATTCTCATTTCTCTCTACATATCGTGGAATATTAGTTTTCCCAAGATATTTAATTTCATCCTGCCATTTCTGAAAAGCTTTCTGAATGTTGTCTGGCAAGGCGCCATCCCATTTTAATTTCATAGTCCAAGCTTCCTGTAATAGTAACTTAGGTAAAAAGGTAGATGGACTCAAAAAACCCTGAGGATCTAACATTTTATGTACTATAGCCAAAATACTACGTTTACTTATCTCATTATCCATTGAATAATTAAGATTACATTTTAAAGTATCGTTATCCAAATCTCATAGCCCACCAGCGGCCGAGCGGTAAAGTCGCTGATCACTGGTAGTTCAGTCCGAGGTTCAAATCCCTCGAATGAGCTGGTTGCATGGGCGTTTACGTGGTTTTCACCATGTGTAACGTGTATACGAATCAGTTTCCGTTGGAAAGTCCTCCAAGAAGGCATCCCTGCCCTTAGGCAGATAGCCCTATTGTGCTTTGCGATAATTAAATAAACCAAACCAAACCAAACCAAATCCCATAAGATTCCAAGAAGAGAAGTCCTACCTGAACTACGGGAAATACAATGACCTAGAACTTTACTCTCCCAACCCCAAGCGTTAAAACATCCCCATCTACTTTTGGAACAAATCCGCATATTGTGTTATTAGTAAGTACTTCAAAGTTATGTTCATACGTTCCCTCAAAATTTCTTAAATTAACATCAAACACTAAATGGCAATTAGGACTTGTCTCTCTCTCCCCAAACAAACCATGTAGAATGGTTTGTTTCGATTTGGGACGCAGTTGCGAAAAAGGGATTACCCTTTCTGAAAGATAAGATTATGTGAACTACTGTCGAAAATCGTACGAACTGTAGGTTGCGTACCTTCAAAAACTATTTTTAAATCAAGTGTTTGCAAATACACATTTTCATTAACAGTTGACTGATTAGACAATGCATTACTTGAAATAAAAGTACTTTCAGTTTCAATTCGCTTTACAGTTTCGCTATTAGAGCACATAATGGTATAGTGAAATTTATACACGTGTTAAAACTTTTACTTTATTTCTGCAGGCCTATGAGCTATGTCCAACTCGTAGCCAGCGAAAATAGACAAGCGTTTGCACCAAAGGCTTTCGTTTATCTTCTAAACACATTTTGCGAGCAGAAAAACATTCGGCAGAATTGCAAGATTTGTAACGAAAAATACAACGTAAATTCCGCCTACCTGTATTGCCTTGGAAATTTACGAAGGCAGCAGCTGTAGAGCATTAGGGAACATCAGAATGTGGACGTGAATGAGCAGAACGGGAAGCTCCGACCCGGGTACGGGCGAGCTTGTTCATTTCCTCCCTTTGCACTTGGTTTCCAAGAAAGCACAAATGTTTATCCAAAGAGCGCACACTATCTTGCTGGGACAAAGTATCATCCATGGAACAGTTTCTGGTAAGCAGGACTCAACAAGTGGCTCCAAAAATTCAGCAAATTCTTAGTTCTACCGAAGCTTTCGAGTGCCATGAGCTTGCTCTCAAGTAAATCATATAGTTCAGCTAAATCTCCTTACCAGCAGCATTTTTCATTACTATGGAAAATGGATCCCGTACATAAATCTGAACCAAAAATTCATCTCTCTCTAAGCCTTCTTTGAGTTGTGCAATTATCTTTGAATAGTTTTCATTAGTTGGCGGAAAACTTGTCACCAATCTTGCCGTTTTAATATCTACTACCACACACTGTAACAGATATTGAGATTGGTCTTAATCCACAATAGCATCATCTTTGTGAAATTGTTTCAAACTGGGATTAAAAGGCAAGAATGTCCTTCGGTTCTCCACTAAATTTCCTCAATTCTAGTTTCGGAAGTTTGAATTTCCCTTTTTGCTCGCTTTTTGTTCCTTCCGTAGCCGAATATGCCTTCTTTGCATTTTTCAACAGCGAACCAAATTAAACAGAATTTGTCTGGGTATTCTTCCACTTTCGAAAGTTCTTCGGAATATTCATCTTGAAGCGTATTCTCATTTAGCAACGAATTCAAAATTTATTCTTGAGTTGTTTCTAAACGTGCGAATTTTTTCCTGAATTTGTTTAAACAACGTACTGACTTCGTCACTTTTAAAACTTTCGTTTTCAATCTTCTGAGCTATATCTGGGCGACTAATATCTGTAACCTAAATGCGATTTTATTCTAAATCTGCACCCTAAATACGGCTGAGCTATTTCTGTACCCTAAATGCGACTTTCGTTTTGCTTTCAAAATTTTGGTATCCGTACTTAACGAAAAATAAAATCGCAGACTCTATGTTCTCGAGATTTAATATGTTGCAACCCACTAGGTTACAAAGTGCACGTTACAGTTGAAATAATCGGAGCACGGATCATTCAATGTCGAGATCTTTTTCGATATTTCACACAAGTGGAAACGTTACATTACTCTAACTTATACATAGACATTAAAAGGGATTTCCCTGTTTTGTTCGCAGATAAAGAAAAAATGATAATAATGAAAACTAGTCACAAGCCTCTTTTTTTCTGTCGACTCCTCCGAGCAGATCATCCGTAATCGCCTGTCCGAAGCAGCCGTTTCCAACATTTTGCTCTCAAATTTGGGTGCAGATTGGATTGGATTGGATTATTCAATTATGGCAAAGCACACGAGAGTTATCTGCCTAAAGGGAGGGATGCCTTCGTGGAGGACTTTCTAAGGGAAACTGGCTCGTATGCACGTTACACATGGGGAAAACCACGAAAACGCCCATGCAGCCAGCCCGTTCGCGGGATTTGAACCTTTAAATTTGGATCCGAGTTTTTATTTTAAATTAACTTTCCGAAACACTCGTTGAGGTAGCATTCGTTCATAGTAATCTCATTCCTAAATATTTTATTTCTAAATCTTTGCTTCTGTCAAATTTTTCCTATTCACCACTGCATCGATATTGAAGGTAGTTTTTCTTATTTGTTTCCGCTCGATCACAATGGTTAGTGACTGCATTTCACTGACAGTTTTAATTGAAATGGGAAGGAATAAAAGTAATGCTTTAAAACTGCAGTACGAGAGGAGGAAACTAGAAAGTGTAATAGTACTAGCTTTTTCATTTTGTAAGAAAATTTTATCGCGGAATAAAACTATATCAATTTTCTGCACAATTCCTGCTCGCTCTGCCACTTAGAATTTTGCATAAAAAATTCAGCTTTGTTAAATTATGCAATGAATAACTGCACCGGAATCCGGAATTTGGGAATAGTAAAGCATTCTTAAAGAAATTTAGTAGGAGTTTCATCTGTAAATTCAATGTCAGCGAAGATGTCAATAATACGTTAGTAAACGGAAGTAGACCGTTTGCAACACATCTCCCAAGGAATCTTTCACTGTTTATTCGGCCTCCCTCTTTCATGTAATTTTATTCAGATTTATGTTCATCCCATCATCTCTAATCTACACAGTTTAACAGTTTAATTTTTCAGCGTCAATAAGCAAGGAAGAACAAGCACGGAGTCCAAATCGTGGAAGTGGAGAGTTCAAAATTAAGCAACTTTTATAGCAATTTATTGTCTGCCTTGTTCCTTTTCGGCATCGACACAACAGCTGGTTCACCGGGTTACGTGCTCATTAGCCTTCTTAATCCCCGTGAATGGAACAATAAAAAACTGGAGCTTGGTGCAATGTCCTCCGGGAAAAAACTTTTTGCAATAAAACGTTCAAATTGCTGAAATTTTTACTTCAAGAAGCCGGTCTGGTTTACCCATATTTTTGAGAGAAATTTCCTTAGATAAGAATTTCGGAAGTTTCTTATAAGTTCGCACATGTAACACTAAAAGGAGAAATGTCGGCACTCACGTTTCCAACAAGTTCGGATATATGTTACATAAAATTAGTAATCACGGAAAAACATTTTCTCCACACCAAGACATTACAAAACCACCGCTTTACATCTAAAAAGCAATGCAGTTTCATTAAAAAAAGTAAAACAACTAAACTTAGAAAATAAATGCAAGAAAGAGCCAAACTTTTATACCGTATAGGCGGACGAGAAAACTGGTATGCAATAAGCGGGCAATACTTTCTATATAGAGAGTACAAGATTTGTTTATTTAATATTAAAATACAATGCGTCTACGCTGTCTTCAGAAATTCCCTGTGTTGCCATCTACGGCTTTGTGTTCTTCGACATCAACCTACAGATATTCACGGACACTTTACTTAAATTATGGTATTGGGTTTGGGGTGAGCCTGGATATAATAACTATAAAAATGTGCATTCTCAGAAATAAAAGCAATGCAATTGTAGAGCCATATACTAAGGGAAAAGTTTTGTTATTAACTGTAAAGGAAAATTAAATATTTATATTAAAATATCAAACGTGTGGATGTTGATGTAAACAGTGGAATAAAATCTTGTTTATAAATACCTATAATATTGATAATTTCTTATAAAGGAACACTACTAATATAGTAGTGTCGTTTCGATGACATCGATTTATTGCATCATTATCTAGTTTCTGATAAAGTTCAGTTGAAGTGGAAAAATTAGAACACCATGAAATGAAAAAGAACAATGCCTGATTTCCTATTTGTGAATTTCGATATGAAAAATGAAAATTAAATGTTAATTTTATCGGAGTCAGAGAAGTGTTTAGCATTTTCTTAAATTCTTGACACTTCAACCGATCTTAGCATATCTATTTCAAAAAAATTTAATGAAATAATATAAGTTCCCATACAAAAGTTTAAAAAAAGATCATTAAAGGAAAAGTAATTAAAAACATGCATTGTCGACTGGTAAGCAATCTCTTTCATTCATGATGCGGCTTAGTATGAAAAATGAAAACAAATTTAAACTATTTAACAGTACCTTAATAAACGGAAAAAGTTAAAATATCGACTTAGTAGCCTAAACAATAAAATGAATTTAACAAATAGTAATTCCCCTTTGCTACAAACATTTATAAAATAGCATCTCTGAAGGCTACTAATTTTTCCAAGAGCACTCGATACGTATAATTCTAATGTTGATCTTTGCAAGGCCCCTCTCTAAATGCGCTGTGGCTCTAAAAATATTTATTAAGTATTACGAAACCCATACTAATTTGGATATCAGACTTGCAAATCAAGAAATACTCTTGTGAAACTGAAAGAGCCCTTTCCTGATGAAACACTTTCATGCCAAACATTTTCATATATTTCCGAAATTACTTAGCTTATTGGTAAAATGTTTGCGAGTCGTTTGACACTAGGGACAGTTTAAATGATTAAATGCATTCTTGCACTGTTTACGAATTCTGCTTTTACAGACTGGATATATTACATACAATAATGGCTGATAACAGTTGATAAAGGAAATTCACCATTTCAAATATAAAAGTCAAAATATTCTCAACCTCGCCTATAGACTACTCACCTCCTCCGTGTTTACACGTATTTTGGTGTCATCTCTTTCTCTTTCTGCGATTGAATTATCTACAATAGCTTTTTTTTTTTTGTTCCTTTTGCATTTGTTTCGCATTTTGTACTTATTACCCCAAAAGGGACTTTTAGTTTGATTCGAAACATTTAAATGCGCTGTATCAGTTTTCAGATTATTCCCACCAAATATTATCGCACTGTATTTTATTTAAAGGAATTAAATAATGAAGAATCTGCGTGAATGTATGTAGGTTTTTCGCACTGTGAAGAAACAATGGCACCGAGAACCATCGGATTTTGAGTAGCGTTGTCCTTCACCCCAGCGAACCCCCATGGAAGGCCGAATTTGGAATTATTCTCCATTTCATATTTTGTAAAATGATATTTTTATTAACAAACCCAGCGAGCAGTGGCAACACTGTACCGAATAAAACATTTTTATTTCCAGCGCGCGAGACCGTTTATCGGGTATTCTAAATTTATGCTACTGGGAAATATATTGTAATTTTGCTGTTGAATCCAATTTTAGGTGGTTTAAGCGCCAAAAGTATCATATTTAATAAATAAAGTAAACGCACAGAGCGTTAATATTTAGATGGCAAAATAAGTTTTTAAAGCCATCTTAGTAAGAAAACTGAGCGTTGAGGTGATTAGCTGAAAAACAACTGAATAGAAAAATGGAAAAAAAAATATATATATGTATGCCACCAGTTAACACTGCATCGCGATTTTTAAACGCATGTTTTTATATTTTTTGAAATTTAAAAGTAAGGTATTTCTATTAAAAAAAATTAGCTAAATATTAAGCTAGCTCAAAGTCTGCAGAGAAATTATTAACGCGAAGTTCCCTGAATCATATACGAGGAGGACAAGTACTATTGCCAAGAATATACAACAATGAAGACAGACTGTTATCGTAGAATTTGAACTGGTAATGTGTCCTTCAGAAAGCCGGACACGTTCCAGTCTTAAAAACCTCCCTTAATACGAGATTTTCTACCTCATTTAAATACGCACGAACTAAGGTTTACATTCTGGCAGGGAAGAAATAAGAGAGAACTCACATTAAAGATGCGTAACCATAAAATACCTGGTAAATTAAAATGAATAAATACTTTACAACTTTCATCTATTTTACCGAATCCCATGTCAACAAAGTGACTATATCTAACCAATTATATTGTATCGTTTACAGATTAGGTCAAAAGTTTTCTTTGATGTAGAAAAAATTAGTTCTTGATTTAATGATTCACTTCAGTTTTTCTTCTTTCCGAGAATCTGACAATTTCCATTTTCAAACAGCCATTTGGGTTCAGAATTACATTGGATTGCCCATGCCACCTGATCTGTAATAAAAGTTTCCAGGAAAATTACGTTTGTTTCAACGATATTATATCTTGCTAATTTATATACATCCAGCTTCATTTATTTCACGCTCTGATATAACTTCCGAGAGGTGAGTATCTAACTGCTACTGTTGATGAGTAAATACGTTTAGGTCATATGTTGAGTTTGCTTTATTTCATGCTCTAAAGCCAATATACCAAAATATGAACATGATGGAAGATTTTTCATCAACCAGTCCAATTAAACCAGTTATTACACTTTCTGTAAATGGTTGCAAAGAAGTTATCTTTCGATTCTTGTCCTTAATTGGTTCGTTACTTTCTACACTTCTTCAACTCATGCAGATATTAATTTAAAGTGGCCTCAACATATATTAAAAAATCGAGCGCATACGTCAATGAATATTTTGAACGATACTTTTATATATTAACGTGTAATCTTAAAATATGGGCAGACAATGACCAATGTTTAGAAGAAAAAAATATATGAAAAGGCCAGCCGCATTTACACGTAAAACATATAAGAACCTGCCAAAAAGTACTAGCGGTATTTTTTAACAATGATCACAGTCTTTTCCATGCCGTTGTGGAAGGTACGGCGGTTTCTGAGCCAAACATTAAAACAGTTTTCGTGTTTTAGTGAATATTTAGTTGTCATGCAATTACCATGCAATTACCAAAACCGTTAGGTCTGTTAGGTAAAAATTTAAATTTTCTTTCTTTGCAGCCAAAGTGAAATGGGCCAAATGTTATGCACACAGTTTATTCTCTTATTAAGTTGCTTGCCATTGACATTAGCGGAATGATTGCTGAGGATATGTTCTGGATGCCAAGTTCTTGCTATTGAAAATCGAGCCCTTCAAATACGCCATGGAAACATTTCATTGCAATGGACATCTAAGTGCAAACAAGCCAACCACTGTACTGTTTCGAAAACTTGTTTTACAATTTGTGTTTGCAGAAATTGTGTACTTCATATGGTATGGAGTGCTTTTTGAGAGCTCTCAGTAATGCATCTTTGCTAACATTTCTACATAGAATTTATTCTATTTTGACATATTTATAGATTTTTGAACTAATAAATGTCTTCGCCGCAAAAGTTCTCAGTTTAGTTGCCAACGTTCTGTCTTTGTGTAGCAATTATTGCCTTAACGTCTTTATTTGGGAGCATATTTTATTTAGTTTTTTATTATTACCTCATATCTATTTTTTATTTCGTATACATGTAAATATGCTATTTCACAAAAATGTAAATATGTTAGTCAGTTTATAAAAAAAAATTATGCTTGAAAATTTCGTTGCTATGGATTTTTATGCCGCGATGTTTTGATAAATTGTGGTTATAGTATTAGACGATCGCGTTTAGAATATACATGATTTGCTGAAAGAAAGAAATCAACTATAACTTAACGCACATTTTTCTTTTTGTCACTTTTCTTTCCTGTATACCTTTTACTTTGAACATCGCTATAATCCCTACATATATCACACCCTACCTCGAACTCTATTACGGAACAGATAAGAGCAAAGAAACATTTATTTCCTCTCAAAATTAGTGTAAAACAAAAGTACCAAAATATAATACACTGGTCAATTTACTGACTTGAGAAAATGTCAGCATAATCGACCGTGACTATAACGATCTCACCTTAGTTGAGCAGTCTCGCGACATAGTTATATAAATATTCAAAAAGGATGCTTCAATGTCATAAATGCTACCTTCGAACCATACATACAAAAATCAGTCCAAAACTTTGACGAATAATTTCATATACTGGTCATTATTTTAATATTATTACATCACTTTACCATCATGATTATAACGTAAATCCTACGATAATCGATAGCTTTATTTCGCCTACTCACCACAAAAAACTTGAAATTATTTTCCTCTTAGCGGTTTTCTGGCATGGAGATAGAAAAGCCGGTTTCCACAAACTTCGTATTCGTCCTCATATCTTAGGATTCTAGCCTCAGTGCTCGACAAATGTTTAGTCTGTCTGTGCCATACAGGCAATTCTGGCGTTTAGTTTGATTTAGTTGATTATAACGAAGCACACTTGCGCTATCTGCCTAGGATGAAGGATGCCTTCGTGGAGAACATTCTAAGGGAATCTGGCTAATATACACGTTACACATAGGAAAAACTCCGAAACCTCCCATGCAGCCAACCTATTCGCCTAGAATGGAAACCAGTTCGAAACTACCAGTGCTCAGCGATTTTACCCCTCCGCCACTGTTGGGCGACAACTGCTGTCGAGCCGAAATTCTTCTAGAGAGCGTGATCTTAGGTCTTGGAAATGTGGGAGAAAGTAGTAGAGTGCGTGGATAAAAATCACCGCGAAAAAATTGCAACTAGTCGTGCATCCTTGACACGAAGGAAGAAACAAACCTCCTTGGAAAGTTTTTTAAACGATCTGCGGGTGAAAATAAGCAGATCATGACGAAAAAAGCGAAGACCAGTGACAAAAATAAAGCTCTTCTGTAGGCACTTCACTTTTTCTTTTAATTATGTTTTTATAGAATATGTATTTGTTATTTATAAATAAATGTTTCTTCTTGTTTTGGATTCTTATTTAAAAACACTTAACAAACAACTGAGGTCGTGTTTTGGGATCTGGAACGGATTAATGGCATTTCGATTAATTTCAATGGGGAAAATTGCTTTGAGATACGAGCAATTTGACATACGAGCAAGGTTACGAAACGAATTAAACACGTATGTCGAGGTACACGTAATTATATACTGCTAATGATTATATAATTACTGTACGTAATTATATAATCATTAGCAAGCAGATAGTAATAAATAATTTTAAATGTCTGATGCTATCAATATATAAATTATGTTGACTAGTATAATTAATATAGAATTATACGCCTACATATAATAAGATGATGTATGTTACTACAGATACGTATTAATATATACATATATAAGTCTGTGCATATATATGAAATCATAATTCTATTTAAACAAGTTAACAGTTAGAATTACTGAACAACCATGAAAGATTCCCCAAAAATGAAATATGGTGTAACAATGAACACTTAGTTTAGAAATTAGATTCTATTGTATATTGTTGTAAAAGCCATTGCAAGAGTGAAAATTCTTCATTCTGCCTTAATGCGATTTTTTGCGTTTAATGCGTTGTTTGGAGATTTTATGATCCAGAATTATATTGATGTGATATATTAATACTGCATTTGTAGATATACGTTTTTGAGAAACGAGTCAAAGCGATTGATTTTTTGTAAAAATTTGGACTTATCCTTATTTTATTGACGTGCACCAGCACTGAA
Organism: Stegodyphus dumicola; assembly: GCF_044657685.1. Taxonomy (NCBI): domain Eukaryota; kingdom Metazoa; phylum Arthropoda; class Arachnida; order Araneae; family Eresidae; genus Stegodyphus; species Stegodyphus dumicola. The sequence continues at coordinate 7,595,026 of NC_140778.1, read as the reverse complement.
TTGAGAATGGCTTGTGCTATGCTTCGATGGATGAAAAAGCGTTTGTAAGTAATGAATATTATGAAAGTTTCAGCATATTTAAATGAGTAGTATTAAAAGTATATATTTACTAATATCATATATTAATACTTTATGGTAAATTTTTCATTATAAATCTCATCATAGTTTCATTTCTCATTCTATTGCATTTCTATAGCGGAACCTAAATTTTTTGGTTTACATATTGTAGAGTGCATCAGTTTTGCCGCGCAATTTATTCCTCGGTATGTTACTTGCAGTGTTATTAGAAATTCCATTATTTCTGTATTTTTTCTGCAATTGGTAGAATCTGATTAGGAAATTTATGTTTTTATTTCAAGATGTATATGTAGTTGGTTATATCAAGTGTTAAATAAACGTTGTTATTCGGGCAATAGCGTTAGCTTTATCCAGATAGATAAATGCATTTCTTATTTCTTAAATACTCAAGACATAAAGACACATTCGGATAGGACAGGACAGGAAAAAGTACAGGGGGCACCACGCCATCGCCATTGACAAAAATGGTATAGCCCCCATGTACTACCTCTCTGGACACAGGGGACCTGATTACAGTAAACATAGGACATAGCACTACCAACGTTTAGGACATAGCGCAACATACTGTTACAACATACTTCAACACATAGGACATAGCATTATCATACTATTACAGATTATTTACAATGCAAGAAGTTATATTCAGAGGCCATAGCATTATCTTACTATTACAGATTATTTACAATGCAAAACGTTATGTTCATACGACATAGCATTATCATACTATTATAGATTATTTACAATGCAAGAAGTTATGTTCATGCGACATAGTATTATCATACTATTACACACTCGGATAGTAGATTCACTCTACGTTTTTTAAGGGTTATATATATACATTAAGGGCGAGTTCAAAACAACCATTGACGAGTAGTCTGGGCGTAATTCGGATTCATACCAAGATTATTGATTTCTCAAGGCAATAATTTTTGTTATTTTTGCTAAACCGTTTACGAAAATATAATTTTCCGAATGCTGAACTCTTATGCATGAAAAGTCAGATTTTAAGATATTTGTTTTGCAATTTGATGCAAAATTCATGTTTTTAAAACACTGATGTATATGTTCTTATTTTAAAACTCTGCCAGTATATAACATTATATACCATTCTTGTGTTATCACCATTTATACATGTCGCTTGCTGTACAGCCTGCTGAATACATTTTACTTTCTAGCTATCTATAATTACATCGTGTTGTTTCGGTATGAACAGGGGCGAAGTATTCATCACTTAGATACATTTAAAGATAATTAATTAAATTTTTCTGATTTTGATATCTATAATATATAGACAGGATTACTGATAAAAAAATTTAAGAAAATAGTAAATGAAGAAGTAAATAGAAAAATTTCGTTCCGGTATTGTGAGATGCAAATATAAACTTCATACATTTTACTAGGGGGCTGTTGCCAAAGCAAAATCTTTACTATATATGTCTACGAGCTCTATGTATACAGTGTGTTGCTCAAAGTTAACTTCCTGCATTGTGAAGAGTGTTACGTGTATGTCTTGATGCGTTCATGCGAAGCTTGTTTTCTAGTACAAGCTCCGCCTCTTCGAACCGAAATTGTTAGTAATCTGCAGCGTCTTGAGTTGTTTATGCAGGTTCCTGAGCTGTTCTGGAATTTCCTGTCGAATCTTACGGTGACGCGGAGAGTCTTGTATCCTTCGTTTACTTGCAACGTATCTTCATCGCTTCTCTTCATCGCGCATATTCTGCTGACGCTCCACTTACCTAATGGGCCTCCGTTTCGCTTCGGCTTCCCTTTCCGGAGCACGCAGTGTTTCTTGGTTTTCTGAATGTCTTTTGTGTGTTCTACTAGTTTCTGATACAGTTTGAGCATGCGAAGTTTCTTGAGTTGCTGCTTGTCTGAAGGAACTCCTATTCGTTCCTTCTTCACTTTTTTGAATGTGTAAGCTTTCTTGTCACTATGCTTGCCTGCTGAGTTTCTAGTTGTATCTTCTTTCATTTTTGAAGTACGCAGGTTTTCTTGTACTTGCCTGCTGAGTCTCCTAGTGTTTTTTACTTCATTTTTCTGTAGCTCGCTGTAACATTTGTTCTGTCTTCTTGCGTTCAGACATTTTAGTAAATTGAAAAAAAAAAAATTATGTGACTGTAGTAAAGTAACATTGCATCTAAATTACGTTAAATACCTACAGAAGTTTAAACTTCTACTCCGAAAGGAACTATAAAATATAAGAAATTAAATTTTTATAAATAAATTTAGAATAGCATAAACTGCATAGAAACATTTCATTATGAAGAAAAGGTATTCATTCTTTCCTAGCAATCAGCGATTCGTAAATAAATTTTTCTTGCCAACTCAGGAAACAAAGACCTTTGACACTTCAGGTAATACATTAGAGTTTATGATTTAAATTTATTTCAATATAACAAATTTTCAAAATCTCAATAAAGGAATTAACGTAGCGATAGCATTTCGTGTCACGTATCTAAAGATGAAACATAAAAGTTGCCAAAAGCAGCTATTCATTTAAAATATTGACATAAACGAAAGATTTTCGACATACAATGACGTTATATGGAATCACGTGCTTTCTTCAACTTCAGAATATAACCGTAAATGTTAATAACAATACATTTCACGTTTGGCAATACTATTTACTAGTCCAAAGGGGCTTTGTCCCTGAAGGACTATTGTTTTCGTTTTGCGATTTTGCGTCGGACTCATAAACATCGGTTCACTTTTCAAACTGTTGCCACAAATTGTTAGAGTCCTGCATTATATTTGAGGAAATTAAATAATGAAAAATCTGTATAAATGATTGTCTATTTCTCGCATTGTGATAAAACAATGGTACATAGAGCCATCGAATTTTGAATGACGAAATCCTACTGCGAATATGGTCATCTGAAATCCCAAATTTGGAATTTGTTTTATTATAGATTTTATATTTTGTAAAACTTTAACGAATTTTTGATTTACAAACTCAATGCTTTAAAAGCGAGAAATGGCAACGTTATATATATAAAAAAAATACTTTTATCTCCAGCTCGCGAGACTGTGTATATCGGAAATTCTAAAGATATGCTTAATTTAACATTATTTTGCGATATTGCTCTTGAACTGAATTTTATGGTTTAAGTGCAAAGAACATGATATTTAATAAATAAAGGTAACACTCAAAACGTTAAAAAAACGCCCCTTTGGACGTAATTTAAAATCTGAAACATTTCAGATTTTTTTTTTTTTTTTCATATTTTTTTTTAACTTAAAAATTTCTCTTAAACAAACTCTACGATTTGAAAGTGAGAAGGGCCAACATCTTTCCAAATAAAGCAATTTGATGTCCATTGCGCTAGACTTCGGCCACTTGGAAAAATAAATGCGAAAAATTAGCGAAAATTTTATACGATATCTCGAGTGATAGTCGTAGGAAGATAACAATAGTAGAAAAGGTTTACAAAGAATTTTTGAAATCCGAGAGTACCTCCTTCCAAACTCAAATTCCGCCTCCCGTTCCGGAGGATATGATGTTACGAAGAAAAAAAAAAACAAAGAGGCAAAAATCCATAGATATTTATATTGTTGATTCCTGTTTACCATATTCAATTTCCTTTAAAAACATTAAGCTTCATTTAAATAAAAGGAAATTAAATTCAGACATTTTCCCTAGCTTTCAAGCTTTTATTGTATTTTTAAATATTCTTTTTGTCACTGTTGCGCAATTTTTCCGCGGCGTCATTAGGAGCCGTAGGTCGAAAACATTTAAGAATCATTGCTGTAAATAATGATCATATGATAAATTGTAATACATATTCGATTCTTTTGATGCGAATTTGAGTACAATTCTTTATACATCAGCTAATATGCCCCTTTATGTAACGACAAAGATTATTTCCCATTATTATCCGATGAGAATGATTCTTTACAATGATTATTTGACTACAATGGTTATTTGCAACGAATATTAAAAGCTGATGACTATGATTACTTAAATAGAATGTGCATGTCATTCGATGACAGCGATTATTTCCAAAGAATCTTCGATCACGTCACTATTGTTTATCGCTATACCCCTGGGGTTGGGGGTTGGGAATTGTAGTACGGCCCTGTAATTAAGTGTTTTAAATAACGTCAAAAAGTCACTGATCCAGATATTTTACTAGTAACTGCTTTGTATTTTGATCGAAACCGTTATTTAAATCTTCTGAATAAAATTTGGGATAATTGCTTTTGTTTCATCTAAATCATTTCTTAATTACAAAAGTTCATATTAATTTTCTTTGCAAAGGAGACTAGGTGTTGCTGGAAACAAAGGAAATACCAAATATCATAAATTTATTGAAATTAACAGCAGAAAAGTGTTAAACAATTAATAGATTACTTCAGTGAAATGTAATTGCAGTTAAACGTATTAAATTGTTTTCAGCAGATGTAATAATCAGGAACATAGGAAGATTCGAAGAGATATTGTGTGTTTAATACTTCTTTTGTTTTCGCTAATTTTTTATACATTTCAGTTAAAGCGTAAATCTATGTTTTGAACCCATGGCCCGTTAAGTGAAGAAGTCTGTGGGAAGGCAATTTTTAATCCTGTGCGGAAATTGTCCAAACGATTGATCAGTTATCGGCTCAGCATACGCAGCCATCAGGTTGAGAGCCCAAACATTGATTAATCGCGCTCGACTGGAAATTTGATCAGCCTGGTCAACGGGAGCCACCGTTTAAAAAATTTACTTGTTCTTAAATACTTGCTTATTCACTCTTGTAATATGATTAGATACTTATAATCACAGTTCCTTCACTTTCAATAATATATTTCATAAATTGTTGAACTGCAGACAGACACTCCATTTTGTAGAAAAACGTTTCTCTGGAATTTTTGATGCAAATCCTGGTAATTTTTTCTAAGAATGGAAAGTAATGGAGAGTTCCATTTATAAAGCTTAGGTTTTGCTAGATTTGCAGGTTTTCGCGTTCGCATTTTACGTGCCTTCTTAAGAATCTCTGGAAATAAAATGGAAACTTTCCATGATTTGTTGCCAATCTCGTTGGAGAAAAAAAATTATTCTTTATAGGGATACTTGCGGGAAGTAACCGTGAGGCAATCTTCTTGTATCTGCCTCGTTCCATCCTGTTTGTTATTTTATTAAAACATGTTTGGAAATTTTTTTCCTGATTGCAAAGTTTGATTTGAGATGATAGATGTCAATCAGACCTTTTAATATGGCATCCTGAGCTGCTGGTGCCAGTAGCTTCATTTCCTGTTATACTTGTATATCCTCATAATGTAATTTAGGCTAATAAGACGAGTATTCATTTCCATATTTATTGTTTTTTGAAGATTTTGAATAAGTAAAGATATTTTCTTCGTGGAGCGCCTTTAAAAATCTTTGGCAATCTGTAAAAATGCTCGCAAACTGTAACTTACTACTTTTGACAAAAAACGTATAAGTAATCATTTATTAAATTAATGAATTCAAACATATGAACATATATACTTAATAAAACAAAAATATTTCAACGCAAATGATTATCGACGTATATTTGAAGAAGAAGAAGGAGAAGCAGAAATATACTACAGCGAACAATTACTAGAAGAATTGGATCCCCAATGTTTAAGATTGCAATACGTGTCGGAGACGTAAGTCATTTCGGAAAAAATAATAAAACAAAACATAATGTTTCAGGTCCAGTTTAATTATACATTTAATAATATTTTGACAAAAACGCTGGTCTGGAAAATAATACGTTTTCAGATTTATAATGCTTAATGTTTTTTTCATTACTTCATTACAAAAATAGATTATAAATGTTTAAGTTGGAAAATCATATTGTGAAGAATTCAAATTTATTGTAATACCTTTTGATTATGAGGAAACGTTATTGCATTAACTAATGAAATATCTAAAGAGAAAGCTAATATACAAAATACACGTGTTTAAACGGCCAGTTTGCAAAATTTGTGAATGAGAAGTTGTTATGAAGTTAGTTGTTGAATGTCAAATAGTTGATGTAATTAGAGTAAGAAAGACAAAAAGGACTTTATGTTTATAAATAATAATATATATGTATGTTAAAGAAATTAATAGTAGTAAACACTGAAATCCATCCCATACTCTATTCGGAACAAATCTAATATAAATTGTTCTCTTCATCTGTTTCTGTTAGACTATATATTTCTAGATTTACAGAGATTTATAATATTATTTAGCTCGAGTTTTGAGAATATACTCATCCAACATAATAAAAATTTCGAGATTCTGACTTTTCATTGCAATTATTTTTTAAATATGTAATATTAAATAATTTTGAATTAATAACAAATTAAAAAATAAAAATTAATTAATTAAAATATATATATATATATATATATATATCCCCATCACATGATTTCAGTTAAAGATGATGACTTAGCTAAGTGGGAATATAAAATTTCCTGAATCAAATATTTCTCTTACTAAACCACAATATTGTAGAACTATGCACATTTTTTCTATCTCTGTCACCGCTGTCACGGCGTCGTGCTACTTTCTTCCTATTCCAACAATATGAGAAATATAAATATTCTAGAAATAAGTAAGTTTAGAATTTCAAATGAATTGGGGCCGCAAATGTGAATTGAAATAAATCTAAATATTTTATCTTATTCATCTGCCAAATTTGCTCTGTATTATAGATCAATATGTGCGATCAGAATTCCTAACGTTAATTCACACACACACTCATATACATATATATCTATATATATACGTTTATCGTATATATGTTATAGTGAAACACCGAAATCTGGAGAAAGTCGACTTTCACCGTGAATGTCAACATTCACATAGTCGCTTGTTGTACGTCCGAATTATTTTCCAAGTACTCTTATTTCTGACTTACACCGGTAAATGTCGACATTCACCATCTACTAATGGTGAATGTTGAACACATAAGAATATTATATTTTCTCCGTAATTTGGTCACGAAAAAACGCACTTAAATTAAAAACTTAAGAATATAAGAACTTAAAACACACTGTACATTCAAAATGGGAAAGGAAAATAATAGAATTTAAAACTTACTAAATTACGTAATTCAAATCTTATTTATTGTAACAACTTAAACTCTTATGACACTTTCAATTGCACAAGAGGCCCTTGCTTTTACAACAGCATTTATTTGTGGAACACTTCCTTTTGCAATGACAGCGTGTACATATACTCCTCTCTTTTCAACCTACACCAGAGCACATCCGTGAGTGTCGACATACACCGGTGAGGGTCCGTATGTACAAGAATGTAAATGCAATATTCGATCTTTCACCAACGTATTTGGTGAATGTTGACATTCTCCGGTGAAAGTCGACATTCTCCAATTTCGGTCTTTCACGGCAACATATATATATATATATATATGAAATGTAATTTCTCATACATTATTTTTCCTTTAGTTTGGGTTACTGAAAATGATCTAACTCTTTGCAATTTTAAACGTAATTGTCTAGCCGTTTTGGAAGAAATTATTGATATGGTGGCACCACTGTCTACAACACAGTCTAGATGTTTCTTATTGGGCAAATATCCCGACACCTTTAATAGTCAACTACTGTGAGGGGTTTCTGGGGTTGGATCTATTGCAAGGGGCGTAACATTAGGTGTATCAGATCTCTCCCCTCTGAAAGGACAAACCTGAAACCAGTGAAAAGCATTTGGGATTCCGTTCCGGGTGCAAAGTCTACAGGGACTGGGTGGCAATGGCAATCTATTTTGAGAATTATGATGGCTTGTAAATCTTGGACCACTGAACCGATTATAAAAATTACTTGGTCTCTGAAAACGTTGGAATTTGTTGGGTCTAGGAGAATCTTGTTTCACAGTAGTTTCATAGCTTGAAGCTGAAATTCTACTTCTATTAAATCGATTGTAATCTTGGGGACTGTTCTCAATCGGAGTAACAAATCTGGGAGGTGCACTTTTGATTTGTTGATTTTCGCTAATCTTAATAAGCTTATGGACATGACTAAGCCAAGAGATGGGGTCAGAGGGTGCGTTGATCGTCATTAAGGATTTTAATTCTATAGGAAGGCCATCCGTCAGACCCTCCAAGATCATTTCATGAGTTAGATTTAATTTTTTACCAATATCTAATTTTTTGCGAAAATATTGCGTTATGTCCTCTTTATGATTTTACTTGTAATTGGCAAAATCACCAAACGTTGTTCAACTGGGGTCGAAAAAATTTTCCTTTAAAATTTGGACTAATTCCACATATTTAGTAATTTTATGGCAGTTTTTGACATATACGCTAAGTTATTACATTACCTTTTAGATATCGAGCTACATTATTAAGCTTCCACGTTTCATCTTTATCTAAATGAGTTTTGTTAAAGTACTCAAGCCATGAATTTATATCCATATCATTCTGCGCGTCAAAGGGAATTATACTTGTTTCAGGTTCAGCGCTAGCTGCCCTTAATGAATCATCAGGATCAGAGAGGTTTTCATTAGCCATTATTCTTTTAATAATACTTTCATAAATAAAACTAATAATACTTTCATAAATAAAACTAATAATACTTTCATAAATAAAACTAATAATACTTTCATAAATAAAACTAATAATACTTTCATAAATAAAACTAACTCAAAAATAATACTCTTTAAAATTTCCCAAAACGATATTAAAACCAAAATACATCCTTTAAATACCAAATTTAAAATACATTTGTACCAAAATAGTACTTTTTAAAATTTTCAAAATAAAAACACTATTATTAAATCAGTAATTATAATTCAATAATAATAATAATATCATTTGCATCGCCAATCTTTTTACTAATTGCTCCTGTTTGACTTATTGTGACGAGAATACGAGTTATGAAATCGATACGAAAATACACATTTCTGTGCACTCTTAATTAGATTTTCGCAAAACACTATCAATCACCACACAAGCACAAACTCTCGAGAGCAACACAGAACGGCGTAGACGTAGGGAAAGATTTTCATCCCCAAAAGTAGGTTAACGGTAAGAGCACATTTGATGAACGACGAACTTTCGATGGAAATACAGATCACGCATCACAGGGGCCAGCAGGATGCTTCTCTGGATGTAAAATAATCTGCAGAATACCAGAATACAGGTAACAGAAGGATGATTCTCTTGAAGCAAGAACGCCTAGCGAAAAATGTAGAAACATAGAAGTCGCACAGCGGCAAATTCATCTAAAGTGCGTAACATTTTATCCGTATAATCCTTGGGGTATCTTCTTTTTTAGATAATCCCTTTGAAGGTGGTATCCTACCGGCCTTCTGAAATGTAATTTCTCATACATTATTTGTTTTGTGCAGCCGGGGCAACAGGAATGAGACAAATTTTGGAATATAAAGTGGTAGGTTTATTTTAGCATCCATCTCACAAGCGTTCTCCTCCTACCTTGAGCAGAAGCCCTACTTATACATATGTGTGCGTCACGGGGCTCCTTCAATCAGCGATATTAATTGAAATCACGAGGTGATGCTATCTTCTCATCAGGAGTGTTCTTAAGTACTTTCTGTAATATGACAGATTTATGAGTTTGGCGATTTGGCGGGGGCCAACAGGTTAATATATTTTATACTAAAGAAAGGATTTCGCCAAAATTTAGGAACAGGGATGCAATTTAGGTATAGAATCGCCAACACATTATTAAGCAATATTAATAGAATTTAATTTAATCAATTGATTTAAAAATATCATTACATATATATATATATGTTGCCAATGGGCTTACATTCCAGCACCTCGATCTGTATTATCTTTTTATTTGTCAAAGAATTTAACTTCCAAAAAAATCTACAACCACAAGAGTTAAATTACTACAAACACACCTACAGATATATTGATGACCTTATTACAATTAATAATTTTGATAAAATTGAACACTCCGAGATTTATCCGAATTGTCTTACACTTAATAAAACTAATAATTCACAAAATAGCATAGACTTTCTAGATCTTCAAATCATTAACTACAAAAAAATTTTACTTTTTGAAAAAACAAGAAACTTCAATTTCAATACTAACAAATTAATAAATTGGAACTCCAACATATCCAAAAAAGTAATTAACAATACTATAATTCATCAAATACAACGAATTATAATTATATGCACAGATACAATAGATTTACAACGCGAAATTTTGCTCCTTATTAAAATTCTCAAAAATAATCTAATACCCATTCAATTTATCAACCATTGCCTTAAAAGAGCAGGCGTTAAATACTCACTCTAAATCATTTAACTGATAGGGATATCATAATTTGTTCCTAAACCTGAGAAGGCGGTATAAGTTCGATGACTATCAGTTGAAGGATTTGTATATAGTGTAATTACTCAATTGTATATATTGTAAAAAGCTAATTGTCTTCAGACTCATGCTGTTACTATACTGTTACTAAAAAAATGGGCCTATTTCATGACTTTAGTCTGTCTAATAGCTCTTGGACAGGGAAAATTCCTTTTTTCCTTTCTTAAATTCTTAATCATTGCGACACGACAATTAGCCAGAAATTAATTAATTTCCATTCACTAGTATTTTCAAAAAAATCTTAACAGACAGTCTTCCTCAAATAAGAACTCCACATAATACATCCCTCAAGAATTCCGAGTCCAACCCACTACCATAAATTACTTCACCGAAGTCTTACCGACTGATATTATTCAAAGCCCCCACTGCCGCTAAGAATTTTCGGACACCCAACACTTATGAGTCAGACACGAAGAGAACACTTTGCCAACTCCCCCACTAGAAAGAATGTAAGTTACTTAATACCTTTTCTGGCCTTTATATCTTCATGTACATTCACTGTTCTTATTATATATTATTTTTTACATTTTTTTATATTACTTTATATTGTCTTTGATTTGTTTTTACAAAGTTTGAATTATTTATCTTATTTTGTAATCTTCTATGTTTATTTCAACTTTACTTTGAATTCGATTTCATATTAACAATTTCCAATGTTTAATTTTTACAAATAATATAGAACTCAAATGCATAAACATGAAGGTGTCAGGGACGGTTACTCGTGTTATATCGGATTTCTCTACAGATTTTGCTTTTTACTCCAAATTGAATTGACTAAGTTGCTTCATAAGAATAAGTTCTTTGAGTATAAGCATTGGATCATAATCACTTCTATTCGCGGAGATATTTGGCCTGACTAGAATTGCCGGTTTGGCTTTAACTTATAACTCGAGTAAAGACGAAACACCTACGCATTTACGTATTTTTATCAATTATTGTTCGTTGAACGGGAGTTGGTTTGTTCCCCTTGAAAAATCAATTAATTTCCGATCAATGACAATGATTACATGTTTTTAATTTTCCTTTTACAAAGGAAATTTTATTCTTCATGATGATTTAACTCTAGTCCCCGTTAAAACATTATTAACATTTTGATTTCAAATTACTTCAAAACATCTATCGAAATATAACTTACCAGTATGGATTCACTCTTTTAAACTAATTCTACTTTAATTAAACTTAGGAGATAATATAATCAATTAATCAATATTGTTTAGGAAATAAGCTATATATATATATATAATCGTTTATTGAAATGCATGGTCGGAAACGCTTTCCTGGCGCCATAGTGACGAGAGACAACACAAGACGAACAGTGTAAAGATATTTCTATATTATTCTTAGCGCAGCGGAAACTAGGAAATAAGAACAAAAACACTGGATCGTCATCAAAGAAAGTATTCAAAACTTCCTTAGGAAAGTATCCTAAACATGGGTTTGGTAGGGGTAGTCCAGTGCATTGTTCAGCAAGATCACGAGACCTCACTTGCATTATCACTTCCTCTCGGGGTACGTCAACACATTAGTGCACGAAACCAACAGGAACTTGTGGCACATATCGTGGCAGCTGCTGGGAAAGTCCTGGGGATGCACAGTATTTTCCAGAACATCTTATAGTCGATGTGCGAGAGATGTGATACCTGCATCAGGGTGCAGGTCGTAATTGCGAACACCTTCTTTGAGGTCCATAAGTGTCTAATTTTGTTCCTATTTTTTTATTTCTCTTGTGCTAAGCATAATTGGTGTCCGTTCTTTCTTGTGTTTTGTGTTGTTTGTAACGGCCAGGAAAGTGGTTTCGGCCCTGTTTTGCCATTTCATTTTTCTTCGATGTCGTCTCTCTCATATATATATATGTGCATAATTACTTATGACTCAAGTGTTGCTACTATATGATGAAATTTACAAACACGGTGTTTAAAATGCTGCATATTCCCATCCGAAAATATCTTTTTCTTTTCCTCTTGCCCTTCAAATAAGAAATGTGTGTCCTTCATTGTAAAATCTCCTGGAACTTTAATTCTTCTTTTTTCGAGGACAATGGAGAAAATATTTCAGTATAGGCAGCTGTCAATATTCAAACATTACAATTTGAAAAAAATTAAAGTGATTTCGGCCATTAGCCGAAACGCTGAGAAAGGCTTAATTCGCATAAGGATTTAGGAAATACATTTTGAAAGCAAATTTTCCTTCAATAAATTTAATGGAACAGGCAAAAGAAATTACAGGGAACAATAAATATAGGAGAAAACAGATATTTCTTTTCCTAATTTGTTTTACTTTGTTTGATTTCTTTTTTTCTTCCTGTATAAATAATTAAAAGTTAAAGAATGCAACTGAAGAATGAGAATAAAATTTTCAATTGAAAACAAATGGTGGCAAAACTCCTAGTGCTGCTCTGCTGTACGACGAAATAGACCAGCAATATGTTCCGAATTTGGAATAACGAGAGAAAATTTGAATCCTGTACAGCCAGCGATGCAAAGAGATTGTTCTGAGAGAAAGATGACTTAAATGAGGAAACTCGGAGATAATTTAATGATGTGTAAGGTTACCTCTACAGGGATAATAATAAGAAAAGATTAAAATACAAAATACGTAAGTAAATTATACATAAAGTTAGTAAATTATAAAAATTGAAGAAATTTAAAATATCTGGCATGCGTAAGAATCAGTAATTGATTCAAAAAATAAATGAATCTAAAGCTCTCAAACTCATACTCGTTTAAATACAGGTTTTGCTGATTCAGAAAGAACGTTACGTGTATATCTTCTAAAATGCTTTTTCCATACTTTGTTTGTAGTTGTTTCATTTTTTATTTCAGTTTCATTTCTTTCTCCTATTTTGCAATTTTCGCCATTGTTTCCCTCTGTGTTTAAGCCAGCTGTTTATTATTACTATTATTATTATTACAACTTATGTAAAAATTAAGTAAGGAAAAGTAAGGCACTGAAACTTTGCAAATTATCACGCTCTACGTGAGATTCATGGAGGTCGCTTATTGCATACAAATCACGCCAAATTCTTTAACTTCTCTGCTTGGCTTTAGGTCCTTATAACGAAAACAACAAATTCGTCCTTTGTAGAAAAACATTCTGTCAGGCAATAAATCTACGGGGAGATTTTTCCCTATGAAACTGAGCCAAAAGTGTTATATAGTATCTAAATATGGAAGTGTTGTACATGTTAAACGTGATCGAAGTTGCATTACTTTCACTTTTTTACTTCTGAAATAAAGATATACTTATTCTTTTCTAGATTGGAAAACCCTCCTTGTGATCATGAAAAGGAGCAAAGACTGGAAAACGAGAAAGAACTAGAAAAGAAGCGAGAACCGGAAAAGATGCAAGAACTGGAAAAGAAACAAGAACTGAATAAAAAGGAAGAACAGGAAAAGAAGGAGAAACTGGAAAAGAAGCAAGACCTGAAAAACAAGAAAAAACTGGAATTGAAACAAAACCTAGAAAAGAAGGGAGAACTGAAAAAGAAGCAAAAGCTGGAAAAGATACAAAAACTAGAAAAGAAGCAAAACCTGGAAAAGAAGCAAGAACTGAAAATGAAACAAGAGCAGAAAAAGAAGCAAAAACTGGAAAAGAAGCAAGAACTGAAAATGAAACAAGAGCAGAAAAAGAAGCAAAAACTGGAAAAGAAGGAAGAACTGGAAAACAAACAAAATCTGGAAAAGCAACAGAAACTAGAAAAGAAGCAAGAACTGAAAAAGAAGCAAACACTGGAAGGGATTAAAAAACTAGAAAAGAAAGAAGAACTGAAAAACAAGAAAAAACTGGAAGAGATACAAAAACTAGAAAAGAAAGAAGAACTGAAAATGGAGAAACAACTGGAAGAGATACAAAAACAAGTAAACAAAGAAGAATTGAAAAGGCAGAAGAAACTGGAAAAAATGCAAAAACTAAAAAACAAAGAACTGAAAAAGAAGAAGAAACTGGAAAAAATGCAAAAAATGGAAAAGAAGCAAGAGCCGGAAAAGATGCCAGAACTGGAAAACATAGACGAGTCAGAAAAAACGCAATACCTGGAAAAGAAGCAAAAAACGGAAAAAAATACAAATCTGAAAAACAAGCTGGAACCGGAAAAGAACTGTCAAACCCGAAAAGGAAACCCGGAAACTGGATAACGACTGTAGAACGATTGATTTAATGACCAAACGAAGCAAGATCCGGAAAAGAAAAATAGAACAAATAAATCATATACCACTGCAAATAATACCACTGCAAACATTAAATATCAACGTCAAAAAAGTAAATACCCTTCTTCAAGGGGGCCTTGCAATATACTGTCATAATCCGGAAGATATAGAAAAAAATCAGTTATAACCTCATTGCCAAAACAGTTCCAAAAGACATAGTTAACATAAAATTTCCTGAAGCCAGAATACCAAAATGCACAATTCATAATATTCCAAAAAATTTCAACTCTGATGAACTGATTCAAATTATAGCCCAATTCAAATTATAGCCAAGAAATATAATCAAATATTTCCAAACTAAGACCTTTATTTAAACTGAATGATCAAAATAATACTGATAAATGGATCATAAAATGTCGTGGTCAAACTTTCCAAAATTTTATGAGTAAAAAACAAATATATATTGGATGGCGCACTAATAAAATAACCGAGTTTATCGGTGTACGCAGATGTCAAATCTGTCAGGATTTCTCTCATAAGACAAACAAACCAAAATACTCATTCTGCGGCGGAAAATATCATGTTTCTTGCTGTTATTCCCAAACACCGTACTGCATAACCTGTTGGATTAACAATGAAAAGTATGAAACAAAATTTGACTGTAAACATCCAGCTTTAGCTATTTCCTGGTCCACATATCAAACAGAAGTTAGACGAGTAAAATCCAATACATATTATCAACAATAATGCAAGATCCTGCAGACTATCTATAGACCCTTTCCATCAATAAAAAGAATAACAATGGCATCCGCTTTCTCAAAATAAATCTTCAAAGATCAAAGACCGCCACCAACCAACTATGTCAGTATCAAGTAGATTATCTGGCAGATTTTATTATAGCACAAGAATCTTATTGCATCACTGGCAAATTAGGAAGAAGTCCAAATAACTGGGCAATTATTCAACGTCATGTTTCAATTGCTGTTTTATCTCCTCGTACAGCCATATTCATTCCAAACAATAAATGGAATTCTACAATAATTATTAATACTCGAGATATAATCACAATTTCAATCAATACTAATGCATCTCAGCTTCTTATTACTAGTATCTATATATCTCCGTCAAAAATCCAAATCAAACCTTATCCATACTAAATGAAATCTGACAACAATATTAATAGTCCGCATGTTATTAGTGGAGACTTAACTGGCAAAGTACTTAATGGGATTACTTAGAAACCGATCACAGAGGAGGAATACTTGAAGAATTTTTAAATGCAAACAATCTCATTCTACATAATCATTTTACTGACCGACCTACCTTTGATAATACCTACAATAAATATTGGTCTGATCTTCTTATTTCTACAACACATCTTGATAATAAAATTAACAACAGATCAATATTAGATGAACATATCGAATCTGATTACAAATATATCTCTTTTGATATAACTGAATATACGTCCTTTACTGCACTTACAAGATTTAAAATCAATAATAACAAAGAAAAGAAATTTCAACAATAGTTCAATCCAATTTCAAATGACTTTCTAAATTCTATTATTCTGTGTACAACCAAAACAGAACTTAATAATATTACCAACGAACTTATCAGAAAGTTTTAAGATACCTACGAACATACCTTCTTCAAAAGATCATCAATACCCATTATAAAAATCAACTGGTGGCGAAAGAACTCCGCCAAGTAAAACACAAAACAAGAGCATTACGAAGAAGACTCAAATCATCGCAAACTGATGAAGAACGACTCAACCTACTTCAAAAATACAAAAAACGAAAAGCCTCATATAACAAGCAAATAATATCTGCAGAGCTTTAAGCATGGTGCAACTATTGTTCAAACAACCTGTATAGGTATGGCTCATTGTACAAAATTGAAACCAACAAAATCTTCCACCCAACGCAACTTACAGTCACTAATACGGGAAATAATGATACGGGATAATGTTCGAAGATCACTTTAGAAAACTTCCTAGATGTTATTCTACCAAACGAAAGCATATATGATGATTCAACTGAACAAAGATTAATTCGTTGTAATCTACTTCCAAGAAAATGATAACACATTTACAGCCATGAAACTCAATCTATTTATTAAAAAACTCAATAACAAAAATGCTCCTGGACCAGACAGAATCTGATATCAAATTATACATAAACGTAATCCTAAGCTAATTCTCCTCTGCAATAAATGTCTCCAACTTGGTATTTTTTAAGACTGCTTAAAAACAGGACAAATCACACTCTTCCTCAAAAAGAAAAAAGCTCCTGATAATCCTAATTCCTATCGGCCAATTAAACTTCTTCAAGCTCTTGGAGAAATTCTTGAACGTTGTATTATAAGAAGACTTGAATACCAATTTCACCATCAAAAATTCATCAAGGAAAATCAGTATGGATTTAGGCAGCAAAAACCTACCATTCATGCAACCAGTGCAGTCCTAAATCAAATCGATGTTAATAAAATCAATAACCTACACTCCGCAATAATCAGCTTAGATCTTAAATCAGCCTTTGATTCATTATGTCGGTACTCAATTTAAGAAGCACTTAGAAATATTGAATGTCCTTATAATATCAACAAATTATCAATAATTTCCTTGATAATCGGCATAGTCTCATTTTATATAATAATACTTTAATCGGAAGAAAACAAGTTCGTGGATGTTCACAAGGCGCATGTATGAGCGCAGAATTATGGAATATTACATTTAATAAAATTATAAAATGTGCTTGGCTTCCTTTTGCTAAAATTACTGCTTTCACCGATGATGTCGCATTTGTTATCAGTGGAAGGTCCCATTTAATCCTTCGAAGAAATTGTCAAGAAATAATAGCCATATTCCAGCAAGAATGCAAGAAAATTAAACTTGAAATTTCATCCTCCAAATCTAGAATCATGACAAATCATAAACCTGGACAAAATCTTACTAAGCAACTTTCTGTTAAAATAAATGGCAAAAAAAATCAAGCATACTAAATCAATCAAATACCTAGGAAATTATAATACATCAAAACAAAATTTTATCGAATATCTCAAAGAACTGAAAATTCGTACACATTATAAGTCAAAAATCTTCGAAATGTGCATGGCACAAACTGGGGTTTAAATCGCTATATCACCAAATTACTATATTGTACAGTAATAACCAAAATGATTACCTACGGCTCTGCAATCTGGACATTCCCTATGACCACAAGAAAAGAAAACATTCTTACCTCAACAC
The DNA here is from genome assembly GCF_044657685.1 of Stegodyphus dumicola. Classification (NCBI taxonomy): domain Eukaryota; kingdom Metazoa; phylum Arthropoda; class Arachnida; order Araneae; family Eresidae; genus Stegodyphus; species Stegodyphus dumicola. The sequence goes on along the minus strand of NC_140778.1, from coordinate 7,577,248 downwards.
AACGACAATTTACACTTAATATTTCCAAAGGATTTGGAACTACCTCCAGTACTGCTCTTAATATCTTAGCTGGAACTATTCTACTCATGTGAAATCCATTCAAGAAGCAATTTATTCTACACTATATCAACTTCGCCATAATATTACTTATAACAAAACCATATACATCACAGTGGATTACGAAATGTGCCCTGCTCCTTACAATAGACATCTCCTGCTGTATCACACCCAAAAATAAAAACAGCAATATAAACTAAAACTAAAAATAATTCAATTGAAGTATTTAATTATAGAATTAAATATTATTACTGACAGTCAATCTGCCATCTATGCTATCTCTAACAAAGAAAATCAGTCTTCTATTGCTTATGGCATCAATTACCTCTCTAAGAAAAGAGATAATTTAAAAATTCATATATCATGGTTAAGAGCCCATAGTAGAAATGCTGGTAACGAAACATTCGACAAACTTGCCAAAGAAGCTGTTCCTAATCAAGAAAACAATTTTCTATATACGAAATGTCCCAAATCTTATCTTTCCATAAAAGAACAAATTAACCAAATATGCCAAGAACAATGGAATAATGCATCTACAGGTCGACGAACTTACTAGTTCTACCCCTATTGCAATACTGACACCAAGAGTACATAATCCTTTTTAACATGTAATATTACTGGCCATGGGCCATATCCTGTTTATTTCCATCAAAGAAACTTAATAGACACTGACTACTGTATATGCGGCTAGAAAGGAGACAGTGATCACTATCTTTTCTCATGTTCTCTCAAGAAAGATATTCATATTCGCGCATCCAGAAATATTGATATATTATTCAAAAGAACGATCAGCAAACTTCAACATCTTCATTCTAATATGAGACAAATTCACCAAAACTTAACACAATTGGATTAAATCTATGCAGAGTAACCCCATCTACAACAGATGAAATATAACAAAATATTTATTTTCCAACCTTGCAGAATTTTAAGATAATTATCGATGTTTGTCACAAATACTTATTTGTACTGATCGTAACAAAAAAGCCTTACAAAATCCATAATAAACAGACTGAATTATAAAAATTGAGTCGTGAGAGTAAACTAGAACTGAAAAGGTGAGTCATGATATTGATTTGCTGTGTCATGACAAAAATGAGCTATGAATATTGTATGAGTCATGTAAAATATATGAACTTAAACAAGGAACTTTTTATGATCTCTGTAATCATGAACACTTTAATGACTCACGAACTCTGCCTAATGATCACTGAAAACTATTTGTGATGATGAACTCTAAAATGCAATTTTATTCTCTTCTACATGTTATACTTCTATTTTATTAATTTTATTATACGATACATCATGTATTATCCTATATTTTAGTACTTTATTCAAAATTATAATTTTATTATATGATATATTATATACTATTCTATACTTTATGTATTATGCTATATTTTATTTCCAATATTTTAAGTATTATTCTGAATTTGCCATTATATATTCTATGTTTTAGCATTTTATTCCAAATTTGGAAAATTCAAAATTTTGTTATAATGGCACATTATGTCTTATTGTATACTTCATGTATTATTCTATATATTTTTCCTTCTATATTAAGAATTATGCCATATGATATCTCTACATATAATAAAAGAAAGAGTCTGTCTGTTTGTTGTGTGTGTTTCTTTCGTTCACGCTGCGCGTAAGCTAATAGACCCACGGCGAGAAAATTTGCTACATAGGTGTATCTAGACAAGAGCCAGTGCACCTCGAAGCGACTTTTTCGAAATTCAAATTCGAATTTTTTTATTTTATGTTTTGTGACGAAATCGCGTCATTTTGAGACATAATGGACTATAGGAAAGCGAGATTTTATTCTATAGCATTTTCAAATCGTCATGAAACGTAAGCACTTAGATATGTTACGAACTTAAAATAAATTTCCTGTTTCAATAAATCGATTAAATACGAATTTATTTAACAAAGGGAGCTGAACATCTTTTCAACGGGATATTTTCTAAAAAGGTTTATTTTTAAAAATGTACAGTTTATTTTTCTTCGATTTTGGGACACGTTAAATTTTCATCCTTGGGACTGCTTTTACAAAAAGAATTTTGGAAAACTGATAATATTTTGTACTTTAAAAAAAAAGTTTAAATGAAGCTTCCGAGTACGCTTCGCACATCTCACATCTTTAAAAATGTGATTTTGGCAACAATTTTCCTGTCTTATTGTTGTTGATAGATTTTTGATGAAATCGCATAATTTTGAATAGTTTCATTCTTTCAGAAATATGGGTTTGGCAACAATTTTTCATCGCATTTCTTATGTCACTGTTTTTAAGAGATTGGCATATTTCAGTGCCATTTATATATATATATATATATATATATATAATACATTTTTATTGATTTTTTTTTTTTTTTTGATAACGTTGTTCTGTAGAGTAAAATTCTGAACGGAATTTTAAGTTTTTTGAGTTGTTTTCATGTTATTTTTTGCGTATTTCACTGTTTGTAAGATACTGAAAAGTTTTGCATAATTAATCTTCAACGGAAAGTTGATTGATTTTTTATTAGGATAATAATTATTTGTATTAAGGGATATAGCTTATTTCATTGTAATTTTTTTCTCTTGAAAATATAAGATAAAATATCATTAATTATACTTTGCTTTCCAGAATTTTTTGTTTTTTGTATTCTTTTGCATTATTTTTTGCTCATTTCCCTGTTTTTAAGATACTGAAATGTTTTGAGTGATTTTTTAGGAAACAAAAGTTCTTAACCTCCTTTATACCATTTGAGTTCTTAAGATTTTGTAAAGGGAAGTTGGTTAATTTTTTTATTAGGATAATTAATATTTATATTAAGTTATATTGCTTATTTCATTGTAATTTTGTTATACGTAATAAGATTTTTTTATGAAGTTGTTCCGCAGAGTAAAATTCTACGCAGTTTTTTAATTTAACGTTTGGTGTTTCTTTCAAGCATTTTTCCCGTACATTTAAAAGCCAGACGAAGGCTGGCAGCGGAGCTGCTAGTATTCTATACAAGCTTGATGTAAAACTTGTTTTATTAGATTTCGATCCTTTCCCAACAGCACAAAGTTTCGAGATCTGGTCTCATCCGGTGGGCTAATAATTGATTTACCCACTACAATATTATAACTACCTTTTAATGACCTTTTTCTAGTTTTCTTCTTTTCTTCTATTAAACGTTCTCCCTTTTTGTCCTACTCACTTAAAAACTAACTTCTAAATCTCTCTTTAAAGAACTATCAGCAGGTTTATTCTTCTTCTGGCTTTCCCTCCGTGCTGTATTCGGTTAGTGATTGGAAGCTATACCTGTGCAGTCTTTAATGAAGCTCCACCACTTTTACCTGTACATGTCTGTACCTAAATGAAACTGGCTCGTTTTGATGTTATACTATTGAAACACCAAAAAAAATCTGATGATTTCTTATTTAAGTTATCGTGATTATGTGTTATAGTGATGAAGAATATGATTAATTGAGTATGATGGTAATAAAACTTTATGTGATAGTACTTTTTATTTAGGTGATTTTTTTTTTATTTGACGACTTCAATGATGATGGTGTAAATGATATATGGATTAGTTTGATTAGTATGGAATGAGGATGTGATTTGTGTGATGGTGGTTTATCTTATTCTGACGATGGTGATAGTGATACGATGGTTTAAAATGATGATGTGTTTTGTGTGGTGAGGAATATTTAGATGATTTTGATGATGATATAGATTTGACTGATGACGATTTTATAGCTGATATGATAGTGATTTATAGAATAGTTTAGAGGGTTTCGGCAGTGAAGACGATGGTTAAATGACGATGAAGAAGAAGATGATTTGGGTTTCATTGCTTTCTATTTAGGTGAACTGGACGATTGTAATTTGTCTATCTCGACGATGAGGTTAGTGACGATGATATATCCGACGGTTTAAACTGATGGTATGTTTTGGATGATGGGGATAATTTAAATGATTTAGATAATGATTTTGATTTATCTGGTGATAATTTTATAATCTATATTCTGGTAATTTAGATGATCATATACATGGTTTAGATGATGAATATACTGATCAAATGAGAGTGATGTTCTTGATGATGAAGATTTAGATTATACTGATTTTTTAGTTGATTTGAACGATGATGATTTATCTTAATTTGGCTATGTTTTCAATGATGCTGATGACGATGATATATATATGATGGTTTGAAATGATGATGTGTTTTGGGTAGTTATGACTATTTAGCTGACTTAGATGCTGATTTAAATTTAGCGGATGAATTTGATTGGATTTTGGAGATTTATATTTAGATTATGATTTCAATGGGTTAGATACTGTCGATAATGATTATTTAAACAATACTAGAGTCATCTGAAAAATCAATTTCCCTCACATCTTAAAAAAAACAAAGCACTATTACTTTTAAAGACCTACTGCAAAAGATACAGCTATATTTCATCTGCTTCTCAGCATAACAAGCATCGGAACTGTACCAATTGTCATGTTGTCAGTTGAGTATATTCAGTCCTGTCTCATAGAAGTCTGCCGCCTGGGAAGCAAGGCAGCCTGTCATAGTTGCCTGCAACATTTCTCCTGTGGTAAAGTGATGCCCGGACAGGAAAGTCTTCAGATGCAAGAACAAGTGGAAATACTTGAAAGCAAGATGGGAGTTATAGGATGGCGGATCAGACACCTATGGAATTCGCCGTATGCGTCAAATGTTGTCGAGGTACAACACAACACCAACTGAATACTGATCACCCGAAACCATTTGTTCTGAATTTTGACCGCATCACCACTGGCCAAGAAGTTAATGAGCAGAATGACTTTGTTGTACCAGAATACCTTGCACATCAATTTCCGTGCATATAGTGTCTGCGTGAAGTTCTTCCTGCACGGGGATCCCCTGTGACACCAATTGATTGACAGTTTCTAATTCCTGGGGTGAAGTGAGCATTCTACATCTCATCACCTGTAACGATGCTATTGCGGTACTTGTTACCGTCATCGTAGTATGGCTAGAGAAGGGTCAATGCTACTGCCAGGCGTTTCATTTGTTGTTGGTGGTGTCAGGTTCTTGGGCACACAACTAGCTGACAATTTTCTGATAAACAGAAGTGTTTTGTGGCGATTTCACGCACCACAATTCGTGATATCCGAGGGAAATGGCTATTGAATTGTGCAACTGTAAAGTGAAGATTCTGCAGAATGCATTGACACACATGTTCAATAAGGCGGTGATTGAAGACGGATGACCAACGGCAGCGCTGTTCATCATGGATATTTTGCTTATCTTCTTAAAACTAACGACGAAACATTAGCTTGAACATTAGCACCAACGACGAAACATTAGCTTGCTGATCATGTCTGATCCTTATACAAAGTGCAACAGAAATTTGATTTCGATCGATACACTACCTTCCGTGCGTTAATGTAAGCATTAGAACAACGTTAATGTAAGCGGTCAGGAAATTACAGCTGCTGCATACGATAGTCACACATACAAACTACCGGCTTCGCGTTTCGGTCCTTCTCAGCGCCATCGTTTGGCGGATATGGGAAACTGACTTTCCCGATGAATGTCGTATATAAACACTGTGAAATAAGTTGCCCCATGACAAAAAATATGGTGAACATAATGAACGACTTCAATGGATATATAAAGCTACCGAAAACCATTTGCGGATTTATGCTTGTTGCAGACGATAAGTGATTGCTTCGGTATCAAGTTAAAAAAATACGAAACTTGACTGATGGAAAGAACATAAAACCCGACTGATTCAAAGAACACAAAACTTGACTCTCGAAGAATATAATATTTGACTGTCTGTAACAACATGAGCATTTCCTTGTAAATAGATAAATGCGAAATATGACATCGATGAGAAATTCAGAAAACGCTCTGAACTTTGTAATAAATAATTCTGTGATAAATTTCCGATTGTGTGTTGAAATTGATTAGTCTTAAATTTTTTGTAAACCGATAAATTTCGTTCGATAAAATGATTTTATTATCTTCTGGCTTTAGTTCTTTGTGTTTAAGTTCTGAATATTCTAAATTAAACGCAAATTTAGTCAATCAAGTAAAAATATTATCAATATATATTTTTGAATTAATTACGTAATTATTTATCATCCCGGACTTTCTGCACTTATTGTTATTTACGCTTATACATTATCTCTTGTTTTTAATGATATTTTGTACTGTTCTAAAACACAGCGTTGTTATTCGCTTGAATGCATATAAATGGATTTTTACGAAGAAGCTAATACTCAATTATTCTCAAACTAACCAGATCGTATACATTGCAACGCATTTTTCTCAAACAAAATGTAGAAGATTCAGTGATTTGTCATGGTGCTGAATACATTAAACCTTTTTATCCACCCATAAATATTATATTCTTTCTATTCCAGAACGCGAAGCAGTCAAACAGTTTTCAGTCAAACAGTTTTCCTCTTTTACGAATAGAACAATTCTACGCTTAGCTTTCGCTTTAAAGCTTTCTAGAAAATTTTTGCGTATCCTTTAATTTTATTTAGTATGCAATATGTATAGTCTTGAAGCGAATCAAGAGTAGTTTGAGTAAAACCTAAATATTTCTTTTAGAAACTATAAAGAGAATGTTGAAAGCAAGCACAATCGCTTAACTCTGGAAGATTTTATTGCATTTATATTGTCATAAATTTTGAAACTTCGGATTCCAACTTTTTTTTTGTTCGTTTAGAGTTAGAATTCCCTTTGAGATCTTATTGGCGAGGAGTAAAATAAGTCAAGATTTATAGAAAGAAAATAACTGAAGATTCTATGAAAAAAAGTAAGTCATGTTCGCCTTTAATAGTGTCCCGCTGAAGAAGATTTGACTTTCGTAATTCCCTCCTTACCGTCATGAAATTTTAAAGAAACCATTTTATTTCTCAGTATATATAGAAACACACCATTATCTCAAAAAAGTTTAAATTCGTAATGTCTTGAAAATTTAAATAAATTGGAATTGAAGTTTGGTCATGCCGGCATTTGCTGTTGTCGATCTATTTAAAATCTCTGTCTGGTGATTGATACCAAAATTAATTAAATTTTAATATTTTTAAAGTAAAGTTAGAAGCATATCGCCCCGGTGCCTCTGTATTGATATCCAAAGAATTTTCAATAATTTTATCCTCAGTTCATATCTAGACAGTTATGTCTTTATCTTGTGAAAAGACCCTTCTACTTAATTCTTTCACAAGAAAGTCACATAATGTCAGTTCGCGCGGTGTCATAAAACCAAGTGGTAGCTTAACTCCCAACATAAGATTAAATGATATTCTTATAATTCCATAATCCCGTTACAGGAGGATACTGAAGAAAATATATTAGCACATGATAGATCAATCCTACTCTCAAAACAGTAATTTAAGTTCTACAAAGAATATCCTATCAAACTCTGTCAGCAATAGAAAATTAAAATCCAACACATTTTCAATAATTTTATCCTGATAGTCATGTCTTTATTTTGTGACAAGACCCTTCTAATTAATTCTCTGAGAAGAAAGTCGCATAACGTCTTCAAAACCTAAAATTAGCTTAACTTCCAATAAAACCTAGAGGTAGCCTAAAATCTAATGTATCATTAAATGACATTCTTAGAATTCCATAATCCAGGTACAGGAAGATACCAAAGACCTGTAACTGTAATTCTACTCTTTTGCTTTTCAGAAATCTCGAGAAAACATAAACTAGCAGAACTTTCTCGCGACCGGTTAAAATCCAGACAGGGAACATGTTATCTCAGTTCTTGTTTAGTGAGCTATTATTGTTCATTTAGGTTCTGTTGTTGATCGGATTAGCTTTCTCTGCGCTGTGGAGTACTTTCTATTTAACATTTTAGTAGTTTAAAGTATGGCTAGTATAAGATAAATCATTTTACCGGACAGCAGTATAAAGATATAAAGTAGCATTGGACAGTATGGGGACTTAATCCTGAATATTAGAGCGACGTCTTGCAATAGAAAATGTTTCGGATTCTCGATTTATTATTCTACATAATATATTGATGTGTTGCAAATTAAGCAGCTTAAATAATAATTAAGATCCCACAGCGATTGCACTGAGAAGCAAAATGTCTAGCATCGACCTGCTTCTCGATTATTCCAGATTAACTTGCGAAAGCTCAGTGAAGCAAGAGCTATACATAATGCAGCTATTTACGATTTCTGCTATAATAAACTGAAATTTAATACAATAATTTAACACTATATATCAGTTTACGAAAACGTGATGATACTTTTGAGAAATTTTCTTTAATTCCCCAGTAAACTAAAAAAATTAAAAAATTAAAAAAAAAATAAATAATAAATAAAAAAAATACGATAGATTATATAATGATATGACTAACAAAATGATGCCGATGACGCATTTAATTTTTACCTTTTTATTAATCTAAATAAATATGTCATTGAGTTTCCCATAACTTATAGTTTTTCAAATTAAAAATGTTCAATAATATAATATGTGACTATGGTATTTTTAGTATGGTACTATTCAATTAAGGCAAAGCACACGAGGGTAATCTGCCTAAAGGGAGGGATGCCTTTGTGGATGACTTTCTAAGGGAAACTGGCTCGTATACACGCTACACATGGGGAAAACCACAAAAACGACCATGCAGCCAGCCCTTTCGCGGGATTCGAACCTCGGACCGAACAAGCAGTGTTCAGCCTCTGTACCGCTCGGCCACTGGTGGGTAACATGTGATTATGAAAGCTGTTTAAAAGAAGAAAAAATCTTGCACATTCGTCAGGCATACGACGGGTACCTGCTTGAGGAAAAGGATGCGTTTGTAGATGACTTTTTCAGGGAAAGTGGTTTGGTATATTCCACCTAAAATTCTCCAAAATACCAAGCAACGAACGCATTCGCCGGAATTCAAATTTAGGCAAAACTACCAGTGTTCAGTTGCAAAAGAGAGTTGCATCCATGAACAGGCAACATGTCTGAAATTAGTATTTTTTGCATCCAACAGTGATATGATTTTCTGATATAATTTAATGGAATATCACTGTAAAAGAATGGGAATCTTCTTTTTTTTTCCCTTTTGTAAGGAGATTTTTTTCCGCTTTGTTTTCAACATTTGGTTGAAATGCAAATTAAATAAATATTTATAAATGCAGAATATTGGATAGCTATTGATGATTTCGAGATTCAGTTTCTGAAATCGATTTCATGTGTCATTTCCTTAAAAGGTGATACTGAAACCAACTTTCGAGGAGTAAAATGATTACTAGAAAAGAGTTTCCGATTTCTTTCATTCTTTTATTCCCATTATAAATTTATCCCGTAGATCTTAGAATATTTTTCTATCCGTAAGCGATGATTTGCTTTCCGAGAAAATTTTCTGAAAGGAATAAATTACTTAGTCTTCAAACCATGGGAAAATCTTGCCATCGCCGGTAGTTAATTCTCTTCATTTACTGAGATAACCTGCTTTGTTATAAGTATGGTACTTGTTTTCTGATTTTTACTGAATTTGCATGCTCAAAGCTATCTAAATAAAGAAACGCTATTGTGAATATTATGGTATGAGTACATATATGAAAGGGTTATATATTTTTCAGAATTCTCCTATGAGCTGTTTACTCTTAGGGCAGAAAGAGGAAAAAGCTTGCATACATCTCCATTCCCGGAAACTAGACAGTACCGAAAACATTACTAGACAGTCCGGTTTACCAAACAATAGAGTTTATCTGATTCCTAGTTGTAAAAGCTGACAGTTATAAATTGTTATGTTCATGGCGACCTTCAGAAGGCATCAAATTACTTCAAAAGTTCAGCTCCCTTTTCAAAACTCTCTTCTATTTCAGATGAATAAAATCATTTTGTACGTTTCTAAGTTTATTGGATAAAATAGAGCATGGAGTAAGACAGCATTTGTATACATAATAAATTTTGTTGACAACATTATTTCACGGGGGACGTTCTTCGTGGAGGACGTTTTAAGGGAAACTGGCTCGTATACACGTTACACATGGGGAAAACCACGAAAACGCCCATGCCGCCAGCCCGTTCGCGGGATTCGAACCTCGGACCGAACTACCAGTGTTCAGCGACTTTACCGCTCGGCCGCTGGTGGGCCAAATATATGGGATGAAAAGGTAACTTATGCCAAACTTAGGTTTGTTCTTTCCTACCAGGCCAATTTTGGACTAAGGACCAAGATGTTTAAAGCACAATTACATCCACATAATCGAAAATAATTGAACAAATAATAGAGCGGAATTGCAAAGCCTGTATTCAAAGGAGTCGTTCAGGTACATTTGAAGTAAAGATTTCATCTATCGAAGCGTGCAGCATACAAGGGGTAACCACTAATGGAAATCGAGAGATAGAGCAGTTTTTCCTACTCTGTCACACATTGTTCTTAACAGCTGTAAGAACAGGCAGGACATTCGTTGTTTAGGAACGTGTTTTTCTTACTTGTTCTCATGCTTTATCTAGCATTCTTTCTATTCCCATTATTGGTGCTTGAAAAATCCGGAAACCGCCTCCGGTGTTTCTCTGTTTTTCAATGAAACTGTAATTCCAGCCTGAGCTGGGCTGAAATCGGATATTTTACTTTATTATTTAACTTTTTGTAATTTATTTAATTTGCTAATATTTTTATTTATTTATTAACATTTTATTTAATTTTAATCATTGACGTTTTATTATTTTATGTATGTATTTTTGTCATCATTCCGGACGGTCTTCCATAAGGCTATGAAATTTTAGAAATTAGACCCTGTGTAATAGGTAATGTTAAACTACGATATATAGTTTTCCCTCTTCTTAAAATGCGAGGAAGGCACGAATTACACCCGTGTATTACATCTTTTCATAAATCAAATAAAAATTTAGAAATATAATTATCGCTTTTAAGTAACTCAGTTTACTAAACAATTACAAATTGAATAAATTGAAAGGAAAATTAAAGATCTTAGACTCTGCAGAATGCTTCGTTTCTCTTCTCAAGACGGCAGGGAGAAATGCGCATGTTTGCGGAACCCAATAAAATGAAATGAATGTAACAGTGAAAAATTTTTAGAAAGACTCTACTGAGGATGTTTCTAACAATAGAAATGCAGAACTAATGCTCGACCTTTTAATGCTATAATTCGTTTCGAGCTGATTTATGTGTTAAGTAAATAGCAATGCAAATTTAATTTTAGGAAGTAGACACTTGATATCATCATTTTTAATTAAAAGAAAAGTAATAATAATAATAACAACTTTATGGCATTTCTAATTTAAAAATTATTTTAAATCTTCTAATTTTAAAAACTTTGATAGTAAAATTTTCATTGAGATATTATGCTATAAATTTTCAGACTGCAATTTTCGAAAATACCTATTTTTTAAGTATTTTTCGGTACTTATATTAATACTGATAAACATAATATAGAAAGCACCAAACGTAGCTATGATGTATTTCAATTTGTCCTTAGTATTTTCTCACATATAGTATTAACACTTTGTCTACACGTTTCTAATGTTTCACCATAGTAAGCCTTCTCTTTCCGAATGTATTCAGTTCCTTTTCGCTTTCGTTTTCTTATTCTTCTTCTTTTTATTTTATTTATTAATTTATTTAATGTTACCATATCCTGAGTTTTACTCTAGCTATTAGCTAGAGTAGCTACTAGCTAGCATTCATTATAATACATTCATTATATTCATATAGCTACTAGCTAGCATTCATTATAATACATTCATTATATTCATATAGCTACTAGCTAGCATTCATTATAATACATTCATTATATTCATATAGCTACTAGCTAGCATCCATTATAATACATTTATTATATTCATATAGCTACTAGCTAGCATTCATTATAATACATTCATTATATTCATATAGCTACTAGCTAGCATTCATTATAGTACAAAAGCTAATATAGTATTCATATAGCTACTAGCTAGCATTCATTATAGTACAAAAACTAATATAGGTTGTCAATATCAACACATTTTTATCTTCAATAAAATCCACTAATTCGATTGATGCTGTAAAAATTACAATTTAATACTTTAGCCAATTATTTTGATTATAGTGATTTAAATTCGATTTTAAGCAACATATGCATTCTTTTAGAAAACGCGATATATTGAGCACCGCTGTTACAAGTAAATACTGTACATTCAACCATTTCATAATATGTAAATGTAGCATAACTTCTTTTCGAGTGCTTGCACTAAGAGTCTCCTTCAAGTAAACCTTAATGAAACTTTATTTCATGAAAATTTAGAAGTATTATAAAAGCCTCAGAATTATTTCCATTGCAAACTTTTATGAATTATGCAGAAAAATATATAAGAAAAACATCAATGAGAAACTATTATCGAATATACATTTTATGACAGTAGTAAAACATTTTTTCAGTACCGAAGGTATTAAAAAGCTCAATATTGTGATAAGCTAAATAAAATAAAACGTATTAAAAGTTTAATATTGTGATAAGTAAAAGTATACTAATCTATAACACTCATTTGATATTTTTGCCATTAGAACTATAATGTAATTCTAACCGTTAAAGTAACATTGTATTTGTATTAACTAGAATTATAATTGTAATTTCAATTAAATTTATCAGTACTCGTTGTTTTCTGCACCTTCAGGGAGACGCATTATTATTATTATTATTATTATTATTATTTGTTTCTATTATATAAAATACTGTCCTCGGAAAAAAATGTCTCTAGACATGATTCTGTCTCCAAAATTAATGGATGAGATGAACAGAAATAATCTTGGAACAGCCTTTGGGTAAATGCTGTGAGTATGCGAAATCTAAGACTTTAATTAAACTTCGACCATCCTGGGGACTACACTTTCTTAGAATATTGCCATTCGACAAATTATAGGACCTTCCATTTATCTTTAAAGTTTAAGCTATCTGTTATTGACTGAGAAAAGCTGGTAACTCATTGTAGTTACTTTGTAGTTAAAACTACAACTAATGCAGTTAAAACTACAACGAATGCAGTTATAATTGTAATTTTGCCGCCCCGATGGTATAGTGGTTAGGGAAGTCTGAGTGCGATACCGAAGGGCCTGGGTTCGAATCCCGGAGATGGCATGGTTATAACTGTTCGTCCTTTCATAGGAGGCGATGGTGGCCCACATGTTAGGTGCCTCAATAATAAAAAGACCATCCCATCTGGCTTTGTATAGACTAATGGACTGTGTTATACTGTAACTGTTCACAATCTGCCATTGGGTAAAATTTTTAAAAAAAATTGTAATACAATGATTGTTCGAATTACAATATAACTTCAAAGCAATTAGATTTTTCGCTCAGCAGAGTAATAAGTCTGATTTTGAATACTACTAGTTTCAAATCGGATGCCAATTTTAGCAAACAATCTAAATGTTTAGATAGCTCCGTGGATTTCCTTATGTGTAACATGAATACAAATTATTTTATTTTAGAAAGTTCTCTATGAGTACATCATTCTTCTTAAACGTTTCGTTGCATTCAATTAAATAAAGATCTTGTCCTGCTTTTATTAACGGGTGATGTGAACATGAGCCAGTTTCCCTTAGAAAGTCATCCACAAAAGCATCTTTGCAGGCTTTACCGTAATCCAAATAATATAACAATCAGAGATGCATAAAAACACCTTTATTTGTTGCTACGTGAAACAATGATGCAAAATAGTTCATGCAAGTACTTTCACTTGTAACTGAATAATGCATTTTAACTATTTATGGAAAATATGTGTTATGTTGAATAAAAGACCAATTCGTATTTTTTTTTTTTTTTTTCTTCCTAATGGCAGGTAGTAGCCGTTTATAGACATTGATCATTACTAAGGCCGGTCATGTTATTAAGGAGGGAACTAATACGTGGGCCACTGTTGCCCCCTATGAAGAAGACGAACAAATTACATTCATGCCCTATCCGGGATTCGAACCCAGGCTCTTCGGTACGGCAACCAGAGTCACGATCCACTTTACTGTCTGGGCGGTAATTCATAATAAATGGATTTAGTAAAATGTCTAGTACACACAGCAATTAAGCATACGGATTGCTGATCAGAATCCTTTTTACCAGCTAAAGAAATAAGTTGGATAAAATTATGAGACTTAGTTTAGTCCTTGATGATCCTCTTTCTGAAAAGAAAAGGATAAATTTAATTTTTATGATTTATTTCTTGTGTAATGTAAACAATACAAGCTTCCCGTAACAAATCCTTTGCGAAAACATCCCTTTGCACTGGCATAACTCTTTGCTTGCTTTTTCTTAATCTTGTAATTTAAGTTCACATGTATATCGAAGATCATAAACATACATATTTGCTTATTAACGTTATGTGCATTTCGTTCTATATAAAATATTTCCTTTAAATAAACTCCAATTTATGCTGGTACCACAAACTACAATATATGTAAGATGATTCAGAAGACATGACAGAAAATATTAATATTTTTCTTATAAGTGATTATCCCGTTGTATTATTTAAAAACTCATTATCCAAAATGCAAAAACATTTCGAATATAATACTGTAATTTTCAAATATTATCACGATTTCCTTAGCCTATGTCACTGAAATTATAAGGGGCAGTTGTTTTTCTGATTAAATAGTTACAATCATCTGCTGCGCAATTTTAAGTAAGAGGTCATTACAATTGCATTGTAATTTTTATTAGATTATATAATTACAGTTATACTGTTTATTCAATTAGATTTCACAATTAAAATGCAATTATAATTAAAATGCATTTTCGTAAATTGTATGTGTAATTAAAAACTGTTACATTGTAATTAGAAAATAATTGCATAATATTATTACAATTATTGTGACTTTTCAATTGCATTCTACAATTACATTTGCAATTAAGATCATGATTTTCCTGGGCTTCTTAACTGGTTTTATCAGAAACAATTGCTATCCTAATTACATTATTATAATTACTTACTGGAGTTACAATGACAGTGTAAATACAATTAGATTATATGATTGCAGTTGCATTGAATGTGAAATTGGATTTCACAAATATAGAGTAATTGTAATTTAAATGAAATTACGTAAATTGTAATTGTAATTAAAAATACAGCTACTTTTTAACTATAACTACTTAGTGGCAACACTTAGTACTTAGTAATTGCATAATTTTATTACAATTGCATACTACACTTAGAATTACAATTATGATCATGATTTAACTAGGTTAAGTAATTCTAATTATCAGAGACAATTACTTTCCTAATTACGTAGTTATAATTACCTACTGCAATTGCAGTTAAAATTACGTTGGAATTAGCTAATATTACCGTAGTTGTGATTAGATGCAATAACATTTGTTATTGTAATTAGATTATATAATTATAATGTTTGTGATTATCATTGCATTGTAATTGTAAGACTTAAGAATTAAATTGCAATTACATACATTATTGTTGCATTTAAAAAGTACTTATTTTCTAATTGTAATTGCAAAGTATTTGCGAAGCTAATTACAATTGCAATATAACCGAAATCACATATTTCAAAATATTGTTGCAGTTTCTTGCAATTTTAATTTTAATTCCAATTGCATTTTGCCAAACTGCATCTAAAATTTGGAGAATAATTAGGCTTGAAAATGAAAATTCTCTTTACGAACATAAACATTTAAGTTTACTATAGCTGGTATAAGCACAGAACAGCTGGAAGCTTTGAACGAGCTATCTATTCCGAGTTGTTATTGAAAACCTAACGATAAAACCCATTTGCCCGTAGCGAATAGATAGTCTCCTTTTCTCAATTACCTCCCGCAGAGAAAAATTATCACCTGTCAGTTTACATTAAGAGCAGAGAGGGGTGGGCACTCTGAGACTGGCCGTATATATGCTGCTTTGCCGTTTCGTGCAAAAATTTAAGTTTACGTATATATGCTGCCTTGCCGCTATGAGGACCAAAATATTTGGACGCATATATGCTGCCTTGCCGCTATGAGAGCCATTATTTTCGAACGCATATATACGACCTTGCCGCCTGGAGGGTTAAAATGTCTTCTACTTTGTCATAAAAACCTGTAGGGATCCTTCTCCCGATTATTTTACCGTCATTTAACCCTTTAACTGCTTAAGACGTGTTTAAACGTTTTTGGAATTTCTTTAAAAATGCTTAAGACGTCTTTACACGAATTTCAAATCGCACGAAAAATGCTTAAGACGTGTATACACGGCGCCCGAATTTCGCGAAGATTGCTTAAGACGTGTTTAGACGACGCGATCTGGTCTTCCTTCCCCTACCTTTCTGCAGGCGGCTGTCAGTTGACACAAAGCTCTTAATAGGGTGTGAAGTCTCTTTCGAAAGAGCACTTTAGGAAAAAGTCCTTAGAGTGAAGTATCTTTGTCAGACAGCAGGTATGTATTATCTGTGTGCCGACGAAAAGTTTGCGAAAGAAGATAAATCGTTTTACAACTGTTTGCCTTGTGGTACTTTATACAAATGAAAGTCAAACAGGATCCGACGTTGTTATAGTACATTGCCGAATTTTAGTAGAAACAAGAAAAAATAAGAATTGTAACGGAGAACGCCTTTATGCCTATATGTTATAGAATCAAATATTTTATTTTTGTATTGAAAAATGATTACAATTTCTGATTCGTCAGGAAACAATATAAAATGTTGCAACCAGCTTTCTTGTTTGCCTTCGTATTTCAAATGCGCGTTATTATAATGTTATATTCTTCTTTTTACATTCTTAAATGTTAAAACTGTGCTTTCAGTATGCCTGAGTTTTGTACTCGTATGTGTGGCTCTATGCTCCGTAGAAATGGCGAACTGACATATAAAAATTATATGAATGTTGAAAGGAAGATATTCTACACGAAACTTCAACTAAATGGAATAAATGAATACGCCGAAGGAATTTCTAGAAATATTTGTTTTAAAAATTTTATTATTAAGGTTTTAAATACAAAATGTTTTGAAATCTAAAGAAAAAAATATGTAATCCTTGAAACATTTTTGGAAAGAAATCTATCGATATAAAATCTCTTAAAATTAAGGGAGTGTAAATTAATTAAAACAGTTAGTGTACAGAAGGGTTACATATACTGCGCACAAAAAATTACAGTCAGAAGATCAATTATTTAAAGATATAAATTAATTACATTAAAAGAATTTAAAATAAATTAACATCTGTCCAAATGTCAATGCTAACAGCAATAGCACGAATGAAAGTTATTCTTTAAATTCCGAACTTAGTTCATCCGTCGGTACGGAATGATTGTGTCTTTGCGATTACTTTTCTTATAGATACTACAAAAGGCCGCCAACGAAGTAGCGGTAAAATCGTTGAATACTAATAGTTTGAAGCGGGTTCAAATCCTGATGAATGGATTGCCTGTATACCAGTTTTAGCGAATGTTTGTTGCGCATGTTTAATGTGAATATGACACAATTTATTTAGCTTTTCATGATGACGTGCCTTGACTACGAGTCCTCGCTCGGGCTGTGTTTGGTTTGGCTTGTTAGATTATTAAGCACGTGAAGGCGATCTGTCTGAGGGGAGGTATGCTTTCGTGACAGATTTTCTAAGGGAAACAATCTCGCACTGCAAAAAGTTAAAACCATAAAAACGCCCATGCAATCAGCTTGTTCACGGGGGTTTGAATGCAGGTCAAACTACCAGTATGTTAAGAGAAGCGATTCCAAGAACGTTTAATTATTTTATTTAGTTTGTCATAAGCTAAATAAAATAATTAAACATTCTTGAAATCTCTTCACATTACTGAAATGGCAATAACTTCGAATTATACTATGCTACTACTTTTCTTCTAATATGAAATTTTGAACTTTTCCGTTATCGGACAGCCCACCAAGGACTGAGCGGAGTCAAACGGAACAACTGGTGGTTCTGTCCGGGGTTCGAATCCCGGGAAACGAGCTGGTTGCCAGGATGATATTCTTAGTTTTCCATATGTGTAACATGTATGCAAGCTAATTTCCGTTAGGCAGTCCTCGAACGAAGGCATCCTTCACCTTAGGCAAACAACCATCGAGTACTTTCCCATAATCAAATAAACCTTTATCCATAACATGCTTCAAATATTTTTATGTTGAAAAGTTCATGCGCCAAAGTTGGCCCCCGTTGAATGAAATATGTTGTTTATTTTTTCTTTGTTTTCTATAACAACAATGTTCTTGTTTTCAGAATCTGAATTATCAATAAAATTCTTTTAATAATATGCGATTCTATTTTGTTTTTTGTTTAATGAAAAATTAATTTAAGCGACAAATCTCTTACATTTAGAAAAATTTTCGATTTTCGAAACGAGTTGCTGTCAAAAGCGCATCTTCTCGTTGCTGCATATATTTATTTAAAGCAAACTGCTTGGCGCGTGTGCTTTTATATTTGAAAAGATTCAGAGAATTTTCAACATGGAAATAAAGTTATTATTTTAATGAATTTTGTGGATTCTTTGTGTTTTGAGGTAAAAGTCAAACCATCAGATATGTGATAACCTTAAAATAAGGGTATATATAATTAGGATTTTGCGGCCAGACATTCCCAGCGAAATAAATTACAAAAAATTATCTATGTAGAATTAATGCATATTCCGTTTAGTATTTTAATTTATCAGTGTTATTACACATCAGTTTATCAGTGTAAGTTATATCGAGTTTTAGTTGTGTTCGATATAAGAATTTTATTTGTTTATATAAATCCGATTCGTTTAATAATATTATATTTATTAAATACTATTTATTAGGTTTTCAAATCTGTCAAACCCAATCAATGGCCTCCTGGCTAAGATATCTTATTATTGCTATTTCGACTCGTATTCGAACCCAAACAAACGAACTGGTTGAATTTTGTGATTTCCCCTATGTGTAACATGAACATTAGTACGTTTTACTTAGAAAGTCGTCCATGGAGACATTCATTGCCTTCGGCTGATAGATCTCGTTTCCTTTGCTATACTCAAAAAAATCTAAAAATTTTTCAAAAACACTAACAGATGCATATAACAAAATAAAATTAAGTAAATGCATATAAGAAAATAAATTAAGTAAATGCATATAAAAAAACTGAAGTAAATGTATATAACGAAAAAAAATGAGGTAAAAACAAATTTTCAATAATTTTTCAATACAGTAGTTTTTAAATTGCTTGTTTTCAAATTTTATTTCATTTTTATGTATGTACTAATATACAGTGTGTGTGTGCGAAAGTGTGCTTGTTCGGCATATCCATATATATTAATTAAATAAATCTGATTTGAAAATGCATGCACTAACGCGCTATTCTCGTAATTTGAAAAACACTAAAGTATTGTCTGAGAAAAATATTCATAAAGAAAATTAAATTTCGTCTCCTTACTCGGTGCTGTGTAAAAAATTTAAATAAGCTTATTAATTTTTTCTTCTTTATTAAAAACAAATTAGTTTCCTTTCATCTATATATGAAAAATAACAAAATCTTGCTGTCAGAATGGAAATTCTTAAAAATATAAAATTCGTTATTTTCGAACAAAAGTTTCTGAGAAATTTCTCTAGGTCAGCAGGTAGTAACAGGACCACTGACTGCTTTGTTTGAAAGATCCGATGAAGTGGATGATTTTACCCCCCAAAAGGTTTTCTTTAACAAAGCAGATGCTGTCCAAATGGTTTTCTGAGAAGCGTTCGTATTTGAATAGCTTGAAGCTTGAAAGCTTGAGTTGGAAGATGTTCCCGAAGTCACCCAGCAATAAAATTTGTTATAGATATTTCTCTCTCTCTCTCTGTGAGTTCTTGAAATCTTGGAATGGGTGAAAGTTTATTTTGTTTTACATATATAAGGAAACTGCATGTAAAACAAAATAATTCAAGGCACCCATTGTATGTTAATCATTGTACGTCCCCTCAGCTCTTCGGTTGGGTATTAAGAAAAGAAATTCCTATACTGCTTTTGTATTACTTGTATAGTGAAAGATTTGAAAAAAATAGCTTCATATGAAAAGTTTTTCTCCGATGAACGAATACAGCTGAAACATGTTTCTGTCTTCAAGTATATCCACAAAACATGAAATAGTATTTTACTCTTTTGTATTCTAATTACATTTTTATATTACTTCGTGGTAAATTTTTTTTATTCTTAAATTTCTCTCTCTCTTTTCTTATAATACACAAGTACTCTTTCAAATATGGCTGACCTATGAACCTAAATTTTTATACTATAAAATTTTATATAAAAATTAGCCGTAATCATTAGACACAGTTTTGTGTATATTATATTCTTGAATACATGCCTGCAATTAATACTAAGAATACTATTGATAAAATTCGTGATATAATTAATAATGAAAATACTGTTTAAGCTAAAAACCGATTTGAATCTTTTTTTCATTATAGGGTAACATGAGCCAAACGATTTTCGTTAGAAATATACAATTATGCTAACTTGACACATCAGATAGAAAATATTTTATCGTCATCATCGGCTATGATAAAAGATTTTTACGCTTAAGATTTTGGATTATGATAAAGCACACAGGACCTATTTGTCTAAGGGAAAGGAAGTCTTCAGAGTAGATTGGAAACAAACTGTTAATTCACAATCAATTGTACTTATTAAAAACCCCTAAGCCTCCCATGCAGGCGCTAGAATTTACCGGTGCTCAGCTATCTTACCTCTTGGAGACTAGTTGGCTTTCTGAACTTACGCAATATCTATCTGAATTTGAATATTTGCATAAAAAACGAGCAAAATAAAATGACACATTGTAAATAGTACATTTTACTAAAATCAAACTTTCTTTGAAAAAGGAAAATAAATTGTAAGGAATAAGATGGATGCATTTAATTAAACGGCGGGCAATAACAGCGCTGATCATATGTTTCGTATAGGAAACCATTTTCTTCGTGTTATCGTATAAAAATATCCACAGATTGTATTTTACAGTTTTTAAGAAGTCATGGGTTATCTGCTTTAAGAGAATGGGGAAATTTTCTAAATAAAATTGGCTTGAATTCACGTTACGCATCGAGAAAATCATAAATACCACGAGCAGCTAAACTGTTCGGTTGCCAACAACAAAATACCAACATCCAGCAATCTTATTCACTCAACTACAGTGAACTTAAACTAATGTTTGTATATTATTAGTAGTATTAAAATAACGAAAGTATTTATTCTAATAAAAAATTTTGTTTGAATATCCTCCCTAGTAAGGTATTTCCTTTGGTTGGAGATTTGTCAACAATAAATGCTATGTTTAAACAAGACATTTATTTAGAGCATAATGCTTCAAAAATGTATGCTGGGATCCCTAGAAAAAAAAATATCGCCGGAAAATATATCTCCGAAAAAATATTTAATTATTCATATTCTTATGATTAATTATTAAATAATTAATAACTTTTATAATTATTAAATGAAATGCTTATTTATACTTTACCAAATGTACAGCAACAATCTTTCTTTACAAAAATACCATATTGAATAAATTATATTGTAAGCTAATAAGTAACATCATTGCTTTGTTTAATTAAGATACAATAACAAGCTGAACAAACATTAAATTGGAAGTCAAACAACAAAAATCAGCGTTATATTTTCAAGTTTTCACAATCTAATTTTCATTATATCTTATCTCGTTCATTTGCGCTTTTGCAGCTGAAGATGATGGTTCGGTAAAACCATCGAAACTAGTCCTGTGAAAATTTGAAAATATAACGCTGATTTTTGTTCTTTGACTTCCAAATTAATTGCTTTGTTTGTTATTAATGTGTCTCATCCTTCCTATTTCAGATCGAATTTACTAGTGTTTCTTGGACAGGAAAGCAAGAATTTTTAATTTGAATCCATAAATTTATAATACACTGAAATTTATGATACACTGAAAACGGTTTCATGTTATAATTCCCTTTCTGAATATCTTGAATGTATATGAAAAAGTAAAATGCAAATTTAATATTAATATTACCACCCTTAAAAACACCCAAATATTTCGTTTATTACTCTCTTAAAACTACGTAATAATTAAGGAAAAAAGAAATTATTTAAAATAATTATTAGTTGCCTGCAGTTGAAGAATATAGGAAAATGCAGAAGGTTTTAAAGATTTTTAATTAATGACAAAATACAGAAAATCGGAAATAATACGAAATGTTTCAGCAATATCTCAGAAGGAATGAAAATTGCACCAGATATTTGTCAGAATATAATTTTAGTGATAGCAGTTTAATCAGTCTGCATTGAAATTCCGGTGATAATCAGTGACATACAGATTTAGGTTACTTAGGTTAAAAATGCGTAATAATTTAAAATTTAACCGGGTAAATTTTAAAACCAATTTATTTGAAAACTATCAGTTTCGCTGCGAGCCTTCGTGTGGCTTTTAAATGTACCGGAAAAATGGCTGAAGGGAACTCCAAACGTTAAATTTAAAAACTGCGTAGGTTAAAAATTTATTACGTATAAAAAAATTACAATGAAATAAGCAATGCCCCTTAATACAAATATTAATTATCCTAATAAATAAATTAACCAAATTCTCTTTGCAAAATCTTAAGAACTTAAATGGTATAAAGGGGGTTAATAACTTTGTTTCCTAAAAAAATCAGTCAAAACTTTTCAATATCTTAAAAACTGTGAAATGAGCAATAAATAAAATAAATGAATGCAAAAAACAAAAAATTCTGAAAAGCAAAGTATAATTAATGATATTTTATCTTATGTTTTCAAGGGAAAAAATTACAATGAAATAAGCTATATCCCTTAATACAAATATTAATTATCCTAATTAAAAAATTAACCAACTTTCCGTAGAAGAACAAAAATCATGTAAAACTTTTCAATATCTTATAAACAGTGAAATAAGCAAAAAAATGACATGAAAGCAACTCAAAAAACATAAAATTCCGCGCAGAATTCCACAGAACAACTTTATCCAAAAAAAAAAAAAAAAAAAAAAAAAATATATTATATTTATATAAAATGACAATGAAATATGCCAATCTCTTAAAAACAGTGACATAAGAAATACGATGAAAAATTGTTGCCAAACCCATATTTCTAAAAGAATGAAACTATTCAAAATGATGCGATTTCATCAAAAATCTATCAACAACAACACAGGAAAATTGTTGCCCAAATCACATTTTTAAAGATGTGAGATGTGAGAAATGTACTCGAAAGCTTCATTTAAAAAATCTTTTAAAAATACAAAATATTATCATTTTTCCAAAATTCTTTTTGTAAAAGCATTCGCAAGGATGAAAGTTTAACGAGTCCAAAAATCAAAGAAAAATAACCTGTACATTTTTAAAAATAAACTTTTTTAGAAAAAATCCCATTGAAAAAGTGTTAAGCTCCCTTTCTTAAATAAATTCGTATTTAATCGATTTATTGAAACTTGAAATTTATTTTAAGTTCGTAAAATAGCTAAGTGCCTACGTTTCATGACGATGTGAAAATGGTGTGTGTAAAGTAAAATCTCACTTTCCTATAGCCCATTATGTTTTAAAATGACACGATTTCGTTACAAAACATGAAATAAAAAAAATTCGATTTCGAATTTCGAAAAAATCGCTTCGAAGTGCACTGGCTCTTGTGTAGATGTACCTATGTACCAAATTTCGTAGCCGTGGGTCTATTAGCTTACGCGCTGCGCGAACGAAAGGCGCGCACAGACAGACTCTTTCTTTTATTATATGTAGAGAAGATATGTAGAGATAAGATGGTTTAAGGGAAGGAAACTTTCAAGTTTCGCAGCTGTAGCCTGCGGCATTAAGACGATCATCACGGAGAGTCTAGCCTTTTGCAATTCTCTTGAGAGCTCACAGGTACTGAACAATATATAGCAATCAATATCACTTAGCGGAATCATTGAAGTAAAATTCTGGGAGGGATGGGAAATAACAAAAGAACTGCTTGACAATTTTCAGAGGTTTAGGGTTATTTTCGCGACATTTTACGGGAAGTTCGGTCCAAAACTAGCGACAGTTTTAAAGAGATTCGCAGATAATCACTCGACAGGCTAAGGGTTAAATCAAATCCAATTAAATTATTACTGGCATTTATATTATACCAAGTGTGAGGGTAAAGGAATTCAACTACAGAAACTTCCCACTCTCCCTGTAATTCAATGGGTACAGTCAAGCGAGTAATATAATGAGATATTTCGTTTTCAGGAAAATAACTCATAGAGCTATCGCTCGGCAACGTCACGTAGAAACTCATGGCGAAAACTGAGTGGGATATACACAGGCTTTCGTTTTTTATATTGGGAACAAGTTAGATGCAGGGAGCCAATCATCAAATTTAGACGGATAGCCGCGAAATTTAACTAAATACTCTACATGACCTCTCCGCGTACGCTTCTTTAAAATTTTCTCCACGGGAAATTTCTCTTTCAGTTTCACTTTTTGAAGTTCTTGAGTATAAAACGTACCTTGTATCGGTTCTCCTAATAAATCTTTAATTTTATTAAACAAATGGATTTCGTCTTTTAATACATTCCGTCACTATAAACAGTTCTTCAGTCCAGTTAGTTTCATACTCTTTCTCAAATAATAATTTACGTTTCGAGACGCGAACAACATCTCCTACGTTGAAAACACAGTGTACGGATTTCGCTTCTTCCAAGTCTTTGTACAATGTAAACCATACCTCTGACTCATTTTCATCATTCATCTCTGCAGGAGCTCTTTTAATACTCGAATGATAAGTGTTATTATAACTTTTCATTAATTTATCTAACACATCGATATATTTGAAAGTATTGTGACTTGTAAAGTATTTCCACATTTTAGTTTTTAAAGTGCGGTTAAATCTTTCCACTACGGAAGCTTTTGTAGAATTAAACGTTGTGAAAAATCGTGCATTATGTTCTTTCAAAAATCTTTGAAATCTCAAATTTTTAAATTCTGTTCCCTGATCTGTTTGCAACATTTTCGGTTTACGGTCCGTGAAAATTTCACTAAAAGCCTTTATCACATCTTCTCCTTGCCTCTGTTTGAGCGAAATCGCCCAAGCAAATTTTGATAAAATGTCTATACATGTTAAAATGTATCGGAAACCATCACTATGCTTACGTAAATGCGACACATCCGCTAAGTCAGCTTGCCATTGGCTATATTTACTATAAACTATGACGCGATTCGTGGGAAATCTGTGGCGAAGGGGTTTGTGAAGTGTGTAAGCATCTACGTCATCTTATCCACTAAATCAGGAATCCCGAAACATTCCTACTTATCTGCTGCGACTCCGCTTGCACCGCCTCTGAATTTGCACCTCGCACCTCCTCCTGTTGCTGAACTGTCCGTTTTCCACTACTATTGTGTTGTGTTTAATGTGTTGTTAAAGCATTTTCATTAATGTTTTCTTAATTTTTGTATAAAGAGCATTTTAGTAATGTGTCTAAGAAATAAATAACGAACTAAAAGCGGCAGATTGCATTCTGCATCATAACAAAATATTCTATTTCGGGTAGTGGCAACACTTTGAAAATAGCTAAGTTTTGTTGGTTAAATTTGTAAGGCAAATATTGTACGCTTTCCCCGGGGGCTACATATTCCATATAATTGCTCGTTTTTTTTTAAATCAAAATTTCAAGAATTTCGCTCAGAGCATAAAATAAATTAGAAAAAAATCGAATGGCAAAATTCGAGCTTACATTTTAGTGCAATTTAGCTAGTGTGAATGAGAAACGATTATTTCAATAGCTAACGTAGACAAACACTAAATATAAAAGCAAAATATGAAGACAAGTAGCTGTTATCTCACCCAAATTCCAAGGGTGAGCCGATAGATAAAGAGACAACAGTGTATCATATAAGAGACACAAATAAAAAATATTATGTGTCAGACAGTAACTGGCTGTAACACTTCTGGCTTAGGGGCTGAGATTGCTGAATACTGGTAGTTCGCACTGGGTTCGAATTTAGCGAATAATGACCTATCTGGTATGGCTGTATTTCCCCCTGCGTAACTGCCAAATACGGACAAATTTTCCTTACAGTTCCATGACGAGAGAGTTCCTCCGCGTAGGCAGGAAACCGTTTTAATTTTCGCTGTGTGTAATTTTCGCTGTTTTAATTTTCGCTGTGTAGCCTAATACTCTATACCGCCGAAACTAGACTTTTCCATATCCATATCGAATGAAATAAATAATGCAATCGACGATTCGCAATTGCCTTTTGCACGATATTTTAACTGATGGTGACTTTCAATTGGTGGCGATTGTTTAAAGTTCTGAGAATTTCTGTTTTCTCGAGATTTCTGGAAAGGAAGAGCATAGAATTATAGTTAGAGCTAGCATAGTAGTCAATTACATTTATTCAATTCAAATCTAAATTACGAGATACACTGAAAATCGTCTAACACGAAACTAAGGGGACTGAAAAATGTTTTCGTGTTAAATGATACTTTAAAAAATACATATATTCAACAAAATTAAGCTAATTTTACTACATAGACATATATATATGCAGGTATTTAATAAAAATCAATGAAACAAGCACATCCACAAGAACATAAGTTAATACAAAATTTTCCAAGTTCTTTGAAAAACAAAGCATTTATTGAGTTTTCGGAAACCATTTTCGTTGACGGAATCTGCATCAATGATATTTTTTTTAGTTTTGAACAAACAACAAAATGTCTTTGTCGGTCATAATTTGGGCAGTATACACATTATCATCGTCTACTACAACGAATACTTCTGACGACACAGTAGAAACAGCCCCATAACACAGAAACTTTCTCAAACATTTCGTTAAGTGTAGGCTCAGTTTCAATACCATCCTTCTCCATTTCTTTTGGCGCTAACCAAACTCACGGATTTTTACACACACTGCAATGTACTCGTCACCGAATCTTAAAGCAACTAAAGAGAGATGGGATTATTTGTGATGCTTTTGTACGGGTGAAGGGTGAAAGTAGCTTAAAATAAACAAAATTGGCTCGTGTCACGGGCTATTCAGAAGGTATTTCAAAGCGAAGTTAGCCTCTTTCAACAAAACATGTCAAACCAGCTCTCTTTCATTTCACACATCTCTTCAATCTCGCATGCGCGGCTGGTGTTTTTTGTATTTTTTTCATTCCCAGAAGAGAAATCTTTTCATGTTAAGCGATTTTCGTTTCGCGTTAAAAGACAAAAAAATGCATGAAAATATATAATAGTTTGCCGGGACGCATATAAGCATTCTGTACCGCGCCACGCACATGGGAAAAAATCCCTCCTCGTGATTGGATATGGCTTTCGATGATATCGTTTCCTCTACGCTTAGGAAAGCCTTGACTTTGCTTGAGCTCGAGGGTACATCTTCATACGTTTGTTTATACTTTGATAGTAGTACCGAAACGGTTATTACCTGCTTTGTATTTTCGTTGCTGTGAGATTACACTTCTTACAACACTATAGTGTGGTGAATTTAACATAAAATTGTAATGATATTTTTTCCCAGAGAGAAAAAATATTATTTCTTCTTGTGCGTGCTAACTCCGTAAATGTGCATTAATATTAAGTGCAGATATTTTTAATATTAGTATTAAGTATTCTTAATTTAAAACTCTTCAAATTAAGGGTGTTGTGATTATTATTTCATTATTTCATGTTCGTTATATATCCATTCTCTGCAGATGTAATCTTCGAAAGCATGAGCCAAGTCAGTTTTCGGAAAGAAAACGTCGTTGGAAGCTGGCATAGCACAAAGCAAATTCACAATATTTATACTTAGTCTGAAAAAGTAAAATTTATTTTTGAAGTTAGACTAATCTAAGTTTGGAACAGAGAAATTAGAGATACATATTTTATACTTACTAATATTACATTCTAAATATTGCCACTTATTGACTTATGACTTACCTTTTTCTGGTCATTAACTACGAAAGTAGGCGTTCATCATAAAAATTGAGCAGTAATAAGCGATGGCATTAAATTGAAGCATGCAGGCCGGTGCTGTGAATTATATGGCAAATGCAGTGAGTGCGATATAGCTAGTAAGAGTGCAGGATAAGCAGTAGTGAGGCATCATGAAAATGGCGCGAAGACAGTTTGAAGCTGTGAATGGCATAAGAGTTCAAATTCCTTCAGAGGTATGCAGTAGCTAGATAGGCCGTAAAAAGTTCAAAAGTTCGTAGAATCATACGATAAAGTAAAAATTCATACAAAATAATTAAAAAATGAAATAGTAACATAAAAACTTGAATAAAAAGTTTCCTGATTAACATAAGTATAAGATGCAACACAAATAATGGGATAGAGTCCAAGTTCTCTATCGAAGAAAATTAAGCTAAGTTCATGACCTGTGGTCAGTGCGAAAAACATTTAGAGTTCAAGTAAATTTTAAAATTAAAATTCACAAGTTACCACCATGACGAATTGTGATGAATTGTCCTTCTGCGTTCGACAGTGTATTCAATGGTTGGATCATAATCCACTAATGTGTAACATCTTTTAAACCTTTGCATAAAAATAGTGTTTGTCAGAGAAGGAAGTTTCTTTTCTTATATACTTGTATTAAATTCAGCTACAATACTGAATGCACTTTTCCTTTCATTTAAGGCAACAGAATATTAGAAATGACATCGACATTAACATGGAAATAACATAACATTTGCAAAAGAAATAATTTCTGCAATATGATAGGAACAGAATGCAACAAAATTGCAAAAATAATAATATTCTTACTAGAACACAAATGCCTTTACAGTTGGATCGGGATTGTCGTGTTTTGGCTTTTGCACTAAATTTATGAACTCGGATATCTATATAATATAAGTGCTTAAAATTGCTTCTGATTGCATCTTTGAAAGATTTTATAATTTTATTATTCCATGAAACAGGATGCTATATGGGGAACGTGGCAGCTAAATTTTTTCCTTTCTAATAAACAAACGATAATTTTCACGCTTTTGTGTCATTCATGTGCGTCATTCAACGAAAACCAAACCGCATGAATACCACCTGAACGCCATTACGCAAAGAGAAAAAGATGTCATCGGAAAGTATGTCCAACCACAAGTAAGGATTTTTCTCAATCTGCGTGGCGCGGTACAGAATGCTTATATGCTGTCGGGACCGTGTTAACTGATATTTCTTTCATCTTAAGCGTTTTCGCCTTGAACGTACTTCACAGTAGCTATTTATTAAATGTTAAACGCGCGTATTCCGGTATTTTCACTTTTCCGGTGTAGAATTCTCTTAAAATATGTCTCGTGCTGCATTGCAAGGGGATATAAAACAATTTTAATTATAATTCTACTGAAAATAACTAAATAAACAGAAAATCCATAACAAAGGTATCTAAACAGTGATCTAAAAACAGAGCTTTCAATTTTAGACATGGGTAGTTAGATGCAATGGAATTAAAGGATCCCTTGAAAGATGATAATTATAAAAAATGCGGCTTACGCTACTTGCTGTGAAATAAAAAATGCGAATAAATTAAAGTTTTCAACAGAAAGAGTATCCATGAAAGAGAAGAAGTAAGAACTAAAATCTTCAGAGTTTATCAATTTTGAAATCATTTCTAAGCATTATATTTTATTTGTGCAATGTGCGATGTTGTAGAATCATGTAAAACAGCATTCCATGATAGACGTTTTGCGAAACAAGTCCAGGTGAAGGCGACTAAAGAGTCTCATTTTATGTACCAGGAGCCTAGTCGGTCAATAAGCATTTCTAATATATAAAGAAGCAAAAACCTTTCGAGTATAATAGAAGAAAATACTCCTTCTTTTCTCGAATTAGTTCCTACGTTTGAATACTTTTTTACTGATTATTGGTTCAAAAAATGTTATGATTTCGTTTGAACATTTTTCAGAAATTTCAGGGTGCTACGTTATCAATGAACAACATTTGCTTGCCAAGCATTCTCTCCTTAAAGCAGTAACAAATTAGTTAAAAAATTTCCAGGTTTTTCAATCACTTAGGGCACGCCTCATTTTGTAAGGACTCTTCCATCAGTAATCGCATGAAACTATCTTCTACCTAAAGAATTGTGAATTCAATGATCTGTCTCGTGCATGCGAGCCACATCCCTTAGTAAGTCCTCAAAAAAGGCACCTTTTCCCTTAGGCAGACAGTCCTTGGATATACTGGTGGTAGAGTCCTTGCAAAATGGAGCGTGGCTTTTAAGAGCACGCGAACCCTGTGAATTAGCTTCGAAAAAATTGTCCCAAAATAAGTACTAGGTCCCACCAGCGGCCGAGCTGTAAAAGCCGCTGAACACTGGTAGTTCGTTCCGGGGTTCGAGTCCCAGCGAACGGGCTGGCTGCATGGCCGTTTTCGTGGTTTTCCCCATGTGTAACGTGGATACGAGCCAGTTTCCCTTAAAAAGACCTCCACGGGGCATCCCTCCCTTTCCGTGTAGTGCCTAAGGGCGGAGCACGTAATAAAATAAGTGTTACATTTGTGGAAAGCAAAAATTGAAAATGAAAACTTAGTTACAGTGTTGTATTCATTGTATAATTTTTACTTCTGTCGATCTACTAACTGAATCGAGAGTTATTTATGACTCCACCTACTTGAAATGTAACAATTAATCTGAGACAAAATTTTTAACCTGAGTGTCTTGTTGCAACTATATCACTAAAGAACTGGAGAGAGTGATCTACAGTCTATTTCAAATCCACTACTTTGCCTGAAAGCGGCAGAGTAGTTTCATTAAAAATAGTAGAAGTGAGTATATTTAATTTAGCAACGAAAAATCCTCCTTGAAAATCTTTATATCACAATTTTGCAAGAAGGAACTGGTAGACAATTTGACATAATAGTATAATAATGGATCATTTTTTTAAGATGCAGTGGACTTTAATTTGATGCCTGTTACACAAAATAGTGACCCCAAGCGGAAATGCATAATTTGATTTCAAGTAAAAATATAAATTTGACAGTTGTTGCAGTCTCATCCTTTAGAAGTTTGTTATAAGTTTATCACAGATGTATTTTAAAGTTATCGGAGCTAAATGCTTTAATTTCATAATTGGTAATTATCGAATTTTGCGAAGAAATGCAATGTAAAGGAATTAACTATGAAAGGAAAACGCGCCATTTGTAAGATTTATTAATTAGCAGGCTGGTACATTCAGTTTTATTATATTTTATTAATCTGTAAATTTCTGACTTAAATTATATGTACCCGCATGGTACGGATAGTTAATCTGCTGTGATAAATCGTTCTGCACTTTGTTTATGAACTTTTGGGAAGCACTCCCTCAACGTTTATAGATGTCCCTTTTCCTTTTGTAATATGCAGCAAAGTGTAAATGGAATTTATTATTAAGATTAAATGAAATTTATTACTGTTATTTATGTATGTTTTTATTATTTATGTAATGTTCGGATCATGGTTCCCCCTCCTGGGTTGTTCCAATAACATGTGAGTTTATAAATTGACAAATGTATTTACATGTTTTTTTTTTCCACAAAAATTTATTTTTAATTTTTTAATCAAAATTTATTTTTATTTGTTGCACATACAATAAAACACTACACATTTAATAACAGTTTAAAATTCTATGTTCTATATATATATTGTAACAATTCTTGACATCACATCATATTTTTCATCCTCTTGTTCTACAAATATAAAAGATTCTCTAAATTTTGGAGATTTACATCCTATAGTTTCGTTCATGTTAGTTACTAACATGTTATAATACCCTGAAGCCTACTGAGCAGACAGAAAGCGTTACTTACTGCACAGTTTTCCGTAATCTTTCTCGTTGAATTATTGCATTAAGTGGTGTGATTTTTGGAATTTTGCATATGTTACATTCAGTGATATAATGAATTTAAGCCATTGACTATTTATGGTCTATGTTAATGGTTTAGGATGGCTGTAGCCAGCTCAGAATACGGAGAATTCCTTTATGTGTATAGCTAATAATTAAGTGACGAATATATTATGTTTAGCCCAATATTGCATCATATATATTAATAATAATAAAATTATGTAATATAATTATCTATATAATACATATAATTAATGTATTCATAATCACTACTTTACAAACATATTAATTGCATATATCAATTTTTCTGCATTTCAACCGTTTTAAATACTATTGAGACAATTTCGAAAGGTATAATACAGGAAACCACAGAAAATAGATTAATGTTAGTTAATGTACATCTTTTATTTTACTTTCATTCCTCATGTATACAGGCTCATGCATATAGAGGAGTATTAAAATAATTTTGAAATTCTTTCTGTTTATTTTTAGTATAATAATACACGAATAAAATCCATGTTTTGCTTATATCTATTTATGTAGGAAAAAATATTGAACTGAACAGAAAAGGCTGTATGCGCATTATTTATATTATTCAAAAAATGAAATTGCAAACAAAAATGAAAAAAGACGGCAAAAAGGTTTCTGTTCTTTCATTTTTAGATAAGCAATGAAAATTCACTCAACTCTTTTTTACACGGTAGTTACCTTCCTAAGAAAACCATGCAAAACAAAAATCGTGTAAAAATACATGCGCCATATGGTAAATTTGCGCACATATATTCACAAGTTATAAAATCGTGTAAGACGAAAAGATTTTCCCAAAAAACCGTACAAAAAATAATCAAAGCCATATTACTTATTTATAAAATAAAAAAAATTCATTTTTATTGCAAAAAAAATTCAAGTGTGTACTACAGGGATGTCAAACTCATAGGTACACTTGGGCCAAACAAACAAGGTTTAACTTTAGGCGGGCCGGAAAAAAAAAATCAATAATCATAGAAACGTAGATTTATTTCGAATAATACAATAATAAACACACACATATATATATATATTTATACAGAAAAGAACAAGAAAAATTTAATGTTTACGTCCTGATACTTGACATCTCTTCTCTGCTATTATCTTTCCTATTTCGGGAGAAATTTTGTTTGCAGTGATAACTTTCAACGCTGACCCAAAGTGAGAATCATTAATACGGTTTCTAATAGGAGACTTATTACCTTTCATGAGTGAAAATAACTGCTCGCACCGATAAGTGCTACCAAACATGGAAATAATTTCGTATGCGAATTTTCGAGTATTTTCAAACCTGGCTGGTAAATATTTGTAAAATTCAGGCACGCCCACTTCAATGAATTTTGCTTTCAAATTTGAGTTGCATTGAATCTCAATCACCTCCATTTGCATATGGCTGAGTACTGAGTCAATACTTATTGAGAAACCGAAGAAAACAAAAAAAAATTGTCTTCGAGGGAACTAAAATCATTAAACCTCGTTTCAAATTCAGTTTTTAAATTTGCAATTTTTTCTGCGTATTTTTGATACGAACAAGTATCATCTAAACTTGATTTGTTCATGCTGCACGTCGGGAAGTGCGTCAAATCTTCATTTTTAAGTTGTTTTTCCCAAAGAACTAGTTGACATTTGAATGCTTTAATTATGACAAACATGTTCGTAATGATATGATCTTTTCCTTGCAACGATAAATTTAAATCGGTTAAGTGTTTGGTTTTATCAACCAAGAAAGATAAATCTTGTATCCATATTGGATCGTAAAACAAACTTACGTCTTGATTTTTCGTTTTTAAAAACTGACATATTTCTTCTTTCAAATCCCAGAATTGTTTGAGAATCTTGGAGCAAGATAACCAACGTACCTCGGTATAGTAGGACTATCTAACTCACTTAAGAAAGCAGTGAATTGACGCTGATTTAAACCTCGAGATCTTATAAAATTTATAACTTTTTTTATATATAACAAAACATTCTCCATATTTATTACTTTCGTGCATAGAACTTCTTGATGTATAATACAATGCATGTGATGAATGTTTGAACCGTGAATTTCACTAAGTTTTTTTCTTAGTAATGCTACGAAGCCCTTGTTTTTCCTGGTCATTGATGGAGCGCCATCAGTAGCTACAGAATTTAATTTTGCCAAAGTAGATTGTATTTCTGTAGAAGTCCAAAAACACAAGTAAATATATCTTCTCCTGTGGTAGTACCAGGCATCGGTATTAGTTCCAGTAATTCCTCAAAAATGTTAAAATTCTTGTCACAAGAACGAAAAAACACTGCTAATTGAGCTTTGCCACTAATGTCCGCGCTCTCGTCACAGGCAATGGATAAAGTTTCGAAACTAGATGATTTTGCTTTGATCTGATCACTTAAATTCGCGGCTAAATCAGTAACTCTTTCCGCAACTGTATTTCGAAACAATGAAATTGATTGAAAAGCCTTCACATTTCCAGGACAAACAATTTCTCCAGCTTTCATTAGGCATTCCTTTATGAAATCACCGTCTGTAAAAGGCTTCGAATGTTTAGCTATCAACTCGGACAAGATGTAGCTTGCATGTTCCGCCGCTTCACTTTCTTGCAATACTTTACTAAACATGGACTGTTGCTTTTTCACTCCTAACTTGAGCTCTTTCAACTTTTCTTCTCTCATTAATCCTTCGTAATTGTTATATTTCGATTTGTGTTGTTCGTAATGACGTTTAATATTATATAACTTTGGTACATTAATAGTATTATTACATATCAAGCAGATTATTTTATCTTTTATTTCACAAAAAAGTATTCTAATTCCCATTTTACTTGGAATATTCTATGTTCGTCAGCGATTTTTCGTTTAATTTTACTACCACTTGGTTTTGATATAGACATACTGAATACAAAGGGCAGGAATAAACACGGTTAACGTTAAAAAGTTAACAAAAATTTATTCTTTCCACAAGAGATAAAGCAAAATGCTGAAGTATTTCTTCAAAATATTCTAACGATATCACAAAATGTCAAACGTTTAGCAAAAATCAATTCAAAACAGAGAAACTAATTCTATCTCACAGCGAAATCGCTACAAATCAATCACAGCTTTAAGTAAACAAACAGTTCGCTAGAACTACAGCTACTACTGAGATGAGTTGTTTGTTCTCGGCTTTTATAAGCTTTATAATTAATTTCTCGAATATACTGGAAAAATCTATAAATATCTGGATTTTTGTGGATGGCAGCAGCAATTACGAGATATTTATCTATTAGGTATTAAATGCATGCGCTGTTCTATTTTTAACCTTCCAACGCAGCTGTCTTTTCAAAAACGTCTGCGTTGCTAAGGCAACATGAAGCAAATCTAATTACAATTCTAAATAAAAAAACTAATTAAATAAATAACTATGAAATCCGTAACAATATGAATTAAGTAATAATTAATAATAAAGCAAAGTGCATGCACATGCATGCACCAATATATCGTACAAAACTATGATTGGAAAACTGAGACCGTGAGTTCGGCCACATTCGGCTATCGGGGGATGCGTACAATTTCGGAGTGCACGTGTCCCCCAAAAGCCGAAGGTAGCTGAACGCAAGCTACTCACACGCATTTGTAATTTAAGTAGTGTGTGTCAGCTCGCTGTGAGTAATCTAACAACACTGAATAAATTATCGTTAATTACTTAGCAGTAAACATTTCCTTTTTTTCTTCGTCGATATGTTATTTTATTATTATATATTATTATTTGCCGATATATTGGCCGGGCCGCACAAATATTTGTTGCGGGCCACGAGTTAGACATCCTTGGTGTAAGATATAGCTATGTAAATATTGCTTTTATTTTTGTCATCCATCCTCCGTCGAAGCCGTTTTCTTAAATCCACATTTAATCATGTCATTAAAAATGGACTCCTGATCAAGAGCAAACTTCAAAAATTCCGTGTTATCGACTGGGCCTAGATTTCCTCCCAGCTCCTCTGGAAGAACTTCTGGAGAAACGCATTTATGTAGTTCTTCTAAGTTGCTTCCATGAAGAAAAACCTACAGAAAGATTTAGAGGACAGATGTTTAAAAAATAAAAGTAATAAATAAATAATAATAAAGTCAAAATAAATATAATAAGCAATAAATAAAATAAAATAAAAGCGATAAATAAATAATAATAAAATAAAAATAAAAGTAATAAATAAATAAAAATAAAAGAAATAAATTAAAGAAAATCTGAAAGCTTTTAAATTTTACGCTATGCCCAAAGATGCGTCTTTTTCATTTGCACATAAATACACATTTCGTGAGAATTTGGACTAAGGTTCCATTTGGATAAAAATATAATACATCTTTAGAATTTTCGTGCGCTGTGGCGATAAGTTTGTTTCTCTATAGTATTGTCATTTTTCTCTTTGAAGTCGTTGAGCTTGTTAATCAAAAATTAACACAAATTTTACAAAATATGAAATGGGTAATAAAACAATTCCAAAATTCGTGTTTCCATATGTCATAATCGGGTGGAGGGCTACGTTATTCAGAATTTGATGGTTGTAGGTACCAATCAAGACGCAAGAGAAGCTGGTTCCATTAAGAAAATGGATTTTCTTGAAGCTTTTCACATTCACAAAAATTTATCCTGTTTAGCCAATGACTTTAATTCCAATCCAGTTTTGCCTAATGCCTTTAAAATTCTACTAATTTAACCCTTCCTTTTCCGTTACTATTTCTGCCGACAGATGGCGCTATCGGCTCTTCCACTGGTCGCCTGTAGGATATAAATATCATCGACATTCGCTTTCTCGCATTTACAGAATATTTTGCTCCTGAAAAAAGGGGGACCCGTTTTGCCCTCGAAATCGGTTGGGATT
The DNA here is from genome assembly GCF_044657685.1 of Stegodyphus dumicola. NCBI lineage: Eukaryota > Metazoa > Arthropoda > Arachnida > Araneae > Eresidae > Stegodyphus > Stegodyphus dumicola. The sequence continues at coordinate 7,540,672 of NC_140778.1, read as the reverse complement.
TTACAAAATCTACGCCGAATACAAGTTTGTTGATTTGCCTGTTTGATTGTAGGTACCACTGTTTTCTCACAATGAGACGGGTCTAAAATCAGTATTTAAAGCTTTTAAATTTCTATTCACTTCTTTCAGTTAGTCTGTACGTATGGTTAGGATGTGAATTTTAACCAAACAAGCATGAAGAAATTTACTTGTAAATGATGCTTTAAATTTAAAAGTTGGCATACTTGTTTGCAATAGTCTCCGTTCTGATGGCCATTATATATTTTAAATTACATAAATCATATTTATAAGAATTTAATTCCATTTTTTGCGAAATTAAGCTTCGTATGATTTATTAAGGTCTCACCTTTAGAAATTCGGTATCAAATATTATTATAAGTATTAAGTTTAATATTTTAATTCTTCACATAAATATGTTGTTGTTGTTATCTTGTCCATATTACATGGAACAATGGACTCTTAAGAGAGGTTGGACTTCTATTTTCCTCCCCCAATTTTGAGGAACTGAATCCCGGCGGAGGAAAAAAGAGGGATTTCCCACCCCTCTCCCCTTCCACTTATACACACGAGAGGACTTTCGACTCGCCGTATATTTAGAGTGGCGACATGCAGCACCAAAACTATACATTTAGAAGCACCCCTATCTTCTCCGGGATTCGAACTCGGACCCTTCGGCAACGTAGTAGGCTCCCCTAACAACTATACCGTCCAGGCGACATATAAATATGTGCGTACAGAAATTATGCTATTGTTTTAATACCTCATTCTTAAATATTTATATACGTTCACAACGTTATGGTAAAAATGCGATTCCAATACGTTGTCAATTCCAGGATAAAGAACGATAGACTGTACGATTGATTACACAAGCATAATTTCATTAGGCAAAACTGGATTGGAATTAAAGTCATTGGTAAAACAATTTGTTCGTACCCTGCTAAAAATGCCCCACAGAAACCAGTAAAACTTTTTATGGGTACCCATAATATTTTATGGGTTTCTATTGACTTTTACTGGTTTCTATTGGTCTCTGTGGGTTTTTCTTACTGGTATCAAATTGCCCCATAGAAACCAGTAAAACTTTCTACTGGTACCTATAAAAGTTTTGTTGGTCCCTATTGACTTTTACTGGTTTCTATTGATCTCTGTGGGTCTTCTTACTAGTATCAATTGACACCCATACAACCAACATCAATGTCAGAACTTTCTACTGGTTTGTATTGGTTTCTATTGACTTTTCCTGGTTTTCTTAATGGTATCAAATAATAATAAATCTTCTGTTGGTTTATATGTGTTTATGCTAATTTTCTATCTGACGTTAGTAGACTTCTTGTAAACAAGAAAAGAAAATATAATCCCTTTAAGACCATCAGAGTAACCTGGAAACGCAGGTGGTCGTTTTAGAAAGTTTTTTTTAAATATGCTTATTAATTTGATTTTTAAAAATCTTTTGTCGGAAGCAATAACAGTAATCATCTACACCACACACAACGAGGTCTCTCTAAGGCAGCCAGCCGCAAATAAAAATGCATCTTTGCAAGTTGTCGCCTTAGAGAGGTGATGCTCAATGCCAATATATACTCACGTTCTAAGAAATACGCTTATCTTTTGGAGGTGGTCGTCTTAGGGAGTGTGCATCTACGGAATGAATCTCTTTAAGGCGATCAGGCACACTTGCAGAATTTTCTTTGTGAATTGCCTTACAGAAGGAATGTTCAGTACCAAAATATGCTTATGTTTTCAGAAATACTGGTTTCTTTCAGAAGTGGTCGTCTTAGGGAGGTGGCTTGCCACCTCCCTAAGATGGTGGAGAGTTTGTTCTCTGAATACACACACACATACGCACTTACATTTCTGATATTAAAAATAAACAGCGGTATCAACCAACATCTCTTTAACGCGAACTAGTTCATTCACAATCGCAAAACTATTTTTCTCCGTGTTAACGCTGACCCCCCACGTCAGAAGAAGTTTCCCAAACAAGCAATATGCCGCTGTTCTGGTTAATGTTGTGCGCGATGTTTTTGTTATGGTCTTCGTGGATAACAGGCTGTAGTAATGCAATAAATAATTTACTATGATTTACTATATTACAAATGTTACTATGTTTTACTGTTTAGTTATTAATAATAAAATAATAGCACTGAGTGTGAATATGAAAGCAAATACCACCTAAAGACATGCACGCGTAATCGTGTCTAAGGCTTGAGAGAACTTTGCTGATAGTTGATTAGTTCTGAAATGGAGTTTCTGCGCGTGAAATTGATTTTCCATCTTTACTTTTATCCTAAAAAGCAACGTATTTAAAGACTGAAAAGTTATAATTTCAGACATGATAATTTGTGTCAGTGTGTTTGCATCAGATGTACTAATATAGTTTTTGAATTCTCCTGAAACTGTATTTATGAAAATTTATTTTTTGATTACAGTTTAGAAATACTTTTTAAAGCTTGTTCATGTAGATGCTTTATCATTTGAATAACGTTTCTTCTAGGATCTCTAACTCATCTTTCTTGGTGATCTCAATCGGGAGACTGCCCTTACTGATCTTCTTTATATTCTTCACTCCTGTCTTTAATTTGGATGGTTGAATATGCTTAACAAGATTTTCCTTGCGTTCTTATGAGGAGTGTTCCTTTTTTGCGATAAAGTAAGAGAGTATTTTCTTGGATCCCGTCTTTTTGTTTTGACTATGTGTGTCGTGATCTGGATTTCTGTATACTACTGGATTATGCTCTTGTTGCATTTGCGTAGGACCTGTTATCTATGACTAGTAAGTCCTGGACATATTTTTCAATGTAATGGGTCTTTTCAGCTTGGCTTGCTAGGTGTACCAACTTATTGCTCTGTTTCGTAACAATATTAAGAAGCCCTAGAAATTGTTCACGGATTTTATGTCCTAATTTATTGCCTATACCAGCTTTAGTTAGGCCTTCTAGACTAATTAAACAATTATGTGCCTCCTGCATTTTTAACTCAGCTTCCGCTGAAAATGAAGAAACTCTATTAAGTTCATGTGTCCGGACACATGACTATTAACCATCTGACTGTTAATCATTTCTTATGTCTAAAGTTTATGGCATTGAATGCTATATGAATATATTGCCATCTGATAGATGAAAGGACGTTGGTCATCTGGATATGTAATGTATGAGGATAAGTAGTGTATGAGGTCAATATTGACTCATTTATGGTAAATACTAGCTGGATTTGACACTTATACCTGACTACCTGCCCGCTTACCTTTAAAGTAATGATGTCACGGCCGCATAAAATTTCAGAGAGAATATTTCATTTGATGTAATTATATATTGGATGAATAGTTACAGCCTTCTTTTTATTATCTGGCTGGGCACTTTGCAGCTGAGAAATAAGTTTTTGTAGACGGTAAAGTGAATCTGACTCAAACTCTCACAAACGTATTCGGCAGTGATTTCGAGGAGATATCTCATATCTGCTGGCTGCAAAAACTACGGACATGTCGAACATTGACCGTTGAGTTGAACTAGCCACCTAAAACAGCTTGACATCCTAGGAATTTGAGTTAAGTTCTGAAGCGACGTTTCGTGACAGAATAAATTCAAATCAATGTAAAAATAATCCGCAGACTTCTAGAGTCAATGCCATTATAATCGTCATTCGTATAATTTTAAAGTGCGCAGGTAATAGTAGTTATCATTTACTTAAATTGACTTAATGCACTCTTTTGCAAAAAACAAAAGCGTCATGAAGAAAGGGACCGTTTAAATTGAAATATAATACAGTCAAAAGTCGTTAATTCGGACACCCATAATCCGGAATGATCTATAATCTGGACCTCAAAGCTACAAACTTTCTGCGCATGCGTCGCGTTGACGCAAGCGCGTAAAACCTTTACGGCTGCGAATATGCGTGTGCGCATGAGCATAATACGTTTACGCATGCGCGTTTAATGTATAACGGACAGTATAAGCTAAGCCAAAATTATCTAATTCAGTTAATGTTTCAGATTCCGTTGTTCCTTATTCTTCGAATTGGATCCGGCTTATTATTTTTTGCAGACTGTTAAAGCAATTTTATAAAAGTAAGCTTGAAGGCAGATGTTTTTATTTTATTTGGCTTATAATTCCTTACTAAATATAGTATTTCATTTCGATGTACTCCGTCTTTGATATGATTTAAATCAATTTCCTCATCATTATAATTCGCTTCCGATAGTGAAGAAAGTGCCGAAAGCCATCAAATTTCGATAACGTAGTCCTCCACCCGAATATGACCACCTGAAAGCTCGAATCTGGAATTTGTTTTATCGTCTATCCCATATTATGTAAAGCTTTAACGTATTTTTTATTAACAAACTCAAAGATTCCGAAGCGAGCAGTGTACGGGGGGGGGATATCAGCTGCATTCGTTTTGTATGGACGAGAAGACACAGGCTTACTCTCGTCAATTTCTTTGATGTCCATATTTATTACGTCCGTGCAACCTAATTCATTTAAATTAACAGCAAAGCAGTCTCTTAATTCATTTACTAATTTTAAGATATCAGTTCTTTCACTATCTGTAGTTGCCTCATCAAATTTTATATCATCTATCTGTATTCGGCGAATATTTTGAGAAATGGAAAATACATGGTTTTGTTCTTCATCTTTGTTTATATTGGGAGTGTCTATTTTCTTTAATTCCCAATCTTCTGTTATATCTATTACCCTGCTGACACACTGATTTTCTTTTAATCTGGTGTTATTGTGTCACTATTTAAATCAGTTGTAATGCACTTTATCTGTAACCTTTCATTATAAGCCTTATATACTTCCAAGTATCTGAATACGATATAGTGAGTGAGAATTTTTGGCGCAAAACCAAAAAATGATTATAATGCGCCAAGCAGGAGGTAGATGAAATCATGAATGATTGGTGCTTTGAAATTTCTTACCAAATCCAGAGGATGAAGTCATATAAAAACATGGTCAAAGCACACATTAAAATACAATGTGCATTCTTCAAAACAGATTACATTAGATAATGGGACTATAACCCTACCATTTGTAACCTCCATTACTGAATCCGGACTTCCATGCTTGTTTTGAAGTAAGATTACTCCATATATGGGGTTACAGAATGCACAAAGTTTATCGTGTTACTTTTTATTTCTATTGATCCGTTTCGTTTATCAATTGCGCGAATGGAATTTTATTAGCATACCATATGTTAAACGAATCCCCTATTTATCCATAAGCCAACATTGGATCGTTTATTGGATGTCTCTCCCAATCATTAGGTCATACGGCTGTACCTCATCATTTACTATAAACAAATTCGCGGTTGTTTGGATTTCGTCGATTCGAAGTGAAACATGAACTTTTTCCAAGGTCGTTGTAGATGCGTGACTTACGCTCCCAATCCCAAACAATTCTTTTTTGTTTCCGGTTGCACTGGTAATCGTAATTTCGAAAAGACCGAAAATATTAATAGACTGACAGCGCTTCCAGTATCTATCATACATTCGATCGGTTCACTGTCGTTAATTATTGCTTTCTTCAAATAACTTGAAAGGTCAGATAATCCATCATGATCTATTTTGATCTTTCATTTTGTCATTTATCATTTCTTCGTGACTCTCTGTCTGATGTGGGAGGCATTTGGCATCACAAATCAAGCTAGAATGTTTACGCTTACATGTCAAGCAGCGCTCTTTTAATTTACATAAACGAACCATGTGATTTTTTTTTTTTTTTTTTGCAGACATAAAAAACCATCTCCCGTTTCGTTTCAAACTTTCTAATTTCTGTTCGCGTTCCTTATCACAATTTTCGGAACTGTGCTCAGAATTATTGCAAAAAATGCAAATTTTCTGAAATGTGCTCAGTGTGGTAGCGTTAGGAATCGAATCTTGCTGATTACATTTAAACTTCTGAATTCTATTCCCCTTTTGCGAAAATTTATTAAGTGGCAATTTATAGTCTACGCTTTTAACTGATTCATTATTTTCCCTTGTCTGTCGAAACAAAAATGTTCGCTCTCGAGTTTCTATTTCTCTTCTGAGAAATTTTAATAATTCTGTTACATTCCAAGAATCATCTTTTTCATGCTGTCTGTAAAAATCTAGCACAATGGAATCTGGAATAAGTTTGGTTAGTAGTGGAAACAACAAACTTCCATATGAATTTAGTTCGACACCAAGAGTTTGTAAACCCCGCACTTGGATTTCTATCGTGTCGTATAACTCCCTTAACTGTTTCAAATACGAAGCTGATTTTACTGCATTTAACGAATTTAACAACTTTAATTTAACGAATTAATTTAACGAATGGTTAATATGAGATCTTACAATAATTTCGTTTTTCCCGTAACTTTCTTTAAGCAATTCAACTGCTAAGTCATAATTATTTTCCGATACCAATAGTCCTTGAGTGCTAATTAAGGCTGGTCCTTTCAAGAAAGCTTTAAGATAATTTATCTACCTTAGATAAGCGTTCGTTACTGTGAATCGCATTATCAAATTGTGACCAAAATTCCTGAAACTTCTCTAAATTACCCTCAAACGGTTTTACATGAAGTTTCGGCAAATTTATTCTTGGTTTGTCGGGTTCACTATTCGAAATAAGTGAAGAATTATTCTTCAACGATAAATCTGTCTTATTTCTATCTGAATTCTGAAGATAATTCTTAACTTTCGATTTCGTGTAGATGATACGTTCTCTGTATTCCTGATTATTCTCGACTTCTGTTTCCAGATCAGATACTTCAGGAATTAAATTCTCAAATCTAACTTAAATATCTGATCTGCTTTTTCTTGTAGATTCATCTCATATTCTTCTAATGATTTTGTATCTACAAAATTCTGTTCCAATAATTCAGATATTCTGTTAATTACTTGTGTTGTTAACCTTTTTAAAGGTAAAGGTAAAGGTAAAAGTATGGGGGACACCAGCGATGTACCATAGGTCAACTGGTAATGCCTTCCCATACTAACTCTTTGAGAGAAAAAAAAAGGGGGGGATAATTGCAAGTTTTATAAGAATTTGCATAGACTGAAGCTTTTCAAAAGGTCTAAAGTTTGCCTATTATGGTACATAGTGCAATTCCACAGTACGCCCCGCATCCAGTATTTATTAAAAATAATGGTGTAGGGCATAAGTAGATTACAAAATAGTAGGAATACAATTTGAGATTCACAAGATAAATTGAACATCTGATTTGGTGCAACAAAAATAGGAGATAAACATAATTAATAAACAAATAAACATAATGAGATAATTATAATTAGTACTGGCAACACAATGTTAAATGAATTGTTATAATAATGCTAAAGAGGTAGGTGTCTATGGGTTATTTCAGATATATTGGTTTATTGCAATTTATAAAGTTCAGTTCACGAGCGGATCCATTTTGTCCATAATTACAGCATGTAAAAGTTCACTAAGTTTAAACTGTATGTGGATTTACACTTGACAGAGATCTAGGCCGTAGGAAGAGAGTCTAAAGGTTTACGTTTCGTTTCTGCTTTATCTAAAGCTTTCTTTGTATTCTCATCCATAATATTACCTATTAATATAATTATACTCTTCAGCGCGATCATGGAAACGGAAACCGATTAAGTTGCCGTGGAAATTGCAGACGACATTTTATTTTTAGATTTTTTTGGATACTAACAGTTTTGAGAGAATAGAGTTAAAAAGGGCCGCGAGTGTTTTTAAACTGAAAGTAAATAAACTGCTTTTAAAACGCAGTCCACTGAAATATTTTAACATGCGGCAGCAATTTCTGTGGGATTTTAGTAATACACGAGTTTTTCAGCTGAGTTTTACTACGAAATTTCTTGTCCAACCATACAGCGTTTTAGAATTTTCCTGGGGGGAAAACTCCTTAACTTCACTTGAAATACTCTCGAATAATTGCTTTGAGGTGTAATAACAGGGATCTGAAGATTATTTCTGCGACATATATGTATATGAAACAAGTAAAAATAAAAACTTATGTGTAGAAATACATCTAGAAGAATATGTTTATAAAACAGGAATGAAGAGAGAAGAAAGACATCAAACATATTTGAAAACACTATATGCCAAAACTCATGAATAACATATGTAACACGGGTGGTATCTATATCAAGAAAATATGCTTAGACATATGGTGCGAAGAATGTAGGCGTAAATAGAGCATAGTGCTTCCAGAATTTAATATTACCCTACAAGGTATTTCTTCCGCCTTCTTAGCATGCCTTCGTAGTGGGGTGGTATGGCGAGTTCGGGCGCCAGTGCCGAGACATCAGTTTTTTTTGGGGGGGAAGCAGGAGACTTGAAAAATGAGAAATGCCTTCGCCGGGAATCGAACCACGGAACTCTCGAATACGCGCCGTTCGTAAGTTGAGTGTTAAGCTGCTACCTGTGCGATCTATTGTAAAAAATGGCTGCAAATTCTAAATAATTGTAAAATACTTGTCCTGTGTAAAAAAAAAAAGAAAAAAAAAACTGTTGCTAACTGCTACAGGATTGTAAAAATGTAAGTAATGAGTGAAAAATGATGTTAATGTTCCTTATTTTAAAAGTCTTATAGCTCTGGCATTAATAAAAATAAGGAATAATCTCAATTCACATTACTTAATTACACCTTTTTCACAACTGATTTTATTGACAGAATTCTTGAACTCATGCAACTTATTTTCTAAAAATATTCAGCACTAAGAGAAAAAGAAAAATAATTTTTACACAGCAAATGAACATGATACGCAGGTTTCATTTCACATTCAGCTTTTATTTCATTTTCCTAAATTGTTAAATAATGTCATATACTCTTTACGCGTATTAATAATCTTTACATCAATACCTGATGAAAATCTTAATTGTCACAATAAAGGAAAACAAATTCGATATAATAAGTCGGTCACCGCTGTACTGATACACCCTGTATATGCTATTTTAAATAACCCCATTATATACTTGCATTAAATAAGATACAAAACGAAATTAATAGCCCTTCTGGGAAAATTGCCCCTTTGGACTAATAAAACCTTTTGTTCCTGATTATAGGCATTTTTTACAAGAATTTCAGCGATTTGTAGTTTAAAAGAATTCATTTTTTTTTCTACCATTTAGAAAACACTCAAGGCACTCGTTAACTGTATTCTCTGAAACCGTTAAATTCTGAAAACTAAAAATAAAAAGTCATCTGCGATTTCCATGTCAACTCAAATAGTGTTCGTTTTCTTGATCGCGATCAACAATAGAAAATTACAACTAAAACATGTCACAGAATGACATATTTTCGGGGAAATATTTATCTTGTATTAATATTTATATACGATTATCGTAAATATCACTCGGGGACAGTTTTAAATACCAATGCAAACTTTATATCAAATCATAAAATAAATACGTAGCTGGCATATTTATAAATCGACTGAAATATTCAATCTTGTATTAAATAACATTTTCACATAACAAATAAAATTGTTCGTGTTTAGCCTTCGTAGTTTAGCTAGAAGCACGTCCGGTTAAAATCAAAGAGTCTCGTGTTCAAATTCCGTCGAGAAAGCATTTGATAGACCTGGTTCCTTTACTGAAACAACGGAATCACTCAAAAATTAAATTTAATTTCCGTTCTTACGTTTTTTGTGTCTGAAACGTTTATAACTGAAAGTTTTCAATTTTATGAGTTTCTGAGTTTTTAAGACGGTTGAATACTCGTAGCTCGATCTAGACCAGCGGTTGTGAAACTTTTGACTAACGCGTACCATTTAAAAAAAAATTGAAAAACCTTTTGTAGCACCACTACAAAGTACTACTACCACCACCACTATTAACAAAACTCAGATCGCATCAATTTAGGAGTGTTAGAGAAAAAAATTCAATCAGAATGCTGGGGTTTTAATTTTTGAATTTAATAGTTAAAAATACTTTTTTTTTTTTTTTTTTTTTTTTTGCGTACCACCTATTTCCACCTTCTTTTCGTTCCACCGTTTGAGAACCCCTGATCTAGACTGTATTCTATAGCAGGCAAACGTGCTAGCTGCTTTTCGGATATTCATGCGTCTCAGTATAGGTATCGTGAATAAGAGCCAGTTGTCCTTAGAAAAATTCTTCGCGAAGGCATCCGACCTCTTCGGCGGATAGTCTTATTTGCTTTACCAAATAACCTAACGTAACCTATTCAAATTAACTAACTTTACCATTTTCCGTTTGAAGTAAGTTCTACTATCCTATATTCTCTTTATAATAAGGTAACATGTAACTTTCGTAAGATGTGACCCTCTCTTTTAAAAGATTTTGGGTAAAAAAAGGTAGGTTTATAGAAATAGGATAAGTATATAGTTTCTCTTCTAATCTAGTGGATATGTATTAGATAAATATATAAGTCTGCTGATCCTTGCTCTTCTATTTTTTTCCTTTTTTCTTCTGCTTCCCTGATCTCGCCCCTCCTCTTCGACGTCATGGTCGGCGTAAGTGAATCAGCGGTTTCTAATTTGTCTGCGCATGTCTTTTCTTCCATGTTTTGTTGCTTTGTTTGAGTTTCTTTTCCTTTCTTTTTTTTTTTTTTTTTAATTTGGGAAAAGCATTCTATACTTTGCTGGCTGCTTTGAAAACATTACTTATGGGGATTTTTATTCCTCTTTAAGGAGTTTTAGGGATTTTTGTGTGTATATCTTTAAGGATTTGTAGGAATTTTTATTTTAATGAAAAGCACTTTCATGAGTAAATTTAACGATAAAAGCATTTTTAGGGATTTTGGACGAACGCATTTCTTACAGGGATACTTGAAGCGGTGGAAAGCGCCTCCCTTCCCCTCCGTCGAAAAGGAGGGATAATCTTGCTCGGTATCTTGAGAAAATGTGGGGGGTCGTTTAAACATTTAACTTCTCTACATTCAGTTATATACAGAGGAAATTTCAAATTGTATTCTTCGAATGAATGCAATTTTGTACAATGAAAATGTGTTATTGAACGAAAAACTGTAAGGTAAATAACGTCTTTTTTTAAAGCCATAGGAGTAGAAAGACAGATATTTGTTACATCAATGAATTTGTAGTAAATATTGAGTTTTTCATTTTGAATGCTATGTTACATGTATGCGAAGTAGCTGAGTATCTGAGAAAATAGTCTTTACCCAAATGGCTTTCAATCTTTTCCCGTCTAAGGATTGTTTTTCAATTACATTGTGGTCTCTGCTTTTTGGTTAATTTTCTAATGACATATAAACATTAAATTGTTTTTAATTTGAGACTTATGAATAAAATAACGCAAACTAGACTGCAGAAAATTCTTCAGAATGAAGTTAATACTGAAAAAAACACTGATGCCCTTTTTGGTTTTATATATAGTAGTTAACACGGAATCCTTAAAAACTAGATATATATTTATGTAATATCAATATATATGGTTAGTTTGGTACATATATAATTTATTTTTATATTTTGTATTTTTTGTATTATCTTCAGTACTGTATACGTATTTGAAGTTCAATTTTACTTGTTCTCCTTTCGGATTGTTACTTTAAGTGAGAAAGAATTGTTAGGGTCTTCATAGGGATTAAATGATGTACAATCAATTGAGATTAGATTTCTCCTTTCTTTTAATAATTATATATATAATATACTATTTTATAAGTAAACATAAAATATAACAGTTTTTAAGCTACTTATTTATATATGTATGTTTGGTCTGGTTTGTTTGATTATAGCAAAGCACTCGACGGCTATTTGCCTAAGAGTAAGGATGCCTTGGTGGAGAACTTTCTAAGAAACACTGACTCGTATACACGTTACACATGGGGAAAACCACGGAAACACCAATACAGTCATCCCATTCTCCGGGATTCGAACACCAGATCTATTTATCCGTGTTTAATATTTTGTGATATAGCTGTTGAATTGAATTTTATGGCTTAACACGATATTTAATAAATAAAGGGAACACACAAAACGTTAAAAAAAGCCCCTTTAGGCGTAATATAAAATCTATCGTTTCGAAATAGATAAAATCCTAAATTTTACTTTATCCAGCCCAATTACAAACGGAGAACCCTACAAATCTGTAATATGAGGGGGGGGGCAACACAGGGAAGAAAGGCCAATTATTCACTGCGAGCATGAAGTAGTTACTAAACACTAAAAAGGAAACGTATTCAAATTATATTTACCTGTAATTGCCATTTCTTACCTGTAATTGCCATTTAACAACAGTAGCTTCAAAAAGTTGGAATTTTAGATGAATCATATTATTGCCTAGACGGCAATTTTAAAATATTTTGGTAATTGCGTAAGCAAAATAATGTAAATACTTTTAGTGAACAGTTTTCTAACTTTGAATAAAACTCGCAAGATATTTATTCATGGTAAAAAATTGTTGATTAACAAACTTAAAGATTTCAAAGAAGCTATGGCAACACTGTACGAAAAACCATTAAGATAAAAAGACATTTTTAAACGAAACATTAAAGACATTTTTAGACGAAAAATTTCGGGTATCATGTTTTCGGGTCAAGATAAAAAGACATTTTTATCTCCAGCGCGCGAGACTGTATCGGAGAAATTAGACAGTAGACTGACCTCATATTGCACGGCATTTTACTGTCATTGTAAAACTGTCTCTAAATTCAAGGACAAATTAAAAATTTATTAAAAAATACTGTAAGGTTTCGAAAATTTAACGATAGCCCAAAAGGGTTTATTTGGTTTTTTTACGCTCTCGCTGACTTCGAAGTTTTGGAATCTGCTGTTACGCTCACGACTACTAACCCATTTTTTTTTTTTTTTTTTTTTTTTTGTCTCTTTAGCTTTATTATTAAACATCATTTTCTTAGCATTTAGATTATTACCTACCTACTTTTTTTTAATTTACTTATCCAAAGCAAGAATGCATTGTAATTGCAAAAAATCATGTTTTAAAGCAAATAACCACTTTGACCGATTTCGAATCTATTTTGAACGATGTCTTTTTGTGTCGTCTGTACGTATGGACAAAATAGAAGACTCCTTTTTATCTGTGAAAGGTTGGTTTATTAATTATTGCAAAGAACTCGAGGACTCTCCTAAGGAGAGAGATGCTTTCGTGGAGAACTTTCTGAGGTAAACTGGCCTGTATAACGATACACATAGAAAAAACACGGAAACGCCCATGCACCCAAGTCGTTGTCCGGGATTCGAATCCCGTACCGAACTACCAGTGTTCAACTTTATCGCTCGGCCACTGATGGGCGCAGAGTTATGAAAGAAACAGAAATCATTTTTTAAATTCCATATTGAAAATGAGGAGGATAAAAAAAAATAAGAAAGCGTTGTGTGAATCTTTTGAAAAATGTTGTTTTGCTTAATGACAACACGTTGTCGCAGGAGTTAAAAAATTTATTTTCACCTTGTTTAAAAATATAATTCACTCTAGGTCGAACTACGAGTATTCAGGAGTCTTAAACACTCAGATATTTGTAAAATAGGAAAATCTGAATTATAGACGTTGCAAACATAAAAAAAACATAACAATGTAAATAACATTTATATTTTTTTTTAGTCATAAGTTGTTTCAGTGGAGGAATAAGGACTCTTTTCGACGGGATTTGGAAGCGAGATTTTCTGATTCCGATTTCTAACCGGACGTGTTTCCAACTACAGTGCGAAGGCTAAAAACGAACAGTTTTATTTGTTACACGAAAATGCTACTTAAATCAAGATTGAGTATTTCGGATGATTTATAAATGTAACGGCTACGTATTTAGTTTATGATTTGATAAAAAATTTACATAAATATTTAAAACTGTCCCTGCGTGATATTTACGAAAATCGTATATAAATATTAAAAAAAAAAACACATTTTCGCAAAAATATGCCGTTTTGTGATATGTTTTAGTTGTACTTTACCGTTGTGGCAGCGCTACCCAGAAAAAGAAAACGATTTGAGTTGCCATGAAAGTCGCAGATGACATTATTTTTTTTTTTTTTTTTTTTTTTTTTTTTTTTAAAGTCCAAAGGAACAATTTGCCCAGAAGAACTAATACTTTTGTTTCAGCATTTTGCGCCGATTAACTATAAATGTCAGCTCACTTTTCAAATTGTAAAACAGGCTATTGGCCTATTTCTCATTATCTAAACCAGTCGAATTACTTCGAAATACACTTAATGAATGTGAATTTTAATAATCATAGCTTTAAATAGTAAATAATGCCATAAAAGACGCCATATCATTAATTTCAATTACTTTATGCATTCAAGTTCGGTACGTTACACTTAACTGACTTATAACTGACAGTGCCAATATTTTCAGCATTCATCTGAGCTGGTGTCACCCAATACTAATCCCCTGTATTATATTTAAAGACATTAATTAACGAAGAATCTGCATGTTTCTCGCATTGTGGAAAAGCAACGGTACCTAGAGCCATCCAATTCTGAGTAACGTAGGCCTCCATCCGAACATGGACACATGGAAGCCCAAACTTTGAATGTACAATTTGTTTTATTATCTAGTATTTCATATTGTGTAAAACTTTAATAATGAATTTTTCATTTACAAACTCAACGATTTCAAAGCGAGCTGTGGCAACACTGTATGGAGTACAACATTTTTATCTGCAACTCACTAGTCTGTTTGTCGAAAATCCTAAAGATCTGCTGTTTTTAAATAGTTTGTGATTTTAGTGTTGAATGGAATTTCACGCGGCGTGACCGCTAGGAGCGTGATATTTAATAAATAAAGTGAATACAAAGAACATTAATAATTAAAAGACAAAAAAGAGTTTCGTGAAGCCGAATTCATATGATTAACTGAGAAAAGACTGAAAAGAACAGAAAAATCTATGCAATACTTACGGCGCATCGTGAATTCAAACATGTACAACTATGGTGCTTTCGAAATTTATATGACAGTCGAGGTGTCATATAAATTACATCATATAACCTACGAGGTGGAGATTAAAATATTTTATTCTGTACAGTGTTGCCTCCACTCGCTTTGAAATTGTTGAGTAATTTTTAGCACTCGAGACTGTGTATCAGAAATTCTAAAGATTCTTTTTATTAAATTATTTTGTGATATTACTGTTGAATTGAATTTTATGGTTTAAGAGCGAAGAACATGAAATAAATAAAACTCAGAAAACTTTAAGAAAACGCCACTTTGGGCGTAATATAAAATCTGAAAGCTTTCTGATTTTTTTTACCTTATTTTCTTTATTAGACCACAGGAGATTTTGCTCAGAAGTGTTATTAGTCTCTAAACTGGATTTGCGTCGGATCACTGTAAAAGACTGAATCACTTTTGAAATTGTTGCCATTAAGTGTTCTCGCTCTATATTATTTTAAAAGAAAAACATATAATTTATTTTCAAACATTCTTCAAAGATTTTCCACATCACTACATTACGGACTCGAATAAGCAAACCGGAATTCATCTACGACGTAATACATTTCTGAAACAATACAAAAAAACAAGGACAGAGGATGTTAGTTTTGTAAGCGAATAAATTATTCTAGTGGAACAAAAGAAGGGCGAATGACAAGCGAGTCAAGGTTCGAATACATTAAACACATTATAGTCCGGGATCCCATTGCAAGAATGTTTACATTAAGCGAATTGAAATTCAGATACCTAACAGTCTAAAATTAGGATGCTGGGCGTTACGATTTCATCGCATTCCAGGAGCTGCCGTACCGAAAGGCCCGGGTCCCGAATCCCGGAGAAGGCATGGATGTTTGTAAAGTGTATATGTGGCATGGAGCACTCTAAATAGGCAGACCAAAAGTCCTCTTGAGACGACGATGGTAGGGGAAGGAGATGTGGAAGACTTTCCGACCCGTCACCCCGGGGGTGCTGTCTATCAAAATATTTGCGTGGAAACTGAGCAAAGTCCTACTGTTCTCTGCATGGTGCTCAAGGCTCTTGCCAACGACAGACGCAATCTTGCACTTCTTGCGCCGATGAATTTCGTGGGCCTGTCCTGATGTTACTCTCAGACAATTGAGATAAGTCACAACAACAGCAACAGACTTTTCGTCTATTAAACAGACGTTGTGCTTTGTTTTCGCTAGGTACCACCTTAGATATTTTATTTCAGTCAAGTTTGGTATTTCAGTTAGGAATAATTTATGTATTTTCAAACAATTTTTAACCATAAATTTTAGACACTTATATTGTTTTGTAAATATTTTTAAGCTGTCAACTTTTGCAGGTTTTGTACTTATTTCCGTCATTTTCTATTTACTAAATTTAGCGGCGTCTTATTTTTTTAATGCAATTTGAAGTCTTTATGGTTTTTTCCTAACATGCTAATTTTTTTTAACTGCAGTTCATTCACGTTTAGCCACTCAATTTTCAGGAATGACTCTCGAAGGAGAGATGCACTTGGACCATGCAAATCTTGGTATAACTTTCGGTTTGTTTCTAGCAACACATAGCGTTTCCAAACACGATATTTACTTTCAAATGCTTTGTGTAAAAGAGAAGTGAAAAATACCTTGAATAATTGAACATTTTACGGTCATTAGATACTTAACGGTATTCCAAGTTTTATAACTGACAGCCTCTGGCAATGTATCTAAGATTGATTTTTAGCGACTTCGTTTATGATTACAAACTTCTGTTTCTTTAGTTAATGAAGATATCAAAGTTGTAATCTAAATCAATTGGAAAGTCAAAGCCATAAACAGAGGTTCCTGTCAAGATATTTGAACATATTATGCACAGAATCATCCCAGCTGCACAGAAACGAAATGGAACAGCGTTGTAAAATGCTTAGGAATGATTTTAACCACGAAAAGAATTTTGCAACCTAATCGCTGAATCCAGTTTATATGATAAATTATTCTACGCTTAGTAAAGATAAATTAATAGCTTAAAAATGTTTAATAGTTGCTTGCCTTAAAAATAGCTATGCATTTATATTCAGAATTGAAAACATGACTCTATAATTTTCTTATCGTATTGGATATTTTAGTTTTACTGCGAAATTAAATCTTTCGTCATTGCTGCAGGGAATGGAATTTGAATTTAACAAACATTCTCTATTCGTAAAAAGCAAATTTAAAGTTAATTAAATTTTAAATGAAATTGAATTAGAAATAAATGATTTATTATTGCTGCAAACTAAAATGAACTTTAAATTTGCTTTTTACGAATAGAGAATGTTTGTTAAATATATATATATTGTTTTTTGAAGATCGCGATATATTTGATATATATATATATACATATAATGTAGGAAATGATAGCTCAGAGCGTACTTTTGTAATTATTAGTACTTATGTTTATTTACATTCTAGAAATACTGATCTCTTTCAGAAGTTGTTTTCATAAATAAATGATTATGAGTACATAGTTATATAAAAATTAATAGTTACATTTGAGAAGGTCACTTAAATTTAAATTTAAAGCTAGAATATTCCTGGAGATTTCTTTTAAATATTCCAGGAACTCCAGGTATCCCACTACACGTAATAGTGACATTGCATTCAATGACGAATTTTAAGTTACTTAAATGATAAATTTATTCATTGCTTGTCTGCTGTATAAAAAGATATTTGAATTTCCAACGTTAAGCTCTCAAATTAATTTTTTCGTTGGGGTTGCTTTACTGTTATAAGCACGTAATTATAAATAATCTATATTAGAACAGTTCGTATTCTGATTAATGATTGTTTCGCTGTCTTTTATTGAAACATTTCTTGTATGAAAAGAAAATTTAATATAAATTTATGCTAAGTTTTCTTTCTTGTAAATCACTTTATTACGTTACAAGCAAAACGAAAAGAGCTAGAAAGAATTCAAGAGCATAAACTGGGAATAATTAGCCTATTGACTCATGCATCCACTCCTTTTTTTAAGAAAATAGAGAGGGAAACATTTTGAGAATAATTTAATTTTCCGAATAACGTGGTTAAACGATGGTAGCAGTTACAGTAAAAACAAAGCAAAAGAAAAGCGTTCTTGAATACATTATCTGTAACTATCACAAATATTATTAATTTAAATGAATTCTATTTTTCAATATGAACTCATAATAAAATTTAAATTAATAAACTATCTTCATTTCTACTTCCCCGTATTTCACCCGCTCTTATTGTTGTTTACTGTGAATGCCTAAGCTTTGAATTATTTAATGCTACTGCAAGTAGTGTCTGTGTGGTCTGTGTGTGTAAGGATATAGAGAACAACCATCAAGAATACTAGGTATTTCCATTTTCTTGAAGTTCTTTACAATTTCTTAATCAGGAAAAAAAACCCTTCACCTTTATTCCGTGAACAAATCAGTAAAATGGAAACATTCATTGCGAGGTCAAATACATTCTAAAATTTAGGCGAGCTCGATTACTGAACTCCTAGAGGAATGGAATGGGAAAACTGGGTGAACAATTAAAAAAATTTCAGAGCCTGATGCGAAGCCTTTAAGGGGGAATATGCGACGGTGAAAAATGCGCCACTAAATACGATAATTAATATTATGAATCGATTCAAGGGAAAAAACACTAAATTCATAGGTTTCTAAAAAATTCAGAATTTATTAAAACTGTTTCTTTTACAGTTGTTTAGTTTTACTCTTTTCTCAATATCAAAAAGTACATTTAAAAAAGCTTAAAATTTACAAATCATATGATTTACATCTGTAGAAATAACGTTTTTAAAACCAACTCGTACAAGTGAAATAGCGATGAAAACAATAAAATGTGTAACTCTGTTCTAGCTGACTAGTAGATATACGCTGAAACAGAATACTCTGAGATCGATGGTTATTGGGATACCATACTAGAAAATTCTTTATCATGCATTCGTATTCCTTCATCGGGATTTCTTTCATCCGGAACAATGTGCCAGTGCTAATAAAAATGTCATCAAATATCCAAACGTCTCGGTGCCAAAATTAGCCTTATACTACAGGAATTCATAAACGGATAGGTATCTGTACAATGGTTTATTTTCCACTTATGTTCAACTATAAAACTAAAATATTTTGTGAACATTTCCTTATCATAATCTTGATTGTCATCGTTATCAGGAACATGAATTCTAATATCATCATTGTCAAGATCGGCGTCTTCGTCGATGCGTAATTCCCTTGTAAGTATTTTTCGTTTTATTCTGCTACTTAATTTGTGCCAAGAAAACAAAACAGTTGTTTAGTTCTTTTACAGTTGTTTAGTTTTACTCTTTTCTCAATATCAAAAAGTACATTTAAAAAAGCTTAAAATTTACAAATCATATGATTTACATCTGTAGAAATAACGTTTTTAAAACCAACTCGTACAAGTGAAATAGCGATGAAAACAATAAAATGTGTAACTCTGTTCTAGCTGACTAGTAGATATACGCTGAAACAGAATACTCTGAGATCGATGGTTATTGGGATACCATACTAGAAAATTCTTTATCATGCATTCGTATTCCTTCATCGGGATTTCTTTCATCCGGAACAATGTGCCAGTGCTAATAAAAATGTCATCAAATATCCAAACGTCTCGGTGCCAAAATTAGCCTTATACTACAGGAATTCATAAACGGATAGGTATCTGTACAATGGTTTATTTTCCACTTATGTTCAACTATAAAACTAAAATATTTTGTGAACATTTCCTTATCATAATCTTGATTGTCATCGTTATCAGGAACATGAATTCTAATATCATCATTGTCAAGATCGGCGTCTTCGTCGATGCGTAATTCCCTTGTAAGTATTTTTCGTTTTATTCTGCTACTTAATTTGTGCCAAGAAAACAAAACTGCCGCTAGATTTGACTCGTTAAGGGCTTTTTGAAACAAATTAAGAAAAAAACATTCCTCGCATACGAACGATTCGGGATCTTTCATATATTTAGACCACAGATGGACTACTGATGATCTTGTAAAATTATGATGAATAC
Source organism: Stegodyphus dumicola (assembly GCF_044657685.1). Classification (NCBI taxonomy): domain Eukaryota; kingdom Metazoa; phylum Arthropoda; class Arachnida; order Araneae; family Eresidae; genus Stegodyphus; species Stegodyphus dumicola. Next base: position 7,520,853 of record NC_140778.1, on the reverse strand, counting down.
CTGCAACTAGTGAATTTTTCTTTTCCCATGACATTTGATTCCATAACTGAATAACGGATTCTTCTAGACCGTATATGCATGATAATCTATACCGCTGATCATTTGAAATTCTGTTGTCTCGAATCAAGCGTTCGGCGATTTTCTTCTCATCTAAATGGCCGTTTGTCCAGTCTGCCGGCGTCCAAAACTGTGCAGTGAAGTCGCAAGGGATGTTAAACATTGTCTTCCATTCTCCACTCCAAACTAATAGCTCTTGTGCAGTTGCTCGAATGCTATCAATTAAGCATTCCTGCACTGTGCATGGCAGAAAAAGTTCCTTGCACACGCTTTGTACAGCGCTTCGAAATAGATTCTTCCCAATCCATTGTTACGAGCTGAACAGAATAAAAATGTGCCCGATTCAGTTTAATGGAAAAAATATCTTTCTTGAGTTCAAAGTTATGACACATTTGCAAAGCAATTTTTTGAAGCGCCTGTTCCTTTAACAATGTTGGGGTTTTGGAAGAACCCTCTGTCATGAGTCCATCAACGTACGCTTTGTTGAAGATCATTTTTAGCTTTTTTTTCCTTTTTTTACTTTCTATTAACAAATTCTTTTCCCAAAAAAGTCTGATTACAGTCGTCAAAGAAGCTTTCTCCGTAAAATACTTTTTTGACAATTTACTTCGCCTAAAAATAAAAGTAAAATAATTATTAATATAGAATACTTAATTGAATATCTCTGAGCAAAATAAACTAAAAGAAACAAATTCAGCAATTCTGAACTTATTTTTGAACGTTATTAAAAACACTATTGTCTAAAGAACATGTAATATTACATTGCATCTAACTTTTGTGATAATAAAACTCATTCCTAGTACTACATGGAACAGAGTTAAATTTTTTAATCTAATGACTTAAAGGGCAACACTTTTTAATCAAGAAATAGCCTAATTATACAAAAATCTATTATTAATTTTTAAGGGAAGAAAACTGTCTCATAAATCCTTAAAATGTAATTCGTATGTTACCTCGTAGAGACATAGAGTTCGTCGCTACGGGACACAGGAAAAGTGTGCAGTGCCCTCGCTGTAATTCGAACTCCGAATCTCTCGATTGCGCGTCGGACCTCCTTCCAGTTACACCATGAAGGCACGGGCCAAATTCTGGCGGTGAAAAAATATCATCCACCACCTTGTAGTTAAGACTACTTGTACAGTCTCTCTCTCTTTGTTTTTTTAAGAATTTTTTGAACTAAGAAAATCAAAGATATCCACAGTGCCATCAACGGGATTGGAACATTTTACTTCCCGATTATCCGTGGGAAGTGCTTCCAGTTACGTCACAAAGGCAGCGGAAAGGGTTGGGAGAAAATACCTTACAACCTTTTATTTCGTAAAAGCAATTCAAATCACATAATTTTTTTTTTTTTTTAGTTTTGCCTATATAAACAACTGTGAAAAAGGTTTTATTAAGGTGAAGAACATTTAATAAAGCCTTATTTTTTAGACCCTACCCCATCTGAAATCTCAAAAAAAAAAAAAAAAAAAAAAAATAATGATTCAATTTTTTAAAATTATAAGTATAAATACTATACTTCGTAAACAGGAAAATTCACATTATGAAATACATAAAATTTTAAAACATCACGGCTACAGTGAAAAGAACAAATTTCGAAAGTTTCTTGTAACACCACTCCGTTTCTTCCAATTATAATTAATGCAAACACTGAAAAATATGAATAATGTATTATTGATTTAAGGCGAAATTTATCCGATTAAATTAATAATTTCAGTCAACGTTCACAATATCATTAGACACTTGAAAAACTTATGAGTATAGGAAAAACATCATTAAACTTAAATTTATGGCATTCTTTATAAAATGTAACTTCTGAGAATTTTTCTGTACTTATTTATTCCCAAAAGCTTATTACTTGATTCGTAATAAAAAATAATATAAAAAATTCAATGTAATATCTAAAGCAAAAATATATTTCATACCTGTAAGAATTTATTTATTCTTTCCCCCCACTCTAAATCCTTTTAATCCATTTTTTTTTTTTTTTTTTTCAGCTTTCCCTTCGTTTTTAGTTTCTTAATGCACTTGAAATAATGCAATGCATTTGTATATATTGAATCCCAATGCACTTGTATATATTGAAAACACCAGCTTTTTATCATAAAACTTTGCGAGTATGTGCTAAATTATTATAATCAGTTTCCGTTTAGATTCTGCGTATTCTGCGTTAAATTTGAATATGAAAATAAGGCGTAAAATTTAAGCGAATGTAACTTATCTAGAGATATACGTATATGCGGCCTTTAGTTTAAGTGCTAAAGGTCTAGTTCAAAACAACTGTATAAAAAACCTACTGACCTTGCTACGAATTTAAGGTCATAGCTGCCCAACCGGTATTGTGGTTAGCGTCGCTGACTGCCATGCCGAAGAGCCCGGATTTGAATCCTGGAGAAGGCGTGGTTGTTTGTAGATATATAGTGTGGCATGGCGGAACTCTAAATATGCGGCGAGCCGAAAGTCTTCTCGTGTGGTTTGGTGGAAGTGGAGAGAGGTGGAAGACCCTCGGACCCCCCCCCCCCCCCGGGTGCTGTCCATCAAAATTGGATGGACTGTAAGAATCGAATTAGAATATCGAAACTTTGAGGAAGTTAAACCCATCTGGATATTAAAATAAGGCTCGATAGTCGGCTAATCTCTTTTTTATAAGCCAACTATATATTTATTTTAATGCTAGTGAGAAAAATATATTTCTTTGTGTACATTTTTAATTTATTTCAACAAGATTACGTAATTAAAAAATTAATGCTTTTATTTTCAGAACAAAAATGATATACCCCTCTCGATAAGAAACATATTAAAATTAAATTTTATTTACTCCAGCAGAAAACTTATTCCTAATTTCGCAACATTTAATGTGGTATAAAATCTAAAACTCGCCAGCACCTCAAATCGGTGAAATCCCTCAGATGTCAACAATAAAATGCAAATTGTTTTGGAGATTTTTTATGTCATTTGAACGCTTTTTTGGCGATAGGTTTTTTCTCATTCAATATTGTAGTTAGCTACGGTTCACTTTTATAGTTGTCGTTGAATAAATATTCTGCGAAAAGTCACTAAACTTATGCTTCTAACTGAAGATTAATCATATGTCCTTTAAACAATGCATGTGGGATCGCGTACGTTACTTTCTCAGTCAGCAGATGGACTTATTATCGTATTCTTGGAGTGTTGGAAAGCTTCCTGTCGGAACAGAGACAGCAGATTGGCGGAAAGATGCTGACACTTAAAAGTAGGACAAGTCTAGACATTTATAGCAAGTCGCTTCAATAATGTTCCGTATCCTTCAGTAATTTAATGGTAGGAGCAGATGTTTAACTTCTTGTTCGGCATCGACGTATGTAATCTCTTCATGTTCATTTCTTCAATTAACCTTAATTATACGTAGTCATTGTCTAAAAATAAATGTATGAATCTACAGTACTGGGGTGATTATTTCCGAGCTACGGAGACACCGCATACATGCATGCAAGACTGCAGTAGCTGGTATTTTTGTACTTTTCCATTAATGAAGCGATCCACCGATGGTTGTGTGGTTGGTTTTCGTGACTATCTCCATGTGACTGATAATTACATTTACATTAATCAGTCAGTCTACCTTAAAAAGTCCTTTACGAAAGCATCCCTGGTCTTAGGCAAACAACTCTTGCGTGCTTTGCCGTGCTCTAATAACCTAACCATTAAATGAGCAGCAGCCAAAATATACGCAAGTACGTTATTTACAGCAGCCTTACACGATTAACCACCCAAAACATTATGACTCATTACGTTTCGATCCTGACACGTGGTTCGTAGGAAATTTTAAGGATCACTAAAAAGGGATTTTACGATCTGACTTTGCCAAATAATAAAGACTCTGTATCTGATTTCTTACAAGAAAAGGAAAAATTTACTTTATCTTCAAGTGCTAAATGCAAGTTCGAAATGGACGATCATGCCAAGAGAAAAAGACTGCAAAAACACAAAATTGGTTGGATGGAATTTTTCATTTCACAAAAGTCTTTAATTTTTTCTCCTAATATCCAGGTACGACTTGAATGTATCTTCAGCATTCTCATAATTATTTCAATTCAAATTTTGTGCCAACATTTATATTTGGCGACAGCTGCTGCCTTGTAAATGTATATATATTAATCGATTGACAGAAAGTAACTCGAGGGTTATCTGCTAATGAGAGAGATGCGTTCGTGGAAGGCTTTCTGAGAATATTTTGGTCTAGTATATAAAAGATCAACTTGTAAACTACATGAAGTAAAATTTAACTGGGTGAAAGCCCATATTGGTGTTTTAGGTAACGAGAGGGCAGACATGCTGGCCAAAGAGGCTGCTGTGGGTAATGTTGAGGATGTTTAATATGAATATGAGGAAGTTTCCTTTGTAAATCCTCCACGACAGCATAACTTGCCTTTGGCAGACAGCCATCTTGTGCTTTGCTAAATTCAAATAAATTAACCTACCTAATTTGCTATTTTGTTTATTTCAAGTTCAAATTTTAATTTTATTTCCCATTTAGTTCCGTTCAGTCGTTCAGTGTGTAACTTCACACATATGCCTATTATCATGTGCAGATTAAATGGAATTTTATTGTATATTTTTAATAGAATCTTTAATCTATTCCTAAATCGATTAATGAAATGCATGGAAATAGTAGCTCAATAGTTTTAAAAATATAATACATCTGAGAATATTTAAGGGAATTCTCCGAGAGTCTTAATATTTTATTCATTTTATTCTTATTAATCTTCCATTATAGTTCAATATTTTATTCTGATCATAGTTTTTCATTTTCTAACAAATAAATTTGAATCTTTTTAGCATTAGAAAAAATCCTCTCCAAAAGCAATTCTAAAGGTCATTATTAAGCAACTAATTAGATATGTATTAAAAAAACAGAATTAAGAAAGAAGCAGAATTTCCTCATGATGCCCATACCTTTCTTTAACAGCAATTTTTACTGCTACATCTACTAATCCAAATCTTACTGAAATGTGTTAGATTAATTAACAGTATACCGTATTTCTAGATTTCAAGCTTTGAAATAAAGAATCAAATTCTTGTTTGGTTTGCAAATTGTCAATCAGTTGTCAAAATTGTCCATTTTGTTTAGTCTGGATAGTTAAACAATCTAGATCTGTTTAACAATCCAGACTAAACCAAATGGACTCTAATTTATATGGGACTAAATAATTTAAGAAACCAGAAGAGTGACAAAATTGGTTTTAAAAAATATATAAAAATACATATTTTCAAAACTAAGGTATTAAATTTAAATAGTATTTAATACCTGGAAGAGCAACTTTTAATTTTTAATGCAAATTGTTCAAACATGTAGAAAAGATATTTCATACTCTGTATCCTTTAAATGCAGTAATGTAATCAATTTTAGTACAAATGCTAACAGCAGGGTCAGATTTTGTACACGTCAGTTAGCACATATGCTAATAAAAATGTGTATCTTGTAAAATTTATATCATACTATTAATAAAAATTTATACTATCATTAACAATGGGGCTAATTTCAATCTTTGGTTTAGAAATAAAACTAAAAAAATCTTTCCCTTTTGCATTACTATGGGAAATTATTAGGATAGCCAATCATAGTTTTAAGCAATATTTATTGTATTTTGAATTTCCATTATCCGGGATATCTAATTATACATTGCAAAATTTCCACTGCAGTTTATTCTCTGAAACATCGGTATCGCCACATTTCAAAAGGAAAAGAAATAAAATTTGATCCGAGGGGGAAAAAATATTTTCTCGAGTTGAATTATGTGCTACGTTAGAATGTATAATCATTTCCTTGCTAAACTGGAAATCTGAGTATTACTACAACATTATTATATAATTTCTTGCTCCGAAACTTCGATTTGACGAATATGGCAGCCTCCATATTATGAAACTCAAGAGTAACTTTAGTCATATGCGGAGCGTAGCTCGTCATTGTACAATATGTCATGAAACCAGATGACGAGCTATACTCGTCACATGATTAAATTACTGTTCAATATGATAATAATAATAAGAGGGGGCTACCCTATTCCTTGAAACGAAACTAGCACCTCAGTTAGACTGAAAGCCAAAAGATGGGGACATTTCAGAGCACATTCCTACAACTCAAATGAAAATAAAACCTTTTAAAAGGGGACGTAGTGTTACAAGAATAAAAAGGGTTACAAGAAGTAGTGTTACAAGAAGTGGGACACCTTGCCAGTGTACTAAATAATGGAGGATTCCTTTGCACCTACCGGAACGTTTTCAAAAGTATCACACGCTTGAAGACTATTGGGTATATCTTATTTAAGATTAACTTTACTTTTTTGTCATTTTTGATATTACGCAAGAAATAATAATTCTAATTAACAATGTACCCGAGCTATAAAATTAAACCTTTTTTTTCAATAATAATTAAACGGTTAATTTAGAAGTCGAACAACAAAAATGAGCGTTATATGTTCAGATTTAATAATATAACTTTGATGTTGTGACTGAAATTTGAAAATATAACGCTGCTTTTTGTTGTTTGACTTCTAAGTTAATACTTGTTCGGCGTGTTATTGTATCTTAATTAAACGGTTATTTCACGCAAAATTTTTCGTTCATAAATCTTACAGCAGAGGATTAATGAAACGTATAAATTGCACAGTTGTAAAAAATAACATTTTGTGGCCGTAGTACTGATAGGAGGAAAAAAATATTGAAAGACAAATCAAACTGAAGTCTGTAGTTTAAAGTAATCAGATATTCGAAAATAATCCAAGGTTAATTATTGCATTAACAACATTCTTTTTCGTCTTCTACGGCACAAAAGTCAAGGGTGAGTTTGGTTTTCTTCTCCCCCTCGTTTCCGCATGCCTTCGCAGTACAACTGGAAGCATACACAACGTGTATTCGGAGGTCTGGAGTTCGAATCCGGCGGGGGCATTGAACATTTTTCACGTCTCCAGCATCAAAAGATCTTAACATTTCTGCAAGTCACACCCGAACTAAAAGGGGGTGGATGATAATTCACAATCACCAGTATTTGACGACTGGTTCCCCTAATCACCAGTCGTCCTTTAAAAGGGGGAGGATGCAAGGTATTTTCTTCCTCCTTTCCGCATGACTTCGTGGTGTTAATTGGAAGCCTACAACCAAGCCATACTCGGCTTTCCTGCTATTCTGATTGTTTTTTAATTGTTTTATTGTTAAATAATGTAATGTTAAAAATATTCAGATTGCTTCAGCAAATTAACAATATTAATTAATTAAAAATTTCTTGAAATTTAACTTAAGAGAAAATAGGTTTCGAAAATAATAATACATCACCATTCACCGCTTTTTCCCATACCTTACAACTGCTATGCATTTATATTATTATATATACAATATAATTTATATTAGTATATTGTACAGTGTGTACATGGTATATGCTTTACAGATAGCATTTCCAATGCTACATGATAATAAAATAAAAATATCCTTAATGTATATCGGAAAACAGTTATATATAAAATTTGGAGTCCTGTGTTAACTATATGAATTTTTCGAAAAGTTAATAATATTATAAAGAAGAAGACATATTCTTTTCAAATCACTCAGTTCGTTATAAGTATTGCAATATTACTGTTATAATTTGCAAACAAATTAAAAGTATGTTGTTTCATGGAATGTTAGCAACTCGTAACACGGACAGTCGGCCAGACTTTAAATGAGTTATTGGAAACAAAACTTTGCCATAAAAATATAATAATCTCTTAAAAATGTGCTTGCACCATATGCATAATTAAAGCTAAAATTCTGTCAAATTCAGGTGCTCAAATTCTGTTTCGGCAAAAAATATATAAATTCATTTGAATAAGTAACCAAAATCTAAATTTTCTTGATTTTGAGCTCTGAACAATTCCCGAATCCTTCAGATAAGAATTCGAGAAACACAAATAAAGAAAAATATCACTGAATTTCTAAAAGTTGCTTAATAAAAAATAAAAAAAAAATAAAAAATAAATAAATAAATAAATAAATAAACTTAAAACCCTGTATTTAATGAAATATAAATTTAAGAATATGATTTTAAAAATATTTCTGCATTTGTTAATACACAAATTAGAAACATAAAACGTATAATTTAATCTTTTGAACCCCGGTGCTCATTCCCTCGATAAAATTTGATAAAGAATTCGAACAGCAATTCAGATTTTAATGAACATTTCAAAATTCAACAGCCGTGATTGAGCTGTTTATCTGGTAAACAACACGAATCGTACGGGATGCAGCACTTTCTATGCTACTTATGCCTTAGCGTGAGTTGTTGAAACCATTCAGAATTTATTTGTTGGTAGATTATTTATGTCCAGAGTTATCGTCAAGATTTAAAATTTAGTTTCGAGCAAGGGCAGCGCACCGATTGCTTGGAAATTCCCATGCATTTCATAATATTGCAGACTCGTACACAATCAAACTGTAAAGGGCCGTTCCCACTGGGGTTTATCTGAGTTAACGGAGACAGTTGATGTAGCCGACGCATCTCCAAAACCAGTGTTTTTTTTTTTTTTTTTTTTTCCCATAGGGCAGCAAGTTAAAAAATCTGAACTGCAGACATAGCGGAGCTAGTCCAAAGAATATGTATTGTCAATTATTGAATTGAACATACACGTTCTTCGGCTAGTCGACAGATGGAACTGACTCCGTTAGCTCAGATAAACCCCAGTGGGAACGGCCCTGCACTGCGAACCCAGTTTATACTAAACCCCCAGATCTAACAAACTATCTGGTCTCGTCCAATTTCCTATGCATTTTACACTTAATGTTACTTTATACGGTTATCTACGGTTTCAGTTGTTCAAAAATCAGATAACACACTTTGTGGAAATCTTGGACTGAAAAATTTTGTATAAAACATTTTTGCGGTCTTTCTGCAACTTTCAACTGGAAAATTATTAACTCTTAAATTCCCCTCTTTGCGGTTAGAATAGGAAAAACTACCTTTGGATTACTTCACCTTTGGCTGTGTTCTAAACAAAAGGCTATGAGAGAAAAATATAACACTCCTCCTCGGAAAATCAGAATACACAATATACCTTAGGAAAACCTATTGTGTCATGCACGAAGCCAAAGAAACTTTGATATATTGAGACAAAATGCTTTTAATTCCATTCTAGTTCTCTGAGTCATCAAACAGCACTCTGTTCAAGCTCGATGTTTATTTATAATTATAAATACTCGTTTTAAATGGAAATGTGTAATCGGAAAAACACGTTTTTATGCTAAGTAATGTTTCGTGTAAGATTATTAAACTGTGTTGAAACCGAAAAACAACGAACCAGAAATTTAGCTGTTTCGCCTAATAATAATTAACTTTTAATGCATTTTTAATTAAAGTTACTATTAATATTTGTTAAGAGATATGACAATACTAATTATAAAGAAGCAGACGTTCTTATGTAATTTATCAATCAATTTCGACCCTTCTGATCGTATATAGTGAACCAAATTCTCGGCACCTTGAAGTTTGTTAAAAAGGAGTTCGACACCAATATAGCGTTCATGGTCGCTAATGAGAGGACATGTAGTAGTACTGAAATTGTAACAATCTCGTTTGTTTAATAATAAAACTCAATTTTTCAAAATTCTACGTTGAAACATATAAGGGTTTATCAACGTGAAACAAAAATTTTGTAGCTACACATAAATTTCATGCTATCTAGTGATTAATCATTGTTAACTAGATAGCTATCATGCTATCTAGTTAACAATGATAACAATGCTGTAACAATTTATTGTAATATCTCGAATCACATGTTATTTATTTGGAAAGAAAGAAGGCCTTTTGCCACGCATTATAAAATGCATAAAATTTATTCTTCCATTAAATTTGTGCTGCAGGAAGTCATGTTCTAAATTAGTAAAATTTATTGCCAACTAAAACTTTTAACATGCAACAAATAAAATACTTGATAGTAAGGAAAATAAGTGAATTTTCCGAAATAAAAGATAATTTCATACAGCGGATACATAACATCTTGGCCGAGAATTTTTTATGTCCTATTATTTGTAATAGTTAACACTTTTTGTTTTTCTCTCGATAAAATGTAGGTATTAATGGGTTTCGAAAAAAATGTGTGTCTTTATCTAACATTTGTATATTATACTTACAAATTTAAATCCAACTACAAAACCTAGTGCAGAAATTCCTCCAAGACTGAAAAATTTGATAAGACGCGCAGGAATTCCTAAAATTACATGAATAACCTCGCAAAAAGTAGGCATAATCATTTCTGCTAGATTATTAAATGCTTATTAGATTACTTAGAATAAAAAATGTTTTATACTTACCACGGGTGAAGAGATTTTGCTACTCCCTGAAGGATTCCGCTAGGAAATTAAACACGTTTCGGCAGCAAAACACACAAAACTTCAACACGGCTGAGAGCAAATGCTTTTTTGCATTGAGGGATTGGATAGTTCATGAAGGTTGCATTTTCTCCGATTTCTGAGGAAGTCAGAGAAGATGATTGCATTAGCGGAAACCAATACTATCCAACAAAGGCATTGTTACTTGACCTTGTCACAAAGGAGACAGGTGTTTGCTAAATGTCAAAGAGTAGAACGGGCTTAGAATCCTGAAGACCCTACCCCAAGTAGAAAACATTTTTTCAATAGGTTGCGAAGCAAAAACTTTTATAAGGCGCATAAGTGAAGCCCCACACCTGATAAGAATTTTGCCCCTAGGAAATTGTCGAACTGGCAACGGAAAAAAAAAAAAATAAATAAATAAATAAATAAATAAATAAAAATAGGAAACGCAGCTTTCAGAAATTAGTTTCCACGAGGCAAACAGCTTTTTACAAGAATCGAAATATCCTTTTATTGAATAAGAATCTAAAATATTATTGCTGTTATTGAGAACGTAAACATTATTAATGATTATAAACGTTAATGAATATGCCAGTTCTAATGAAAAATTGAGCTTTTGGCTCTAGATATGGAATGTTCCATAATAGGTAAATCCACATAAATGGGAGGTTGAGTGGGTAGAAAAGAAGAAAGTGACCCATTGTTATGGTGTTTCAGATTATTCTTGCCAAAGCTGGAAAGGGGGCTGAGATGTGACCTTCGGGAACTTAGATTTCCTGGTCAGCTGCAAATTCATGTGATATGAGGTCACGAAAGGCATCTGAACCCTTTTCCTAACATATTCGTCATTCGGAGTGGGGGCACTGAGGAAAGCAAGGTTTAACACAATTTTGATTTCAGGGAAATAATTCATGGATTAAAATATTATTTTTCCAAGTTTAATCTTGTTATCGATTTCTTAAAATTACATTTTATGAATAATTCATTAAATATTTTACACAGAATAGCACATTTTGCATAGTGTAACAAACCCACAAATCTGAAGTTGGCCGCTTGAGTTAATATTCTGAAGTTAATATTCTTAAACCGTATTTCTCGTTTTTGTCGCCATCCAAATTTTGCAATATTGAAATATTGAGATTCTTAATTTTTACTTTCGTAAAATTGTAAAGTTATTGTTGACCTTTCTTATTCTTTCCCAGATTATCATGGTTACATAAAATCACTAAATACTAATTCAGAATTCTGCTTTCAATACTGATCGCCCACTTTTTCTGAATTTTGGACTGTAAATGGTTTCCCAGCCTTATTCCAATTAAAATAATTTTCAATGAAAATATCCACTATAAAACAAATACTCATTGCGTAAATTGTTGAGCTTTACTGTCTAAATATCCTTAATAAATTTTCTGAACAAAGTTTCAGCATAATATGCTGATCTCTTTCCATATTAATAATTATATAACAGCAGTAACATTTCTAATTGATCCAAAACAATATTCGTACAAGGAGTGCACTTATTCATTTCTTCAAAGAGAAAACAGATCATCGTGAACTATACTAGAAATATCTATTAAGTATACACAGTGTGTCTCAGATACAAAGCTTTAGCTGTATTATGAACAAATTCTGCTTTTTAAGTATATAAATGTATAAACAATTAAAATTTATAATAAGACATACACAGTTTTTTAGTTTTGCTTCAAATAATCTTCTAGACAATCGCTCAAAACCAAAATACAGATAATTAAATCGAGATTAAACTTAAAACTCTTCTACAACGTCTCTTTTAAAAAATCTGAAGCAAATTTAAAAAAATTCCGTTTTAAATTTTACAAATGAAATTTGTGAAATTTTAGATCTTTAAAAAATAAGAAAACTTTATCATTTGGAAATCTATGCACAGTTATACCAGTTTTGGAAATTACAATAATTTACTTTTTTTTTAAATTTATTCTTGCGACTTACAACTTGAGACTTAGTTAATCCAAATTCAAAATACTGCTTGTGTTAATTAATGGTTATTTAATGAGAATGATACAAATAAGGTGAAATTCTTGATGTTTCCTGAACATTTTATAATATAATTAACATTGTACAGTTTTATATGCAGAACCTGAAGTACTGTTCAGTTACTGAGAATTATTCTTGGTGGCAAGTATTGTATGATTATTTCCACCATACGTAAATTTCATTCTCATTGTGCATAAATTTATATCTGCAATTCGATTCAACATTTAATTTAAAAACTGAAAGGAGTATCTAAAGTATGGTCATCAGAATGCAACAGAATATTATAAATGTAGTTTCATGATAGTAATTTATTTTAAAAACCAAAATCTGTTTTTCATATTTCGTATTATTTTATAATAGCACCAATCAAAAATGTTTTGAAATGCTTTTAGAAATTTAACGCTTTTGGAATAAGATAGCTCAAATATTTTTTATCCATTTTTAGTGTAGACTATACCTTTTAGAATATAAAATCATAAGAATTCCAAACCTTTACTCTAAAATATTTCCAAAATTAATTAAAATCTTTATTCATCTACTTTTTAAAATTTTTTATGTTTTGAATGCGCACTCATCGTTCAGTGGATAATACTTTTAACGGATGGACAACAAGAGGTCATCCGAAACTCTAAAACGAACGACGTAAAAATTTTAAAATATGCCATTATACGAATGATTGATATTTTATCGTAAATTATTATTCAGTGATTTAAGAAAATAATAATTTTAATATGATTAAATTTGATTGAAATTGAACTAATGATTCTCATCTTCCGTATTACACACTTTTAGACAACAGATAGGAAATACAAAATATCAGAATTTTTCTGTAATGTGAAAGCTTAAAAAATCCTTCAAAAGGAAAAAAAAAAGGGGGGACCAAAACGTTACAATTATTGCAACCTAATTTAGATGAAGGGACAACTTCTCCAGCAGCGCGGGAAATTTTATTACCCTCAGTCACAATGAAACAGACAGAATGGGAAAGAAGAAAAGGCAGGGACAAGGTTGTCCCTGCCTTTTCTTCTGTCCCCCCGCCCCCGCCGCATTCAAGCAATTTTGACTTGGCCCTGTATCCAAAAGGAAAGATGCAGACGATATATATCTTTGATTTTCGGAATCGTGAGAAAGTATCTGTCATTTCGGTTGTAGGAAAAAATGTCACCCGGAAAAAAGGGAAACGGAAAGAATGTCCCCGGAAAATAAGGAACGGAAAAAATGTCCCCCTTCGTTTGCAATGGGAAATATAAGGCATGTTTAGAAAAATCGCCAAGCTGGGTGATAAAACTTATCTCAACAACCGCAACTTCGGATGACCGGAAACATGTGCGAGTAGAAGCAAGAAGATGTGTTGGCTGCTTGTTTCTTCCATGGAGCCTACCTCTATGGTTTTTTCCTTAAGGTTAAAAATAGAGGGTTGTTTAGAGCGGAAAGCTTTCGGGATGGAAGGCGGGTTGTCCAGCATCGGTCATTGTCAAGTCTTTAGTAATTACTCTCCTGGCACCGCATGTAGTTATAACCTTAAGCTGCGGTTTAGTGAAACATTTATTGACGCACAACAGAAAACGAATTCATCCTGAGCTTTGGTATAAGAAACAGTTGTAGATGCAATTTCAAGTTACGGTTTGCGATAAGAATAGTACTAAATTTTTTAGGTAATTAATTTTCGCATAACTTTTTTTCTCATTTGATTTTAATTGAAAGTAACGTATCTGCACAGAAAAAAATTGTTTAATTTCGCACTTAAGTTTGAAAACAAGAATACCACAGTTATTAAAATTAAGAGGTTTATTTCAAAGTTATTAGTCCCTGAGGGACTATTGTTTTATTTTCCGATTTTGCGTCGAATCACTCTGAATGTCCGTTTCACTTTTCAAACTGTTGCCACCAAATATTGTGATAAAACAACGGTACCTAGAGCCATCGAGTTTCGAATGACGTAATCCTCCTGCGAATATGGGCAACTGGAAGCCCAAATTTGAAATTTCAGAGCCGGACCATCTAGTAGCCCATAAAATATTGGCGATCACTTCCAAAAGTGACAGGCATTTCTATAGGTATAAACAAATACTTGCACTGAATATCATCTTTCTAGGGTGGTGATCTTCACAGAATACCAAAAATCAACTAAAACATGGATGTATTAGGATTATTCAATTATGGCAAAGCGCACGAGGGCTATCTAGCTAAATGGAGGGATGCATTCGTGGAGAACTTTCTAAGGGAAACTGGCTCGTATACATATTACACATGGGGAAAACCACGAAAGTGCTCATGCAGCCAGCCCGTTCGCGGGATTGGAATCTCGGATCGAACTACCAGTGTTCAGCGTCTTTACCGCTCGGCCGCTGATAGGCTGAAATCTGATGGATGGCTGATGGATATCTTAGAAAGGATTTTTACTTATATTAGTTATATTAATTACAATTACGTGTAAAGCTTATGGAAACTTAAAAGCGGCCGAGCGGTTAAGTTGCTGAATACCCTGGTTGTTAGATCTGGGTCCGATTCCTAGCAAAGCAGCTTTTCGTGGTTTTTCTCCTATATAACGTGGTTACGAGCTAGTTTTCCTTAGGAAGCCCTCCTCGAAGGCAACCATTCTCTTAGGCAGATACCTTTCGTGCGCTTTGTTATAGTCAAATAAATCAAACCAAATTAAAGAAGCTTATTCATTCTACTCTCCAAATTGAGCTCCAAGTAAGTCATACGTGGGAGCTTTTCGTATTCATAACGTAAAACGTATCAAAACGGAAAATTAAATAAATTTAATTATTTAACTTGGTTATCTAGAATTCCAGTTTTTAATTTATCTCTTGTTTCCAAAAATATGAGCATGAATAATTGTGTAATAAAGCATAAACCGATAACTTTGAAATTCAGCGAATAACTTAAATGGCCTTTGACCACTAGCAGCCGAGAGGTAAAAATCGTTGAATATTGGTAGTTCGACTGGCGTTCAAACCATGGCGGATGTGCTGCTTACCAGGAAATTTTCGTGTTTTTCTCCATGTGTAACATAAATACGAGTCAGTTTCTATCAGACGTATGAAATAATTTTTGTCAACTACCCGCTATAAACAGTCCTCCATGAAGGCATCCATATTCACTTCGGAAGATAACCTTATAGTACTTTGCCATAACCTAAATAATCTGATTTGATGATCATGCTATTTTTTTCTCATACTGAAGCCTGTGAAGCTTTAATTAATGTTTTATTTATCATAAACTGTGTTAACTGCTTTAAATTAACCAAATCAGGATTTTTTTCTGTTAGATTTCCTTTTTGAAATTTTTGACATCATTTTAGAAGCCTAAATATGTCAGATCATTTTAGTAAGACGTATTATTTGTAACTGTTTTACATATAAGTACAGAGAATCTCATGACGGCGAACTCTAAAAGTGTTTCCTACAACATAAATAAACAGGCTTTTATACATTTGCCTCTCTAATGCAACCATCTATATAAGTGGCCTAAAAATCGCTTGAAGCGGCCGTTAGTGGTCGCATTAGAAAAGTCTCATTATATTTGCATTTTTGTGGCATTTAATAATTTCAGTTACATGTCTGCCTTATAAATTATAATATTGATTTTTCAAGGGCGTGTAACAACTTTCAATATAAATTATAATAGTAATAATCTTTTACATTCCATTCGGATTATTGTATTCGTATGAAAGCCTTGAATCAATTGTTGATCATTATTTTGTACGTATGCTATTGCAAAAATTAAAAAATTCTTAATTATGATATTTACCGATAATCGGGCTTTTAAATGCCCAAGTTATTTAATTTTATGCCAAGATTTAAAATTTGTACATTTACAATAAGAAGATCTTAATTCTGGAACTTTTTAACATCTGAAGCTGGTTAAAACTGGTTGAAATGTATTACAGTCGCAGTTCGTATGCCCATTCTCGCACTGATTTGTTTTATGCTTAATTTATAGCAATTTTCCTAAGTAACCAAATTTTAGATTTATATCATTTTTTCTTTTTTAAATTGTGAAAATAAACAAAAAAAAAGGAGAAAATTTTTCTTTCTTACATTATAATTATTTTCAGTTCATCTTTTATGATAATTAGTGTATTTTTCAATTTTCCTCAACTGTCAAATCTTGTTGTATTTCTAAATATCTTTAGATTATTTACAGTCCCTGCAATTTTACAGTTTTTATGTTAAACTCTAAAATAGTTATTAGAAGAAATATTAGAAGCATTTGATGTAATTAACGACGCACGTCGCCCATAGATTCGCAAATTTTGAATTTTCAATATTGTTGGAAGCACTTGAGCAGAAAATTCATCTTTTCTAGCATATTGCAAATTTTAAAATTCAAAAAATTCAACTCCATCAATCCAATTTTCAGACCTCAATTAAAGGCACTGAAGTTATTTAACATTTAAGAACTCTCGGTGATTTAAAACTCCCCGGAATTGGTACTCAAGAAATGATTTCAAAAATGCTCTTCTACATCTATTAATAATTGTTCTATCCCTTGAATAGCAAGTATCTACTGCATTTTCTCCTCATTTCTTCTTTGGTGGTTATTTGAATCATGGCAAAGCACGGGAACTGTCTGTCTAAGAGAAGGGATGCCTTCGTGGAGGACTTAACGAAGTATGAGAAAGGGAAACTTGATTGTATTTACCTTACACATGAAGAAATAACTAAATTATCTTGCAACCAGCTTGTTTGCTGGGATTTGAGCCCTTGTCGAACTATTAGTGTTAAGCGACCGCCAGAGTCGTAGCTAGGGTTTTCAGCGCCCAGGGACAACTGAAGATTTCGCGCCCCTTACTGCTTGCCAAGGATGGAAAACATTTAATTCTACAATGTCTAAATTTAATTTCGCCAGATAAATTTTCCATAAAATGAAAAAAGAATTTTCAGTACACATAAATAATTAATTGAATGAATGTAAATTTTTACTGCAGAATACATAAACTTATTTTTAGCTCAATGTAAAACTGTTCCCATGCAAAATTTATATTATAAGAAAAAGTTAAATGTCTGTTATGTCGAATATTTCTTCACTTAGATTGCAGAGACATTCGATATTTTATGGAAGCAGGAGACTTGAAAAATGAGCAACCCCCTCTCCGGGAATCGAACCGCGGATCTCTGGAATATGCGCCCAGCGTGCAGACCACTACACCACGAAAGCACGTCAAGAAGGCTCAAGTCTAAAATTTATGCATATTTAGTATTAATTCTATATTTTGCATATTAACATTTAAAAAAATACCTGACTAAATTACTCCTGGATGGTTTTGTATGGTTTGTTTGATCAAGTGCGACTCATTTGTAAAGTATTGAATGGTGTACTCGCTTGCAAAACCTTGTGAATTTTGTGTTTCTTGAAAAATCGGCAATACTAAGTATGACTGCTAAATATTACATTCTTTTTAAGGGAACATTATAGTATAAATAATAAGAATATTTTCTTCTGGGATATACTTTCATCAATGATATGTTACTGTAGCGCAGTTTTGCTAAATTCCTATAAATCAGTTCTAATTATTCTAAGCTGATTTACTAACACTTGGAATGATGCTCAAGGCCTGCGCTAGACGTTTTGCCGCACGGTGCCTGCTTTACAACTTCAAAATTGTGCCGCCCAGCTCTTTCCAAAGTTCTAAAAATTTTGCGTTCTCTCAATTCTGCCGCCCGGTGCGGCAGTCATTTCCTCATAAACATGATGCTTATTAAAAATTACAGATGTTTTAATTAATAACAACCTTAAAAACTGGTTGTTAGTAGCTTTAATTTTGACTCCATACACTTCAACAATTAAAAAAGCCAAAAGATAGGAAGTTTCCTTGTCAGTCTTTTTGTGTCCTTTTCTAATACTGCTAAAATTCTACATGATATTTGTTTTAGAACTGCTAAGAAACTGCTAACAAAATTTTAAATACAAAAGTTATACTGCAATTTTAAGTCTGAAAAGTAATTAATTCAGACTTGAAAGCTCTTGAAACATAGAACTTGAGCTCAAAACAATAAGAATAGAATTTTGCATTCATTTTTTTAATTATACGATTGTTGCTTCATTGATAACAATGTTATAATTAGTTCGCTGCATTAGAATCCATATTTCTTACTAATTATTTAAACATGAAAAATGAGAACTATAATATTTATATGTACTTTTTAATCTCCAAAGTTATAATAAAGTTTTCTCATAAATAGGAAATTGGACTGTTTTCAACAGTTTTCACCTCTTCTTCAAGAAAATTTCTTTTACGGTCCTAATTAAAAATTACAGAACAGCAGAACATAATCTATCTCACGAAATTTGCTAAAACAAATTCTTTCGTATTAATTTTGAATTTTATTTAACTCAAATTTATTCAATATTTCGAGTTCTGGATAATCAAATTAGCGGTATCATTCTAAAGCTGCAAAATGTAATTAAGAATCTCAGCTTCGTTTTTAATGATTCATTTTACCACGCCACTGGGGAAAAAAAAAATATCTGAGTTTTCAGATTTTCAATTACGTCCAAAGGGCGATTTTTTAATGTTTTTTGTGTTAATTTATTTATTAAATATCATGTTCTTTGCACTTAAACCATAAAATTCAATTCAATAGCAATGCCGCAGCATATCTTTAGAATTTCCGATACACAGTTCCGCGCGCTGGAAACAAAAAGGTTTTTCCCATCCGTACAGTGTTGCTATTGCTCCCTTTTAAATCCCCGAGTTTGTTACTCAAAAATTCCTTAAAGTTTTGCAAAATATAAAATCGATAATAAATCAAATTCCAAATTTAAAATTTGGTCTTCCACATGCCCATATTCGAAGGAGGATTACGTCATTCAAAATTCGATGGCTCTATGTACCGTTGTTTTATCACAATGCGAGAAATATACATACATTTATGCAGATTTTTCATTATTTAAAGGAAAATCTGAAAGCTTTCATATTTCATATTGCGCCCAAAAGGATTTTTTTAACGTTTTGTGTGTTACCTTTATTTATTAAATATAATGTTCTTCGCACTTTACCATAAAATTCAATTCCACAGCAATATCACAAAATATTTAAAAAGCGCAAAATTTAAGAATTTCCCATACACAGTTTCGGGCGCTGGGGATACATTTCTTTTTTCGTACAGTGTTCCCGTTGCACGCTTTTAAATGGATAAGTTTGTTAATTAAAAAATTCGTTAAAGTTTTGCAAAATTGGGAATAGCTAATAAAACAGATTCTAAATTCCGAATTTCAAGTGCTCATGTTTGGTTGGAGTACTACGTTATTCAAAATTGGATGGTTCTAGGTACCGTTGTTTTTTGAAAATGTGGAAACATTCATGCATTTATGCAGAATCTTCATTATTTAGTTTCTTTAAATACAATGCATGGCAATAATATTTTGTAGCAACAGTTTGAAAAGTGAATCAACGCAGAAAGTGAAACCATGCAAAATGTTTTGAGACTAATAGCCCTTTGGGTCTAACGCCCCTTTCGGCTAAAAAAAAAAAAAAAAAAATAATAAAATAAAATAAAATAAATATTAAATTAGCAAGTTAAAAATCGGAAATAGCAAGATTTAATCGATAAGAAAGTCAGAACTCCTTACTACCTCGCTCGAAAAATGCAATTTTGAATAAAATGATAATTTTGCTTCTTTATTAAATTATTCTTATAACAGGGCTTGCATGAATGGATTATATTCTACTACAAGAAATTTTTTCATACCAATAAATTGCCACAGTTATGGACAGAAAGTACAGTAAACCCTTTCTAAGATGACCACAGGTTCATAAGATTTTGGGCTTTTGCGAATTAGAGAAATAGCTTTCAGCACTGATGTCCAAATTCTCAGAAATACTGATCATCATAGGAAGATAATCACCAGAAGAAAGTTCACTGTTCACATTCTGAAGTGCGTTATTATATAAATGAAAGTACATTAAGCCGATTCGATTGCGTGTGTGGCCGTTTATATTTATATATAGGAAAAATTTTAATATAAAATAAATATAGTGTAAAATATATGTTACCGTTAAAGCGTATAATTAAGTTATTTCCTCGAATAAGTAAGTATTTGGCGGGAGAAAAAGTAGCCAATTCGGTTTAGCTAATTATTTTAAAATAAATATATTAATTAGTATAGAATATAATATTCTATAAACTAACTAATGATAAATGCCAGACGGTGTAGTGGTTAGGTGCGCCAACTGCTATACCTAACGGCTTGTGTTCGAATCCAGGGAAATGCATAGTTCTAATTGTCCGTCCCTTCGTAGGAGGCAAAGGTGGCTCACCTATTAGGTGACTGCATAATAAAGTGACAACTGCTTCCGGTCAAGTCGAAGTCGGCTGAGGGACCATCATTCATATTTAAAAAAAAAAAAAAAAAAACTTAATAACAAACAAACAAACAAAAAATCTCAAAGGTTTCAGGTTTTAAACTAGGTCCAAAGAGGGCGTTTTTTTTTAACGTCTTGTGTGCTACCTTTATTTATTAAATATCATGTTCTTTGCACTTAAACCATAAAATTCATTTAAATAGCAATGTCGCAAAAGAATTTTAAAAAGAGCATATCTTTAGAAGAATTTCCGATACACAGTTCCGCGCGCTGGAGATAATTTTTTTTTTTTTCGTATAGTGTTGCCATTCCTCGCTTTTAAATCGTTCAGTTTGTTAATCAAAAATTCGTTAAAGTTTTACAAAATATGAAGTAGATAATAAAACAAATTTCAAATTTGGGCTTCCAGATGTCCATATTCGCAGGAGGATTACGTCGTTCAAAATTCGATGGCTCTATGTACCGTTGTTTTACCACAATGCGAGAAATATGCATATATTTATGCAGATTTTTCATTAATTTCTTCGAATATAATGCAGGACTCTAACATTTGGTGGCAACAGTTTGAAAAGTCATTCGCCATTTATAGTGATTCAACGCAAAATCGCAAAACGAAAAGAATAGTCCTCCAGGATCAAAGTCTCTTTGGAAACACCTAATGATAAACCGTTAAAGTGGAAAAAAAAATTACACTATAAAATATCTGTCATTTTATAAATTAACTGATGATAAACCGTTAGTGTTTAGAAAATTATATTTCATATTACGGATAGAATTAATAATAATGGAATGCATAATATAATATTATTGCTAGATTCGTTAAACCGTAATAATAAATAACAAACTATTCTACGCCAATAGTTCTGTTTAGCAGCTTTCGCGTGCCGTCTTTACTGACAAAATTGTCATTTATCAACACTTTAATGTGAACAAGCTGTTAGCTTCCAGTTACGGATGGATGAAATTTAGTTTAAAGACCGGCAATCATTATTTAACAGAGGAGAAACATTTGCTCCCCGTGAATTCTTTCCTTCCGGGTGACGTGAGTCGGTTTCCTTTTAAGGAAACGGGTGAAGCAAACCACGGGGGAGAACATACGATTTTCCCGCAGGCAAGTTGGAAAAACCTGCTATCGAAATGACCTTGCTCAGCTGCAGCCAGCTCAACGTCTTACCCTTAAAACCTTCCTCAAGAGAGCCCGCTATAACCCTGCCCGTTTAGCAGGTTTCCCCATCTCCAATCGGCGACATTATTTGGCGAGATTTTAGAGTTCCTTTTTTTCCGTTCCTTATTTTCCAAGTGACATTTTTTCCGTTCCTTATTTTCCGGGGACATTCTTTCCGTTTCCCTTTTTTCCGGGTGACATTTTTTCCGCACACCGTCATTTCATTTGAAGATTTTTTTCAAGCTTTCATTCCTGTTTCAAGTTAGAATTACGTTTCAAAAATAAAACTACAGTTTGTTGCAACAATTTTTAGAAACAAAACAAAAAACTAAAAACAAAACAAACAAAAAAAGGATAGTAAAGATTTTTTAACACTGTATGATAAGTGAAACTCTTACGTTATTCCCTAAATTCTCTCAAAGGTTAATCTAACGAATAATGCTTAACAATTTAAAGAATAATGTCCAAGTCTGTTCATTAATATTCTTTTTAGTCCAAAGGGGCTTTGTCCTTGGAGGCTATTGTTTTCGTTTTGCGATTTCGCGTTGGTTCACTATAAATGTCAGTTTGAATTTTCAAACTGTTGACACCCAATGTTAGAGTCCTGCATTATATTTGAAAAAATTAAATGATGAAAAATCTGCATAAATGTATGTATATTTCTCGCATTGTGATAAAACATTGGTATATACAGCCATCGAATTTTGAATGACGTAATCCTACAGCGGATATGGGTATGTGGAAGCCCAAATTTGAAATTTGGAATTTGTTTTGTGATCGATTTGATATTTTGTAAAACTTTAACGAATTTTTGAGTAGCAAACTAAACGATTTAAAGACGAGCAATAGCAATGTTGTACAGAAAAAACCTTTTTATCTCCAGCGCGCGGAACTGTGTATCGGAAATTCTAAAGATATGCTCAATTTAAAACTACTTTGCGATATTGCTCTTGAACTGAATTTTATTGTTTAAGTGCAAAGAACGTGATATTTAACAAATAAAGGTAACACACAAAATGTTAAAAAAAGTCCCTTTGGACACGTAATTTAAAATCTGAAACTTTTCAGATTTTTCTTTTATTCTGGAAATGTAAATAACTTGGATAAATAAAAAAAAAATCATTTTGTGTAGTTTCATTTTAGCCCAAAGGGCATTAGCCCAGAAAGGATATTAATTTCGTTTTGGCATTTTGCGTCCATTCACTTTCCGTGTTGATTCACTTTTCTGGAAGCCCTAATTTGGAGTTTGGTTTACTATATTATGTCAGACATTAAAGAATTTTTGATTAACAAACTCAACAATTTCAAAGCGAGAAATGACAACATTGTAAGGGATTTAAAAAAAAAAAAACAAATTACCTTCAGCGCGCGAGACTGAATCGGAAATTCTAAAGATCTGTTTATTTTAAAATTATTTTGCGATATTGCTGTTGAATTGAATTTTATGGTTAAGTGCGAAGAGCATGATATTTAATAAATAAAGGTAACGCACAAAACATTAAAAAAAACGCCCCTTATTGCATAATTTATTATTTTAATAATATATATTATTAATAATAATTTAATAATATATATTATTAAATAATTATTAATAATATATATAATATTTTATAATTTATTATTTAAATATTATTTTAATATTATTATTATTACTGTTTTATCAGTAATGTTCACAATTTTGAAATTCTAAGTTCCATAACCGACAAAATAATTCAAGCTTATGATATTTGTTATTCTTTTACAAAATCGCTTATCCTATGCGCTTTTTAATTGCAATTCCACACCTGCGTCGTTAGATATCGTTTTCAAGTCCCTAATGAAGGAAGTGCTTTTAATCTTATATAAATCCGTGAATTCCATTATATAATCAATGCATTCATCTTTGATGTATTCCCAGAGATTATATGCATTGATTGCAGATAACTGAAGTGAGTTCTAATTTGTTCATTGTTTTCATGTATATTTGATATGATAAATTATGTTTCTTTTTCCTGGTACATTGATCTCAGTAAACAGTAGATCGTTTATTTTCATAAAAGAAAAAAAAAAATTCTTTAAAATAACTATATTTTCAAACGAGGAAAACTCAAAATTGATTACAATCAAAGGACATAATATTTCAGTAGTTTGTTTTCCTTTACTTCGAGAATAAGAGTTACTGCAGAGCAACTTTCTTCAATGCCTTGCTTAGAATAGAATAGCAGAGTTTGAACACTATGATAGTTAGTTTAATTAATAAGGTATTTTCCCCCACCTTTACGTAATCCATCGCGGTGTAATTAGAAGCATACTCGACGCGTATTCGAGAGCTCCAGGGTTCGAATCCCGGCAAAGGGCAATGTACATTTTTCACGTCTGCAGCATCAAAAGCCGTAATGACTCAAAGTCCGTAGAAGAACAGGTTAGCTCACTTGCGTACCAATGATTATGCTATATAAATTTAATAATATTTGTGACATAAAAAAATTAATTTTACAGTCACGTTCAACTTTACATTAAACTTAAATCAATGCAAAAGTCTATAAGAGCCAATATAGAGCGAGAACTCACTTTCGTTTGTTTACGCAAGTGAGGTAACCTACGATTCTTCTTAACTAAGAGACTAAAAATATCTGCCTATGAACAAGGATGCTTTCGTGAAGACTTCTGAAGGGAAAATATCTCGTATTCACGCTACAGAAAAGGAAACCATTAAAACTCCCATGCAGTCCGCCCCTTCACTAGGATTTCAACCTAGGTCAAACTACCAGTTCAGCGACATTACCGCTAGGTCGATACTATGAAATTGAAGAATTCTTAAAGCATACGAAAAATTTACTGCATTTTTCTACTTCTTCACAATCAAATTGAAATATTTTCCTCTTTTGATCTTGTTTTTGTTATAAATACGTATTTTTTAATTAATGATTTGTCCATAACATGTTGAAATGAATGATAATTTGGAATTAATTGTTTTTCTTTAATGCATAGCCAATAGATTGCAATTTTTTTGATCTAATTTAATCCTATCAAAAATTCTGTTCTAGTAATAAAATAGTAGTAGTCTGTTCTACTAACAAAAGGCACTATTAGTATGTTTTTTTAAGTCTTGAATAACTTCTGAAACATCCATAAACAGTATTATTGGGTTTGATTGCTTTTTTATTTAACTATAATGAAAGAACATAAACTTTCCCGAGTTTGCAGCGCACCTGATATAGCATTGGAGGGCTATTTCCCTAAGGCAAAAGACGCATACGAGGAGGATTTTTCAAGGGCAACTAGCTCGTGTTCGCATTGCTCATGGGGAAAAAAAATACAAAAACGACTAAGTAGCCACCCCATTCTCTGGGATTTTAACGCCGGCTTAACACAATTACAGTACTCTTATTCACTCTGCCAGTGGCTGGCCTTTTACTAAGGCTGAGAATTTTAATAATATTAGTATTTAGTATTGCAAAACATTTACAAATGAAATTGATGCTTTCAAGGAAAAGTTTAATTGAATTACGTATTCAATCTATTAATACCGAGAAGAAGATAAAACTGAAAGCATATTGATCAAATATCAGGTCTGTCTTCTAAATTAGGTATTAAAAATCATTCATGTGATTGTTATAGATTTGTGCATATTGTATGGAATTCTTTAAAATTCGCAAACCTAAATTGCGGTAACACCATTAATTTCTTTCGACATATTTCATCCTCTGAAAATTCTTTATTCTGAAAATTTCGTTCTCTGTTTGAAAACAAAATAATGATCCTGTTAACAGCTGTACAGAAAGTGACAAGCTCTTTTTTTTTTTTTTTCTTTTTTCTTCTTCTTCTCATTCACTGCTTTATGACAGTGTCTAAGCAATACTTTTTACAATACACTGTAATAAAATATATATAACATTTTTTTTTACGCATAAGTATTAAACGACTACGTTTTTATACTGATTAGATAATCACTAGACGTCTGTGTTTATAGACAGATTTGATAAAGTTATATGGAAATGCACGGAAAAGCTATTTACCTTGAGGTAGACATCTTTATAGAGAGACTTTGTAGGAAAAATTGCTGGTATTCATGTCACAACTCCAGTTTTAATGAGTAGAAAAAATAGATAAAATATGAAAACATTACATTTACATTACGCTTAATTTTAAGGTTTTGTGTGTTACTTTCATTTATTAAATATCATGTTCTTCGCACTTAAACCATAGAATTCAATTCAACGGCAATATCGCAAAATAATTTTAAAATGAGCGTATCAGATAATTCCCCCCCCCCGTACAATATTATCATTGCTCACTTTGAAATCGTTGAGTTTGTTTATCAAGAATTCCTTACAGTGTTCCAAAATATGAAATCGATAATAAAACAAATTCCAAATTAGGGCTTCCAGATGCCCATATTTGGTGGAAGACGTTATTCAAAATCTGATGGCTCTAAGTACCGTTGTTTTATCACAATACGAGAAATATACATACATTTATGAAGATTCTTCATTATTTAATTCCTTTAAATATAATACAGGGCTGTAATATTCGATGGCAACAGTTTGAAAAGTGAATCAACGCAGAAAGTGAATCGACGCAAAATGCCAAAACGAAATTAATAGGCCTTCTGGGCTAACGCCCTCTAGAATAATAAAATTTTTTTATTCGGATTTAAATTGCTTATTTTTTGTAAGATTGCTGTTATGAAAATTAGTCCATTTTCTCAAACATATACGAAACAATAAGCTATTTAAATATATGTTTATTATACTATAGATTACTGCGGGAGATGAATTCAGCTATCGCCTGTAAAATATGTAGTGAAAGATCTATAAGTAGCTGGTATTGGTATAATAATAACAATAATTTTAATAATAAATGAAGTTAAGGGAAAGTTGTATAGAAAAGAATGATAATATTTATTTTATTACTCGTTTACTTTTATATTTAATAAAAATCACTTTGCTCATTACTGTGATTACTTAATAAAGTTCAGAACCTCTAACATATGATAGCATACGTCGAGGCGTTGCAACCATGGCCGGCGCTAGGCATTTTGCCGATCGGCGTAACTTTTGAAGGTTTTAAATTTTGCTTTCCGGTGCATTACTAAATTAAAAAACATTTTCAGCTTCTAAATGCCTCTGCCTTGTATACTACCTAAATTCCAAAATTTTTGCCATCCCTAAATTTTGCTGCTCAGTGTTTTTCTAAATTCTAAAAATTTTCCCGCCTTTTAATTCTGCCGCGAATTGCTGCCGCTCCTGCTGTGACGTCAGCCCTGGTTTCAACGAGTATCAGTTTAAAGCTTACGATTATTTAAAATTCTTGCAACATGTTTATTATTCTAGTATTTCCGAAAATAAAGATGTTTCTATGTTTATAACGTTAATATCAGTCTTATGCTGTCAAAAGTAGATAGAAAATGCGGGTTCTGCTGCACGTGGTGTGGGGTGTGGGCGTGGCCAATGACGTCACACAGAGGGCGGGACCAAAGGCAACGTCATCACACTAGGAGACGTGGTCACGAGTGGAGTTGAGGTGTTGGTAGATTGCTGATTGAGTTGTAGACCTCCTGCTTTTCATTTAAAGTTAGTTTTTTTTAAATTGGCAACGGGGTCATGGCGTCCTCTAGGGACGAAAAAAGAAAATAATTTATTTAGAAGTTTCTTTTATTAAAAAAATGTTCTATGATTCAAAATATAGGATCGAACCCTGAAACAAAATATCTGCTTTTCTGCAAAGAAATAACTGTTAAAAATATTGCAAAGAATAACATAATACTCATTAAAATTTCACACACACACACATACACATGGGCTTTTATCGAAAGCCTCAGCTTTCTGACACCTGAGGGTCTCTCTTCACAGTTTCACAGTCATGGGGTTTTTTTGAATTCCCAGGTGCCAGCCCCTTCCCACAACTCCACTGTGAAGTCATTGACCAATGATGACATTCAAAAAAATATTAATTTACTTTTTCTTTATCAGCCTCTATTTTATAATGACCGTACGCTAGTGTATGGATGCCATCCTCCAAAATATACCTTTTATCGTCGAATGGGGAGAGACTTAATTTATTCTGGCGAAGAGTGAAAAGATGATGTTCTTCACTTGCAATTCTATATTGAATCTCACGTCTAGACTGCAGGTTTTGAAGGCAGTGCTTGTAATTCTCATGCAGGATTTTACTTCGCATGACGTGACGTGAAACGCCCTTTGCCGTCTTCTTCTCCCCCGTCTCCGATAAAAAGGAATACATTTTTGCTCTCAGACCCACAAATTCATAAACCAATTTAGATGAAAATTCATCTTTCATACATCCAATTTTTTTCATGTTTTTCTGACTGTAAAGAGGATGATTAGGGGGATAGTCTGATGTATCGTAAATGTCGCTGCAATGTTTCATATCCTCATATACATCCTTCGTACGAATTTCATACGTGAGAGAATCTGTGTCAGTGAATAACAATGACGCATTTTCTCCGTACTCCTTCTTTATAATATTGTAATGGAAGTTGTACATCAGAATTTTACTTAATTCCAAAATCACAAAACCTACATAGATTGGTCGATTCAAAGTGAGGGTGTTTTTCAATCTCTCCACTGCAACAAGATTCTCACTGAAAATTTCGAATCGTTTAAAAGTGGGACATGCTACCAATTTTTCTGCCTTTTTCCGTTCATTCACAAGTTGCACGTTCACATGGTTTCTTATATTTTCCATAGTTTTACCATAGATGGAATTATTCAGTAGTTTAAAGAAATCTTTCTCAAAAGCAGATTTTGAGTTCTTGCGTTGTTCTGTATTAAAATCAATATATGGTTTTAGCCAGGCCTTCTGATTAAATTTCAAAATCCTATGTACGGCAGTCAATCTCAAACCTTCCTTTAAATAAAATTGTAAGTTCTTATAACACACAATATAATTTTGTTTATGCTTCAAATTGGGGATTAATTTAATTTGGCTATTGAAATTTTGATAGGGGAGGATGTTCTGAGAGAAAGGAGAAAGATCTTCTAAATTAATTTTTAACTTTTCAGGTGCGAGAGGATAATCATTATGAGCGTCATGTAGTTCAGGAGGATACTCCAAATCAACTTCTAAAATATAACCTTCTGTTGAATTTTCACTAATGGAAAGAATCCATTCAGGGGTCACAGCTTCCGCAGAAATCCATTCAAATTCGCCATAGGATAATGCTTGCGACATCGCCCATCCATACAGGTTATTTGCATCTAGATACATGATATAGCTCTCTGGGTTTGTTGAATCGTAATTTGGCATATAATGATTATTTGCCTGCGCCCACCGCTTTGTAATAACTGAAATTCCCCCTCGTATCCCCTGTTCAATGAAGAGATGCATATCTACATCGGTTAAAAGTTCTAGAGGCTGCTCAATCATTTTTAAACATGCTTGCCAGGACAGACCGGGTGATGTCATTACATGAGCACAATCGATTTCATAAAATTGCAAATACAATTTCCTAAAATTTTCGAATACGTCTGCCAGTTGTAAAACGTCTGATTTCACGTACAAGTCGTGATATTCCTCCATTGTACGGATGTTGAAGCTGTTCCATACTGCCTGTGCATGTTCGTAATCTGACGCTGAAATCTCCTCGTCCGTTAAACTATTGTGAAAGGCGGCAGGAGGTGGTAACACCGTCTCTTCAAACATCTCAAAGGACTGGATGTAATCGTAAGGGTAAATGCCCTTTTTCAAGAGAAGAGAAAGATCCCATTCTCTTACATTTTCCTTTAAAATGCTGAATTTTTCTGCAGGCAGATTTTGTACCAGTTTTTCAAGAGATGTATTCAAAAACTGGAAACTGTCGATGAATTGTAAAGAAATTTTGATCTTATTGTGTTTCTTGCTAAGGGCAAAAGTGATATATTTTTTCATATTCGTAGCGATGACTTCAATTTGATGGTCTTCGATCTTTCCCAGTCCCTGCATTATATGGTGAGCGTCATAATGCTTCAAATTATGGAAGACCACCGGTATCTTTTTCTGCAAGCGATATTTCAGATTGCATAAACTGTGTAATGCTCCTCTGTAATGTCCCGTCAAGTGATCGTGATCGCGAACGCGATCCTTATAAAGAGGCTTCTTACACAGATTGCAAATCGTAGCCGTTAAAAAGTCCTGCTCTTGTTGTGGTGTCATAATTAATGGAACGATGTGAGTTAATGTTTCCGCAAGTTCATCTTTTTCACGGATGATATTTTGCAGAAAATTATCTACGGCATCTGATCCTAGATACACGTGAGCAGGTCCCGATGGCAAACTCTTGCCATCGGGACCTATTATGATGTAAGCGTACCCGCAAGCTTCATGCTTCATAATGGGTTGTGTGTATGAGGTAGCATGACTCGGTTCCGATGTATGCACTTTTTTGACGATAGCCTCAAAGTCAGCATATATGATATATGGAATTGGATGTTGGAAATGTTGATTTCTAAATAAAAGAAATTTATCTTCCTCTGAAGGCATTTTAATATGCTGCGGTGAGTGTTCTTTGCAGAACGTTATATGATTTTTTAAATTTCGCTCCTCTGAAAATCTGTGGAGACAGCGATAGCAGTAAAAGGTGTATACCTTATGACGTGTTAAATCTCCCATTAACCGCGAAAAATTTCTAATGAGGCAATAATGACTGCCTCCTTCATTAGAAATGTAGAGCAAATTAATACAGTCCTCATTTTCTTGAGGGGATACATAGAGGGGGAACACTTCATCATCTTCATATCCGAAGACGTTAATACGGATATTATTCAGTCTTTCAATGACTGATATTTTCGTGACTGGAACGGGGCACTGAATCTCGCCTAATTTAATATCTGCTTCATAGGGTATGTAATGACTAACACGTTCAGGGTTATTTTTCCGGTCAATCTTCATTTTATGTGCTAGTAGGCACCAAACGAAGCATTTTAAGTCCATGTTCTGGATATTTAAAATGGTTTTCTTATCAGCCAGCTTTTTGGGAAGGGGGATGTAACTACTGGGGGCGAGCGGATGATATTTTGCCACACATAAATCTAATTGATTTATTTTATCGAGAATCCATCACGATCCCCGCTGAGTAAATGCTTCGAAGGATTTCAGAAATTTTTGAAATCCCTCTTCCACATGACCTTCCACAGTTTCCTCCATTAATTCAATAGCACATTTAGATCGGAAATGGGAAGCAATAGCATCTAATTCTCCATCCCGTGTTGTGCGTGTTAAATGAACTTTGCCACGACATACCATTTAATAGCGGATTTGTCGGCTAATTCTTCTTGTAATTTTGATGTAATTTGGGGGCGCATCTCTTCAAAACATAACAAAAAGTCGGACGCATTTTCCTCAGAGGGTGTAAACGTATGTACACTAAATACGTTTAAAGCACCTTCTTTCCTCATTTTTTTCACGGGACGATAGAGCGCATCGACCTTCCTTTTAGTGCAGTGAGCCGTGCGCACATGTTGTAGCAATTCACTCTTTTGAGTGAACACTTGGTCGCAAATATTACAAGAGTGTTCTTTAGAAGGCTTGATATGGGTCAAAGCATGACGTTTCAAATGTCCATTTCTTGCAAATGCTTTCTAACAAACATCGCAAGTAAAACTTTTTTCTCCGGTATGAGTTTTCATATGTCTGGTTAAACTCTCCTTGCGGGAAAAAAATTTAGAACAGATGGTATAGACCTAGGAAAATTAAAGGGGAACCCTATAAGTATACATCTTTTCAAGGTGTATGTTACATATAATATAAATATGCGTCACGCAAAGTGTAATAAAAATTTCTCATCTACCCCAACTATTTCACATAACGCGCTTAAACATAACAGATATAACTAAACATAGTTTCCTCAAGATTTAAATCCTTTCGCAATTAACTCAAAGATACGGAAAAACATGAAGTGAATAATACCCTGAAAGCGAGCAGTTAAGTGAGAATCTTTACAAATACGGAAACGATCGCTGATAATGATCAGGTAGAAACTCTTCACAAAAGGGTCACGTGTGCAAAGCTGGTTAAAGTCACAAAGCAAGATTGCCAATTGTATCGTTACTTAAAAGATAACAAATAGAATTCTTCTACCCCAAAACAAGAATATATTTTCAATAGAAAGTGTGTATCTAAAATATTTAACTAACTACCGATATTTTTTCTTTTCTAACATTCAATGTATACATGGATTTACGTTGCATTTCAAGTACTGAGAAACATAGTTATTTCAGAATTTAAGATTCATTCATGTCTTAAGCGTGTAACGGAGAAGGATTATTGTTAACATACTACATTTTCTGATACCGTACCGCTACCTTTCTTAAAACACAACAACTTTACAAATTATATGCAATACATAAAACTGAAAATATAATATAAAAAATCACAACTATACACATGTAATTAAATATCAATACCTCTTCAAGAAACATTTATCAGCGTTAACTAAGTTCACGTTATAAGTTTAAACTTTCGAATGAGGTACTAAAACTTCAAAATATACACTGATACTAAAAATTCACACCGTAAATCATGTAAAACATACCTAACAAAATGAAAAACTTAATCTGTAATAATCCATTTTAAAACTTTTCCCTCACATAAGAGGTCCTGAAAGAATGATCCACCCTAAAATAATTTTTGCAAAATAAAATATTTAAAAAAAAAAAAAAAAAAAAAAACTTACATGTTTCGGAACCATACTGATTATCAGATCTCCAGCAACATCATTTTCAATTTAGAAAATATTAATCAGGAAGACTTGCTCTTTCCGAGATTGTCGAGCGAACTGACTTCTTCCATTTCTGACACAGCGTTTTATAGGGATTAAAGAATATTCTCCAACATTCCAGATTTGTGTAATCTGAACCAGGATAACCCTTTCTTTCGAATACGATTTCAACTTCCATTAACCCTTATCATGATAACATGAAGTCTACAACGCTTATCAAGGATCTTCCTTCACTTCTGTATGTACTGTCAAACTTGGAATAGCAACAACAACCTTAAGATAATACATTCTTTCGCATATGATTATCAGAGTTTTAGAAATTTTCCATTACTCTATCATGATAAGTAGATGATGCTTTTAAGATTACCCTTATGCACATATGTAATGTCAAACTTAAGAATAACAACTCTTTCAAAAAAGTTTTCAGTGATTATCAGAGTTTTCCATTAACCTATCTTACCATGATAACGTAATATACATATGACGCCGGACAGACTGTCCTTCCCAAACAAGACAAGACAAGAATGTATTACGATAAGTGTTGATGAATTATATTGGTGAAGATATATTTTTATGTATTAATTTTAAAAATATAAGCGATTCTTTAAGGCAGGAAAAAATTGTTCATTTATTTTGTGATAGGTTTTTTGGTGGTGTGTGGTGGTGGTGGTGTATTTAATTACGGCAAAGCACACTAGGGCTATCTGCCAAAGGGGAGGGATGCATTTCGTGGAGGACTTTCTAAGGGAAACTGGCTCGTATACACGTTACACATGGGGAAAACCACGAAAACACCCATGCAGCCAGCCCGTTCGCGGGATTCGAACCTCGGACCGAACTACCAGTGTTCAGCGACTTTACCGCTCGGCCGCTGGTGGGCCGATAGGTTTTTTGAATCGAAATGTTATGAATATTATAAAAATGCATTGATATAAGTACAGCTATTCTATTTAAATTTCTGTGTTTGGTTGATGTTATGACTATTTTTTTTCTTATGTTTTTAATAGAAATATATTGAAATTTTAGTTTTAATTTTAAAGCAAACCTGTATATCAAATGTCAGTAAATGGATATTGCTGTTAATTTGATATTAACTAATGAAAGAAAATTCCAAGTATATTTTATGTATAATACAGAAATTTATTCTTCGAAAATAAATGTATTGAAAGGTAAAAGCTTCTTGGTGAAATGAATGTTTTTCATAACATTTAAAAACGATGTAAAACAAATATTGATTGTAGAGAGAAGAAAGAGTCTATATGTAAAAATAATAATTTTATTCATTTAATAAGGTTCCCATTTTCGTGGAGAACGTATATGTTTTACAGATTTAACATGCAATATTTTTTTTTTCATATTAACATCATGATTCTGTAAATTTTCATTTTTGATATAGTCCATTGGCATGTTGATTTCAGTCAAGGCTTTTAAAAATTCGCTTTTAGCAGGAATATTAATCTTTTTCTTTTTCGTTGTAAAAAGGATATTGAATAAGTCTATAATATTTGAATGCTTAATTTTTTCCTTATGATAAAGTACCTCGCCTTTATCATTCCACTTAAGAATATCAGGATGTCGCTTTAAAATAGCTAATGCATTTTGTGCTTTTCTTCTCATTCGTAAAGGTACACTGTCTAAGATAACAGTAGAATAATCAGTTACAGTCATCTGTTTGTCGCCGTCTGTCACAGATGAAGGGGCTTCTTCCTCTTTCACTTTCTTGATCTCAGCTGAATCGTCTAAAGAATTTTGTGAGTCGTCTTTAGGAGGTTTAAAGGGTGAATTGTATTCCTTTAAGTTCAATTTCTTTTGTAAAAGTTCATAATAACGCACTAATTTCTCACGATCGTCAACTGAACTGTTTAAAATACGCATCATGGCTTTATCCAATTCATTTAACTGTTTATCAGAAATGGTATGCTTTGTCATCATCTCTTCTGGAACTAACACATATTTCTTAGTGAACTCCATTGATTAGTCCTGTAAGAACACTGAGAGCAGCAGGAATCAAAACGTTTAGAAAACCTCCTTTTTGTAAAATTAATTTTCGTTTCTTCACAAGAGAAATCTTACGATTTCCTAATTTTCGTAAAGTTGTTTTATGCTTACAGAGAGACTTCTTTTGTTGCTCTGACAATGGAACGTTTCCTTTGAGTATGTTTAAACTACATTCGCATATAGCTTTTATGCAATTGATATTAATTTTCTTTAATAGCTGTTTCCGTAACTTTAAGGGACAAATGTTTAACGGCTGTAACTGTCTTAGCTGTTTCTTGACCAGCGTCATTTTATAAAATGATGATGCATTTTATAAAGCTGTTGTTTTTATTATTTTTTTAATAATGTTTCATTTGATAAACATATACTTGGTTAGGTAAAATTTGGGTGCGTAAACGTAATTCTTCCGGAGTTTCACTGCGCAGATCAATGAATAAATAAGAAAAAGGTTTCTTGGTTGCATCTTCATATACTTCTTGAAAAAACTTTAAATGACGCGGAAAGAGCTGTTTTCCTAAATGTACGATTTGACTGACATCTCTTCTGGTTTTACACAAAATCAAATAGTGTGCATTTAAAGTCACTTCACGCATTTCTTTTCCCTTGTGAAAAAAGTTTTGTGTGATAAAAATAACGCTTAAATTTAAATGATGACTTCCTTTTGTAAATAAGTTAGTCAGACGTTTATCATTCCCACATTCGCTCATCAAATCGTCTATGATGTCAAATCGTCTATGTGTTGGAACCTAAATATTCTTGATATTTAACTGGTAAACCTTCGACAAAAGTAACATTCGGTATATCATTATACAGAGGTTGGTAAATTCCATAACACCATACTACTTTATCGGGAATCGTTGAAAACATTTCCTCTTTATACTTTAACAGTTCTCGTACAAAATAGGTTTTCCCACATCCAGTGGGTCCCGAAATCACCATTGTGAAAGGATGTTGTAGCTTTGGAAATTCCATATTAAATGAGACAAGACACATAATGTATAAAGTTTAAATGTATTTATTGATAGAAAGAAGATCTTACATGAAATTTCTTGATTACAAAATTATATACTTTAATATCATTAGATATATGTTGAGGTATGAAAGATAACAATATATCATTGAGAGATTGTCCACGACATTTACAATGTAAATAGTATATGCAATATTGACCACATACTGCCGTTACATTAGTTTGGAGAGTCATCGAATTAAAGTCCATCTGTGGAAATCGTTCTGCATACTTGGCTATCGGTCCAGGAAAATAGGATGGGTCATGTCCATAGGAATCGAAAAATTCTAAATGCTGTGGGGATGAAATGTAAAAGGCTAACCAGTGACTACCGGATTCAGATGCACTATCTACATTAGCTATAAAGCAACTTGGATATTTCTTGATCTCGATAGGGAGTCGATCACTTGCAAAAACTCCCAGAAATGCTTTTCGTGTCTTTGCATTCTGAGAGAGTGCTCTGTTTATTTCAAGGCTGTCCATTGCTTAATTAGCAAAATCGCATAGTACATGGCGAGATTTTGTTATTTCAATCACGTTTTGAAATTCTGCATAGACTAGCACCGAGAGAGTCACAGAGAGAGCTTTAGCAAATTTAATTTCTACTCGCAAATTACCTTGATGCTGTAAGTTAAAATGAGATCCATCACACATATCTGGAGTTAAATCGAAAGCATATAACACATGTCCTTTCACAAATTCTTCTCGAGATAAATAGATGCCTTTGTCGCGATTAAATCCAGAAAATAAACTGTGGTAAGCACGCACATAATGATTAGATTCGAAATCAAGGTCCATTGGTTTACATGGAACGGGTTGTCCATCTACATAAATCGATATAAAGTTGACATGATGATGGGCAAACACAAAGGGATTCATCGAATATTGTCCATTCATTGCAGCATTTTCTACACAAGTAATAATGACTCGCTTGGGCATAATCCTAAAAATACATTATCTTGCATAAAAGACCAACTTCCCTTAGATACTGAATATGTTTTGCATAATACTCGATCTATAGGGTATTTAGCAGAACTTTTTTCCAACGCTTTTACATGTCCGAGAGAGACTCCAGGGTTTACTTTTACTTTTCTGATAAACAAAGAAGCATGATCCAAGATCACTTTATAATCGGCATCTTTCTCAGTAGAAACTAGACAGAAAGCAGATTTACTACGCACCATTTTAATTTTCACATCAACTAAATTTAACATGAGTCGATTTTGTTGAAAAATGTCACAATATAATTGTCCTATCAAATCCACACTTTGACTGTTTTTTATAAGTTCACCGCGAGCTTTTAGTCCAGCATCCGCATCTTGAGCTAAGACATCTATTTTATTAGGTGAAGTGTCTTGGAAAAATCCTTCGCAGGTGAGTAAACTTTTCTTTGCATCTTCCCCATAATTCAATAATGTTTCGATGAAGGCTCTATAAGGATAGGTATTTGTCGCAGATGAAATGTTTCTTTCATTTAAACTTACATCTACTTGCAAAAAGAGAGAATGTAAAAATAAATTTACAGGGGCAACCGGTTCTTTGTCTGTTAGATTGGATCCGTCTGCCTTAACTACTTTAACTTTCACGTGTATATAAGAAGCAGCTAGATCAATATAGTCTTCACCACTGCCAGAAATATTAAATTCGATAGGTCCTCCATCTCGTATATTTGCGAGAGGGTGATATTCCACAAACTGTCCTTTTTCTATAGCTGTTTGCGTAGGAGGAATGGTAAATAAATCTAATTCAGATTTGACGCAAACGGGAGAGTCTCAATGTATATACGAAGTCATACTTTTTTTTTTAAGAGAAAATATCCTGTGCTTTCACCTTCTTTGATCGGTGAGAAATGGTACGCTTTTTCCTACGTTTCTGCTTTTTATTGACTCGTCCAGAACCAATCATGTTCTTCACTTTAGTAGCAGCTTTATCCGTTAATATATTTCCGGCTTCTTTCAGTCGACGCTTAGCAGCCTCTTTTACATCTTGTCCTTGTGATACATCATTTAACAAATTCAGTCCACTATGCCATACTTGTTTTCCAATTGCTTTGGCTCCTGATTTAATAAGAGGTACGGCAGCGCGAAAGAAGGATCTGAATAGACCCCCTAATCCGTATCCTCTCTGATAAAGATTACCTTGATAATAATTCAGTCCATGTCCTGTTTGTTGTACATAATAATCTTCAAAAGATTTTTGACAACACTGATAAGGTACATACATTATGACAAGTATTTTTGACGGAAATGAAGTTTCACGTATGACCTTCCTCGTTCAAATGGCGTAAATGCTCCCATATGCGTTCTTATATTGATTTCCAAAGTGTCTATCATTTTTCGATTCACAGGTAAATAATGAGGTCTATCAAATAGTGCACTCACCACTTCTCCATCGCTACCAGTTACTCTTACAATTCGAAGTAGAGGAGCTAAAACATCTCCTACGATTTGAGGTTCTACAATATCCGTATATATCATTAATACACGATAATGTGCACAGGGGTCGGATGCAAAAGGACTTTCTACAACAGTTTCGGAACTATCATCTGTAGGTGTAATTTCCATAGGTTCAAAACCTAACATTTGTGCTAACCCATCATGTAAAATCACTTTAGCGTTATTTTTCACTTTGATTTTCACTCGTTTTGTTACTGGGTTATAATTAAAAATTATTTTGTTTTGATGTTCTTTAATATAAATAGCTTTTAAAATATCAGGTACTGTTTCATAACATCCTGGAGGTAATCTACGACCTAACATTTCACCATCTTTCTCTAAAACAAATCCAATTAAGTTATTGTCTGCATTCACATTGTGCCATGTGTGCGGATATAGCAATTCAATCAAACCAACTTCCCACATACCTTTTAATTCAATGGGAACAGGTAAATGTGTTATAAAATGTGAAATTTTATTTTCGGGGAAATAATTCATAGAGCTATCGCTCGGAAGTGTTACGTAGAAACTCATTTTCACAAATGATTCGGATATAATATTTTCTCACACTTTATATCGAGAGTAAATTAGAAGCTGGAATCCATTGATTGAATTTGTCGGGATAACCGCGATATTTTACAAAGTATTCTGTCTGTTTCTTACGCATACGTTTCTTTAAAATTTTTTCAATGCGATATTCCTTTTTCAGTCTCACTTTCTACAACTCTTGTGCATAAAACGTTCCTTTTACTGAGTCTCCAAGTAAATCCTTAATTCTATACACGGCTGGATGTCTTTTAACACACTCTGTCACCACAAATAGTTCTTCCGTCCAATTGGTTTCATAACCTTTTTCGAAAGTAAGCTTTAGTTTGGAAACACGTACCACATCTCCTACAGCGAATATACATTTAGAAACGTTAGAAGGATGATCTTCATACAAGGTAAACCATACATCACTCTCATTTTCTGAATTGACTTCTATGGGAGCTCGCTTTATACTTGAATGAAAAGTAGCATTATAACTTTCTATTAATTTGTCCAAGACTTCTACATATTTATATGTATTTCGAGTCGTAAAGTATTTCCACATTTTTGTTTTCAAAGTGCAATTAAACCTTTCCACCACGGATGCTTTAGTAGTATTGAATGTATTGAAAAGTTTAACTTGATTTCTTTTTAAAAATTTTATAAACACTTTATTTTTAAATTCGGTGCCCTGATCCGTTTGAAGTAATTTTGGTTTACGTTGGCTCATTATTTTTTGAAACGCTTTCACAATATCTTCTCCTCTCTTTTGTTTCAGAGGAATAGCCCATGCATATTTGGATAATATGTCAATACAGGTTAATATATATCGATAACCATCATTATGATCACGTAAATGTGAAACATCCACTAAATCAGCTTGCCATTGTTGATCTATAGAACACACGATTACTCTATTCGTTGGAAATTTTCGGCGAATCGGCTTGTGAAGCGTGTACGCATCTACTCCCTCTAACCATGTTTGAATCTCTTTCCTGGAAACTTTACCTCCTGCAGCACGATGTAAAGCTTCAACACCACCAAAACTTGCAACATGAGCCGGATCCTGATACGATAAATTCATATTCATAACCTATTGAATTATTCTTCATATGGATAATGATAAGTTCCCACTGTCGTTAAGACGTAGCGTAAAATCAATAGGAATTTTATGAAATTCTGTAAAAATATAGATGGATGATAAAATAACACATAAAACAGTGTATAAACACACCGCAACGGTGGCTTCTCCTGGGGCAGGCATAATTGTAATTGATGAGCTGATTCAAATTCCATTTTCTTTTATATAGGCTTTTTTACCTGAATCTGAATGTATCCCGTCAGCTTAGTGGTTAAAATCTTCAAACTACTGAGCTGGTGAGATATTTTGTTTGAGAGTTCAATTCTATATTTTGAATCATAGAATATTTTTTTAATAAAAGAAACTTCTAAATAAATTATTTTCTTTTTTCGTCCCTAGAGGACGCCATGACCCCGTTGCCAATTAAAAAAAACTAACTTTAAATGAAAAGCAGGAGGTCTACAACTCAATCAGCAATCTAACAACACCTCAACTCCACTCGTGACCACGTCTCCTAGTGTGATGACGTTGCCTTTGGTCCCGCCCTCTGTGTGACGTCATTGGCCACGCCCACACCTCACACCGCGTGTAGCAGAACCCGCATTTTCTATCTACTGTCAAACGTCTGTCATTAAAACGTCTGTTGCATATATAAATTTTCAATACAATACCGATATGCTTCTATTAAAACAAATCTTCATTAAATGTTAAGGTACGTTAAATCATTAACATTTTGAAATTTATTTTAATGATTCTGTTCAACTTATTGTGTTGCGGATAGTCGATTCTGATTAAAAAATAGGAACTTTGAATAAGTACTCTGGATTTATACCAGATTTTAGTTGAAGAGCAGTTATAATTCAATTATTTTTATTCTCCATTTTAGATATTAGATGAAGAAATAAATTCCATTTCAGTACGTGTTGAAAGTATTTCTGCTGTCTTGGCTAATTCGATAGCAGTATTAAAAATTCGAACAAAACATAGATTTTTGGCGACTCAAAAGTTATATGCAGCAACCCCAAAATAACAAGCTAAATTTCAGAAAAGCGAAACCCTTCCCAGCAGGGAGCCTATTAGTGCAATTACTCCCGTCGAAATTACCGGGGGAAAGAAATCCTAACGCGAGCGTATATATGCTTGCTGGCCGCTTAGAGAAAGATTTTGGTTGGACGTATATATGCTTGCTGGGCGCTTAGAAGAGGATTTTGGTTGGACGTATACATGCTTGCTGGCCGCTTAGAGCACAATTTTGGTTGAACGTATATATACGGCTCGGCCACTTGGAGGGTTAAAGTAAACGTAATTAGCCGTGTCAATTGCACATGCGTAACAGATTTATGACATATCAATCATATGCCAGCCAGACAGGTTCTGCCTCGTGCCAGTAGCATGGTTGCAGTGGTCCGAAATGGAAGCTCTTATTCCTTCTCCTGCCGCCTGCGAGGTTGTGTCGGTGATAAAGTTCTTGAATGCAAGTATTGCGCCAATTGAAATTTATTGTCAGGTCTATGAGACAAACATCATGAGTAAAGCAGATGATGCATCGTTGGTGTAGGCAGTTTTCAGAAGGTCGTCAAAGTGCTCATAATGAAGAATGCAGTGGCAAACAGTCCCTCATCAATGATGATCTTGTGATGGAGAACCGTCTCTTCACGATTACGTAGCTGAGCAGCCATTTTCTGCAGATATCACAATCCTTGTTGCAAGAGATTGTCACTAAGCACCTGCTGTTCAAAAAATTGTGTGCCAGGTGGGTGTCGGAAAACCCGACATCTGAACACAAAATTGAACACTTAAGAGCGGCACTGACATTTCTGTAAAGGTATCCCGATGACGGCAACTAGTTCCTCGATGGGATCGTCACAGGCAATCAGACTTGGATTCTGCACTTGGACTTGGATTGCAAACCAAGCAGCAGTCAATGCATTGGCAGCGTAGTGGGTCTCCAGTCGGGATGAAGTTCAAACAGACGCTATCGGTACGCAAAGTGATGTGCACAGTGTTCTGGGACAGGAAGGGCATTCTGCTCATTGAGTTCCTTCCACGTGGTGAAACAGTAAACACTGACCGTTACTGTGAAACACTGTGTAAATTGTGACGAGCCATTTGAAACAAGAGGCGTGGGATGCTTACTGCAGGTTTTGTGCTCCTGCATGACAATGCTCGTCCACATCCGACTCAACGCACAGCAGCGGTTTTGACGGAATATCTGAATGAAGTGTTACCGTTACAGAAAAGTAACACTTTATTCAGATATATATATTCAAATAAACTACAGACAATAAATAACAGTGACTAAATAATATATAAACAAAACAGCCGCTGATTCATAATTAGCCATTTAAAGATTTTTTAATTCCATATGCCTGGGCAAATATTTCCTCCACAATATCTTTAATTTTTGCTTTTCTATGTTCATCAATGGTAATGACTTCAAATTAGCTTGCTTCATTGCACTCCTTAATCTACTTTTTACAATTTTTTATTTTGAAAACGTTCTTTCGTATTCATCGTTATAGATAGGGCGAGTACAAACGTATAAGCAAAAAAGATATTGGCATACACAATACTACATAAATTATATTTCAAGAGTAATTTATACGCACACAAGAAATTGCATTTAGCTTTGGATGAATGCTCATGAATAGATAGAGCTCTTTCTCTTTCTGACTCAATATTAGATTCAGAATAATGATTTTCAATTGAATTTTTTATTATTTCACATTTAATTACTAGGTCCTGATATTCGTCCTTAAGAATTTTAACCAGCTGTTACACCTGCATAATGTCCTAATAATATAGAAAAATAGTAGAAAGCGTTCGGCGACAATGGCTTCAAAACGTTTTGGGGATCGAGAAGTGATATGTCTTCATACAATTTCCTATGTCCTTTAAACCTACTATTCATCGATTAAATGGCATTATCCAATATAAAATTAAAGACAATAACTTGTTTGATGGAGCAATTTAAATTATAGTCGGCCGATTCTTGATCGTCTATTTGTTTCACTTTTTGTATCTTCTAACAGTAGCTCTTCTTTTATAATTATATCACAACCCAGCCTTTCTAGTTTATTATTGTAATCCGTTGCAAACAATTTTGATGCCTTAAATGTTAAATTGAAGTTTCTAGAATTGGCTTTTAAAGAGCTTGCAGCCTCCCTAACTATATTATATGCTAGGATGTAATCTAATCCTTTAGTCTGCAAATACTTCATACTGGCTCAGTATATTGAAATATTTTCAAATATACATGAGCAGACAAAATTATTCTAAAAGTTGATATTTTATCCAGAATAGATTTTGCCATTTGTCGTATCTGTGCATCCATTGGAAGATATACTTTTCAGAGTAAGTATTAATTCTACACACATACCCTCCCTCGCAGGGTTGTCTCGCCGAGTCATCTGTGTCAATTCGATTTTTCAAATTTCTTGATCAGCCCGTAACCGCACCAACCCACCAGCCTTATCCACCACTGAATCTTACGAATATCTAAAGTGTGAAGAAATATGTGAAAAACATGTTTTGCCCTGTGGCGACTTGCCTATTACAACGCTGCCAGTCTGGTAACCCATAACAATGAAAGACAAAATAATATTTATTCTATTCTATTGTTATGATTATTAAGGATCTGTCTCAATTATTGTACTACCTTAATAAAAATTGTATTACCACAGCCCCCTATCCCCTTGGGGCCGAATTCTCAAGGGTAGGAGTCCTTGGGGGGGGGGTCGAACTGCTGAAACTGGTTTTTAACTATTCATGTTCCATACATTTTAAAGCAAGACTCTTGTGTACATCTCTTTCTCCCTTATATGAGAAAACGTAAAAACATGTTTTGCCCTCCCCCCCTTGGGTGCCGAATTTTCAAAAGTCTCTTCTTAAATGACGCCTTCAGTAGACAAGCAATGAGCTCCTAGCTTTTGATATTTGCATCTGTA
The DNA here is from genome assembly GCF_044657685.1 of Stegodyphus dumicola. Taxonomy (NCBI): domain Eukaryota; kingdom Metazoa; phylum Arthropoda; class Arachnida; order Araneae; family Eresidae; genus Stegodyphus; species Stegodyphus dumicola. The sequence goes on along the minus strand of NC_140778.1, from coordinate 7,477,272 downwards.
ATAGCTTTGGGCGATGATGTATAGATGAATGAATGAATGAATAAATATTAGGAATTCGTTTATATATAGATTTATAATTAAACAACTAAACAAAACGGTGCAAAAGGAAAAACACAAATCAAAATAATATATTATTTCATAGAAAATGGGAAACAACCAAAAATCAATATCAAACATGTAAAAATGTATCCGACTTAAAAAGAAAAATAGTGTAGAAAACTAATAAAAGAAATTAATTTGCACTGAGTAATGTGCAGCACTTTCGTAACTTAACGGCATGGCGTCGGTGCCAAATGATTCTTTTCTGCATGCCGAGCTCCCTGACATAAACACGCTGCGCATGAATCTGCGCAAATGATCAGCGAGGAATCAGGAAGAAACTAGCATCTGAGGGGCTAGACCAAAGAATTTGTAAGGGACACAAATTCTTTGGCTAGACGCTTGTGGAATCGCGAATCGAGTAGAAAGAGTACCCCGACTAGTGCTGTAGAAGTAACGAGAAATTGTGTACCCGTATGTATTCGTTACTCGGTGAACCAGTACTCGTTACTATCGTATCGTTACTCGTTACTTTCGGTAAAATCGATCGGTATCCGTATCCTGAGCCTATTTTATCGGTCTACGGCCCTAAAAAGGGCCTAGAAACGTCGCATTGCATTGAATCACGTGAGCTATTCTACACCGCGGGAATAGGGTAGTGCTGCGGTAGGGAGTTTTGCGTCGCATTTTTGGGTAGAAATAATTCACTTTATTTTGGCTATTATTTTTTGGTGCACTAGATATGATTCATTATTAAATTTTCTATTGCTGTCAGGGCTTAGTTTCTAAAGTCAGAAGGGCCTACGGAATGCCGTCAGGAAAACAGGAAAAAATAAAATAAAAAAGAAAGAAAGAAAGGAAATAAATATTACAATAATAACCTTAATTAGTAATTAAAATAACAAAAAAATTACTTATTAAAAAACTTAATAATTAAAATAATAAAAAATGGTGATTAAAATAATGAATAATTAAAGTAACATAATAATTAGCAACCGAAATATAAAATACTTATATAACAAAAATGTAAAAACAAATAAAAATTAAAATAATTTTTAAATTTATGATGATTAATTAAATAATAAAGTAAAATACTAGATCTTGACTTATTGGCTTAGTATCGTTTCGTCCTTTCTCATTTCATCCCCAGCTCGAAAAAGTGTTATTTCGTTCGCTGCCTTCCCCCACCAATTCCCTCTTTCCCGTTTCATCCGCTGTTTGAAAAATAGGTGTTTACTTTACGATAAGGCGAACGTCTGTTTACTTCAATTAGAATTGTTTAGAAGAGATGACTGTTTCTACTTCGACTTAGCTTTTGAATTTTTAATATTATTTAATATTTTATGCAGACAAATTATGTTGAGCAGAATAATGAATTTCAGACGTGTTCAAAAGGTGTGTATCTGAATATAATAACATTTCTGTTGTATAGTATTCATTTTTTTAATTTCACACATTTCTAAAGCAACAGAAGTACGTTATCACTATTTTGGCACACACATCAAAAATATGTATAATTAAGATTAATGTTACATTCCTTATTAAAAGTAATGGGTCCTCATTAAATGCAACCATTCATGCTTTTAGAGGATTTTACATGTGGTGGTCTTAAAAAGATGATGTTTACTACCAATGTTTTGTTTATGTTCACAAAAATAGAGATCTCTTAAAAGATGACCTCTTAGAGATGTCGTAAATAGATGATTTGCTATAATTATTTTCCGATAGATAATGGAATTAATGTAATTTAATGTCAATAACTCGAGGATGCAAGTTTAAATACGGTGCAACAAAAATACAGAAGTATTTTAAATGACGAAAATATTCATATTTTGTCAATGTGAAATTTAAAAAAGAATTAATTTTGGACAAATTATGAAATCTAACTTTTAATGTCGTCTTCTGGTTTCTATATTTATATTTGGCAAAGTTTTATACTCGTTATGAAAAAATAAAAATACAAGAGGTTTGAGTCCCGTAGGACAAAGATTGACCAGGAAATTTAGTTTCAAAATTTGCAATGTTTGATGCCATTTGTAACTTGCCTTTGGGTATCGCTTAATTGAGTTAGAATAATTCGAGGAAATAAGTTTAAATGAAGTGCAGAAAAAATAAGCATAATTTAAATAGTCGTAGAAGGAAGTCATGCGGAATCCATATCAAATTTTCACTTTTTCATAATGACCATAAAACTTTCCCAAATACAAATACAGAAACTGGGAGACCGCATTTAAGATTAGCTTTCGTTATTTCGTTTGCTGCTTCCCCCATTCCCTTCATCAGAACCGCTAATGACCGAAAAGGTGAAATTTCCCTCTCCAAAAACTCCTTGTTGAGACTTTTATTTGTTGAGACAAGGAATGCTATATTATAAATGTCAACTTGCTTTTTACACTTAACAATATGATCGTTAAAAACATTCGCACATGTACAGGTTAAGTACGAATTAAGAAAGAACTTAAAAGAAATTTAGAAATCTATAAAAGGTAAGGAAAGTTTTATGTTACTTTATTAGAGATAATAGTGAAGCACTAAATATTTCAATCAGTGTTGTTTCATAATGCTATTAGTATACCTTTATTCATTTAAAAAATGGCCCACCAGCGGTCGAGCGGTAAAATCGCTGAACACTGGTAGTTTCGACCTGAGTTCGATCTCAGGCAAACGGGTTGGCTTCATAAGCGTTTCGTGGTTTTTTTTTCCCGTACCAGCTTACAAGCTAGCTTACCAGCTTACCAGCTACCACGTACCATACGAGCCAGCTTTCCTAAGAAAGTGCTCTACGAACGCATTTTTCCTTTTAGGCACATAGTCCCAGTGTGTTTTGTCATAATCAACTAAACCAAATCATTTAAGAAATATATCAGTTGATCACTGCTCAGTGTACATCTGCTGTTTGCTTATAAAAACACTTTGTAATGACGTTTCCACTATTTTGCTAATAATTCTGGAAGGCTCATAGAATCCGAAATTATGTTACACTAACATCCGAAATTATGTTACACTAGCTAACAGAGAACTTAAGTCTGCTTAATACAACAAAAATCTGCTTGACTTGCTTTCGTGTCTTTGGGAAACGTAAGTATATGCAGAAATAAATATTAAAATCTATCACGTATATTTGTAAGGATGTAAAGCATACTGTTTTGGTTCACGATAATGATAAATATGCATCATGTTACGACAGTTTTAAAAGATCACAAATAACTATACATATGCTAGACTTCTAACAAAATTTCTGTTACAATATGAATATGCATTTATTATTATATGAGTCGTAAAACGGCCTACCAGCGGCCGAGCGGTAAAGTCGCTGAACACGGGTAGGTCGGTCCGAGGTTCGAATCCCGCGAACGGTCCGGCTACATGGGTGTTTTCGTGGTTTTCCCCAAGTGTAACGTGTATACGAGCCAGTTTCCCGTAGAAAGTCCTCGACGAAGGCATCTGCCCTTAGGCAGATAGCCATAGTGTGCCTTGCCATAATTAAATACACCCATACACACGTGAGTCGTAAAATTCAGTGTTCGTCATTCTTAGATTCTAGGTATATGACAACTTTTTTTTTTTTTTTTTTTTTTTTAATTTCGTTTTGTTTTTAAAAATTAATTCACTTTATAGCTTTTCTTCAATTTATTATAAAGAAATAGGAGTTTAAATTTTGATTTATATATAATATGATGTAAATTCATCATTCATTAATAATATTTTATGTATAACAAAAAAATTATCGTTAATGTTCCAAATTTTAATTCTTTTAATGATTTGTCTTACATTTGTTGTATATTTGTTGAGTGCATAGCTAAATATTTCAATTATACACAATAAAGGTTATGCAGAAAACAATTCAGCTGGCATGATAGCTAATTGCGAAAGAAAAATTAGAGTCGTATTGCTCTTAACTCTTAGTACAAGCAGCCATTTTTAAATTGACGTTAAAATAAATTTATTCTATGGTCTATTAGAAAATAACTATACTGAATCATTTATTGACGACTTCTAAGAGGTCGCTTTCTAAAAGAGACCTGTATTTTTGAGAACATAAACATACGTTGATATTGAACATCACTTTTTTAAGATGCCAGAGCAAATGCACAGAGCTCCAAAAATCCTGTAAAAGCATAGACGGTCACGTTTTAAAAGGCTGACTACTTTTAATAAAGCTTGTATATTAATGTTCATTATACATTTCTCACATTTTTACTTTCTTTCAAAACAGCGATGCTGTGGTTCAAATGCTTTAGAACTATGTGAAACTAATAAAATGGGCCCTATGTTATAAAAACCTAATTATATTTAGATACACACCTTTTGAACATGTTTGAAATCTATTATACTAATCAGAATACTTTGTCTACAGAAAACATTGAATCAATATTAGAAATCAAAAGCTAAGTGAGATTAAAGTAGGAAGAGCCATATCATCTAACCCATTTTAATTGAAGTAAACAGGTGCTTACTTTATCGTAAAGTGAACACCCGTTTTTCAAACAGCGAATGAAAAGAAAAAAAAGAGCCCACCAGAGCTTGAGCGGTAAAGTTCACTAATAGTTCGGTCCGAGGTTCAATTCCCCGCTAACGGCTAGCTGCACGGGCGTTTTCATTGTTATTCCCGTGTGTAACTTGCATATGAGTCAGTTTCCTTTAAAAAATCCTCCACGAAGGCCTCCCTCCCCGTAGGCAATAGCCGTAGTGTGCTTTGCTGTAACGGAATAAACCGAAACCGGAAAAAAAAAAAAAAAAAAAAAAAAAAAAAAAAAAAAGAAGAATCATCTAAATTTTCAAATTACAAACATAAATAGCAATAGTAAAAAGCAAGTACAAAATAACGCTTCACGCTATCAAAATTGCTCATTTTCTTAAATATCAACAACTAAATAGTATTTCAACTAAAACACATAATGTAAACAAGAGTTTGCCCGATACCCAAAAAAATTCAAAATTATCTTTGAAAAATATGAGTGCATTGTGACGCAACCGTATCATTCGTATTCGAACAGAAACCGGGGTGAGACTAAATTTCAACTTGGCAGGAAATTTTGATTGGTTGGCTTTGGTGACGTCATTTTGACGTATTTAAACTCCGCCTCTCATGTGGTTTACAATCAAAACTCATCATGCGCCATGTTTGGTCATGACCAAAGATGGGTTCTTCTCTTGCTTTACCAAGATATCCGTATAGCCAGGGCTTAAATTGCGTCGGAGCCCACCGGAGGCTGGCTCCGATACTTCTTAGTTTTAGGAAAAATTAATAATTTTAGCCGGAGCCCTAAATAAGAAGGCTTTAGCACTTCTTTTATGTAACTGAACAATAATTTCAGTAGAAATCTGGTCTTGGAAACTTTATTTTTAATAATAAAATTATATTAAAAATTGCTTATTAAATTCTAATTTATCACTTTGCATTTTATTAAATTTTAATTATTTAATTACTTTAACCATTAATTTTTTTAATAATGAATTATTTAATTTTTTAATTGTTAATGATTTGATTAGTCATCTTATTCTCTTATTTATTCTTGTTCCTCTTTCCTGAAGGTCTTCTATAGGGCTCTGGTACTTCTAATTTTTGAAATTAAACCCTGCGTATAGCTGACCGTTTTGTTTTTCTAATATGCTTCCTTAGGGATTATGACAGCCATATACTGGTAAAAGGCCTTAGACCATTTACCAAAGCAAAGATCCGAAATGGTTTATATGGTAAATAAGAGAGTTCGTAAGGAAGGTTATATTGTAAGAAGTTCGTTTGGTATGAAAACTTCAGTTTTCATAAAGCAAATGGATTAAATGCAGATATTTTTTCCCCATGAGAGAAAAGTCCTAAAACTACTTCAACTGTTTTATTTTGTAAATGAAGATAAAATAGCGCCTGATATGTGTATGTACTAAAGAGGACTTTAATTATTTAGTGAAATAAATAAGGACAAAATACAAAATTTGATATTGTAGTTTAAAAATATGTTTTTATTTGATTAAAACACTCGAGAGCTAACTGCCTACAAGGAAGGATGGCTTCCTGGAGAACTTTCTAAGGGAAACTGGCTCATATACACATTACACATGAGGAAAAACACGAAAACGCCTATGCAACCACCCCAAATCATGTTTAGAATAAAAATTAATTTGTTATTTATTATCATTTGCGATTATTAGTGGTAAATATGTATTGAAATCCATTTAGAGCAAGATCTGCAAAGAAATGAATGCGGAAGAATCTAAATTCTCAGAAGAGATATGCAATTATCTGATTATAATCAGTAGAATTTGCTTTGAGTTAATCCATATTATGTAACGTTATCAAGTGGCTAAAAGTATAAAATACTGGTAATTAATTCTCCTTTCCTTGATTTGTAATAGTTGAATGAAATGATCATAAGATAATTTCATGACAAAGAAGCACTTAAAAGTCTATCATGCCTGAAATCTGCTTGAATGTTGAGTCATAAGGGTAGAAGATCTCAAAATATATGTTAGAATGTGTCTGCGGTCAAAAAAGGGTTGGAGTAACTCCTATACATTTTGTGTTCATTAAATAATCTTGTACAAATGATTAGGTAAAGTTTTTTAAGTCTTTTGCCATTAGTTGATCCATTAGCATGCTAATATAGTCTAACTTCATGCTTATTTTTACCCTATGTATCAATGATTTCTTATTATATACAGATAATATTAAGTTTTGGTCATTATTCATACTGTCAATAAATCAATATGAAGAATACATTCGTGATTTAAATTGAAAACGATTAGTTCAGTGTTTACAGATTCATGTGATGTAATGAAAGTTTATAATAAAATTAAGAATATTCTATGGTTTATTTTCTTAACCCGCGAGCACACGCAATGGGTATGTCATACCCATGGGCATTTTTCTTTTTGTATATTTATCACTTATTCTTTCATAAAAGGACGAAACTTGGTGTAGCTGAGTTCAAGGCCACATACTTAAATGCGGGAAATTCCTAAGGTGACAGGTGCAACGGTTTTTTAGGAACAGCATTGTTTGGGCATCTCATACCCGCGCGTGTACTCATGTTTCTCAGTGAGTCACTTCGCACTTCTCGTTTTCAAGCTTTTTTTTTTTTCAAGTATAGGTTTTTCTTGAGTTGTAAGCATGGCGCCGTATATTCCTTACGATGAAGAGATGAAAAGATTGAGAAATATTCTTAAAACAGTTTCTTCTGATGAGGATTCATTTAGTGAAGACGATGAATATGTTGATGACGAAGAATATAATAGTCATCATGATTCATCCATAGAGAGTAGTGATTCAGATACAGAAACAGAAAAGGAAATTTTGCAATGTAGCAATGAGTTTTATGTTGGAAAAAATGGAGTAAAATGGAACAAAAATAAATTCCGGACTAATGTTAGAATTGGAGCCAAAAATATTATAACTAAACTCCCTAGAAATACGAAATATTCTAAAGACGTCTCAACACCTTTAGATTCCTGGTCACTGCTTATCGATGAAGATATGTTAAAACATGTAGTCGACAATACAAATATTTATATTGATTGTACGTGGAAATTTCGCTCATGAACGGGATGCGAAAGCAACAAATGAGTTGGAAATCAAAGCTTTAATTGGATTGCTGTATTTATGTGGAGTTTATAAATCACCCCATGTGAACGTAAGAGATTTCTGGGCAACAGGCAGAACGGGAATGGACATAGTTCGGGAATAAATGTCAATGAACCGATTCCTCTTTCTTTTACGATGCCTCCGTTTTGATGACATTAGAGATCGTCCCAGTAGAAGAGACGTTGATAAATTAGCTTCGATCAGAGAATTTTTTGGAAATTTTGTCACAATTTCCAAAAGGCTTATACTTTAGGAGAGTATGTGATCATTGATGAGAAGTTGGAATCATTCAGAGGTCGTTGTTCCTTCAAACAAAATATGCCCAACAAGCCAGCAAAATATGGCATAAAAATATTTGCTCTTGTAGACGCAAGGGTATTTTATACCTGGAGTATGGAAATTTATGCTGGTAAACAACCAGATGGGCCATTTCAAGTTGAAAATGGTGCAAGCGAAGTTGTCAAACGTTTAATAAGGCCCTTATACAACTCTGGTCGAAATTTAACAGTTGATAATTGGTATATGGGATTTAAATTATCTCAAGATCTCCTAAAGAAGAAAATTACGATAGTAGGTACAATGCGTAAAAATGAGAGAGAAATCCCACCTGAGTTTCTGGCAGAGAAAAGAGAAGTATATTCTTCAATTTTCGGTTTTCAGAAAGAAGCAACACTTGTATCTTATGTGCCGAAAAAAAATAAGAGTGTGATCCTGTTATCCACAATGCATTCCGGCGATCAAATCGATGAATCTACTGGGGAATCTAAAAAGCCTGAAATCATTACATTATATAACATGGCAAAAGGAGCAGTCGATGTTGTAGATGAGATGGCAGCTGCGTATTCTACAGCAAGAGTAGCACGTCGATGGCCTATGGTGATTTTCTTTTCAGTGTTAAACGTGGCTGCCATTAATGCAAGAATAATTCTACTATCAAAGAAGGAACCACCAACGGAATACCATACCAGGCGTACTTTTCTCAAAGCCTTAGGGATGCAGTTAATAGAAAGTGTTCAAAATGAACGACGACGAGCATCTGTAGTTCCTGATTCTAGACAAACACTGACCACCGATGAACATGTTAACAATGAACCACTCCCCAAAAAACCTAAAATTACTTACAAGAGGTGTACACAGTGCCCCAAAAAAAAAGATAGAAAGACTAGATACATTTGTGAAAATTGTAGCAAAAGTACGAGTATATGTATGGAACATATGACCTCATTTTGTAAACAATGTTCAAAATATTGTAAGTAAATAATTTTACCTCTCCTTATTCTTTCATATTTTGTCTAAAATGAAGTATTAACTTGGTTTTACATTTTAATTTCTTTTAAAAATCGATTAATTTTATTCGGCAAATTTTTAATTACAAACGTTTTATTCGGGTATGACATACCCGGCGCGTGTTCTAGTGTTCGTCGGATCGGTGCGTGTGCTCGCAGGTTAAATGAAACTTTGTTTTTCCTCTGGAAAAAAATCCAAATAGCTTTATGTAAGAATCATTAAAGAGATCTTCATCAATAACAATGTGTTAATTAATGAAAACTATATACTTGTGTCTATATCAATAATAATCAGGCCCTTATACAACTTTACAAACTCTTTCCTTTGAAATCTGTGTATAAGCCTTAGTAATCTCAAGGTGTGAGATTTATAATGTTGTAATATTCTGAAAAGTCGCTTGACTTTAATATGTATGCAAGTTTCATGAAAAATTAAAAGCTGTATAATTTGCATCCATACATAAAAGCAAGAGCTATGTATACATAAATTCTACAATTTTACTGTGTGGAGCAAATCAACAAAAGCATTATCAAAGCATCACTATCAACAGTTTCATCACAAAACAACTACATTGCAGAGCATGTTTCCAAAGTATATCAATTTTTTAAAGTACTGATTCTACTGAAAATCTATTGTTTACAAGATAAATAAATAGCTCTTGCATGCTTCGCCACTTTATAAAATTTTTAAAGATTTTATTTTTATTTCTGTTATTGGTTGTCATATATCTGCATACTTTTGCAGCCCAATGATTTATTTACTGTATGAAATTTATTAATCAATTCTCTTGGAATAATTTAAGTTTTCACTATTAATAAATTGTTATTGTAATGACTAGCGATTCAAAAATGCTCGATAACAAAATACAGTAGCATTTTCAAAAACACTAAGATTTACACTTATATGAATTTAAGAATTTTAAAGCACTTATTATATTTTTGTGGCATTTTTAATCATTTATTTAAAGAAATACCAGCATACTCTGATTTGTCAGCAGATACTGAATTATGAGTTTCCTTTGTAATAATCAAGTGCGATTGTTATTCCTATTATGTTCTCTATCTGTATATGATGTTACAATCTATATTTGACTGAATCTGTAACTGCATATTTCATGCTGAAACTTTTAGTTCTTTTGCACATATTGTTGTGATACGTCCTAATAAACACATTATATGTCGATGTTTTGTAAAATGATGTTGCTAACTGTACTGTATGTGTACCATCAACTGGAGAACTTTACACTAACAATTTAGTAGTGAAATACTGCGACAGACTATGCAGATCAAAAACTGATTAATAAATTACTTGTGTAACTAGCAAGGATGAAGTAGTGACAAGATTAAGAGCATTTTAAATTTATATACTGTTTTTAATTCATCATATTTTAATTTATAAACTATTTAGAGATTATTTTATATACAATATATTTACATGATGAGATATCAATATATATGATCAAAAGAATCATGAATTATAAGAGTTTCATTATTACCAATGGCATCTATAGCAGCTTTCTTGTATGAAGTTGTTGCAATATTTTCAGTACTGCATGGACTTTTTCTTTTCTTTCTCGTAAAAAAGAAATTCTTTTGTTTCTCTGCTTTTTTATTTGTAGGTTCATAGTTCACCATTTTCAATTTCGGCTTTTCGTTCTTTAATTTTGTAATCACTTTATTCAGTGTGTTTTCAATATCTCCCAAAGTTATATTATTTACTGTTGTTGATGTTACAAGTTTTGATATGATACTCAGTTGATTTATAATATGGTGCTTGGTTCCTGATTTTTTTAATTTTTGTGCTGATAGATCAAGAAAGGCTTTTACATCATTTGATTCTTTAGTTTTAGCTGACTGTTCTCTATTAGGTAATCTTGTCTTTAAAATTATTGCATGTATATGTTTAGAGACACTTCCTTTAATCGTGGCATCTGTGCATGTGCATACAAATGCATCGTTACAAATTTTGCACCATTTACAAACGATGTTACAATTAATGCATTGTGTATGTATTTGAGTAACAGTATATTCAAGAGTAGGGTCACTTTCTGAAATCACATGCCAAGAAAACTCATTGATTTCTGTGATATTATTAGCTGGAAAATTTATTGCTCTGTTGTGTCGTAAATTTGTTTGGTTGATCTTTGATGTGTTTGGCCCTTTTGTTGTTTTGATAAATCTCTGGAACCATTTATCTTGCACCATATTAATAAGCTTCGCAATGCACCTATCAACCCTCTTGTTTTTCAATCCATCAAGATAAGAATATTTTAAAACTCGATGCAGTGCTTCAAGATGATTGTTAGTTGTGATGTTACATCTTTTTCTATAACATTTAGCCCACAACTCGCATCTGTTTGCATAATTTGAAGCAAAATAATTAGCAAACTTGTCTGTATCTCTATCAGCAAAGAGTTTGCTGAGGAAATCAGATATCAGTGCTTCAAATTCTTTTATATCATGACATTCAGATACTACATTTAAAAATTTCAAAACTTCCTTTCGCTTTGAGGGGATAATTGAATTTCCTGCTTGCAGCCATGCCTTTTTAACGTGCCAGGTGCATAGAATCCTAAATTTGGCATCACACATTACTGATGTCCATGCAGTATAATATACTGGTGCATCATCACTCATAAAGCGGTTTACAGACAGCAGTCCAACTTTGTCCCTAATACACTGAAAAAATTTTTGCATTGAACCTAAATTTACTCTATTGCTTAGGCAAAAAGCAGCAGGAAATCCTGAATTAAACTCGTCTATGACTAAAACTGTCGATAATTGAAAATCGTAAGCATTAGTCCCATGTGTGCTATCGATGCATATGCTATCGGATCCAAACTTTAAAAGCATATGCTTTTGAACATTTGTCATTATGATGATGCAGAAGTCACTAATTTCCAAGTGCTGATCTGCTGCTTCTCCTTGGAATTTTACAAAAAGAACTGAATTATCATCTAAACATTTCATTTTTTTCTATCCAGATCCTTAAACTGACAGCATCAGTTGGATGATATTGTTCATCATTACCAATACAGTAAGAATTAGAAATGTTATGTATGTCTTTTTTTGTCAATAAATGCTCCCTGTAAATGTCTTCTTTAATACTATTCCTTGTGGAATCTAATATTTTCTGTGGTGGAATGCCTTCATTTAACTTACCTGAAAATATTGCATTTATATGATAATGTTGTATAATAATGTCTGTTTTATATTGAATTTCACAATCAAGTTCATAAAGAAACTTACCTGCAATCACTTCTCGCAAATCTTTTGTTAACGGCAAATGTTCTAGATCTACTGTGTGTCCCACGTGTGTTTAGAAATATAAAATCTTAATAATGCCATTACTGGTAACTTCAATAGTAGATGGACAGTGCCCCTCTATTTTGCAGGTACCTTGTGATTTTATAGCTCTTACACCTTTACTTTTAGAATTATAAAATCCAGATCAATTACAAAGGAAGTAACTCTTTTTCCCACCTTCTTTAAGAGTTATTATACTTCTCAAAAAGTAAGAAATTTTTTCCCTTCGTTCTTCCTCACTTTTCCATTGTAAGAAATCTAAATTTGAAGGGTAAACATTAGCCTACATACAATATAAAAGCCCATTATAATTGTGAACTAGTTAATCTTTAAAACAAAATTACTAATTTAAAACTAACCAAAATCTTATTTTGGCACTGATTGTAAATAGATACTGGTCACTTTAGCAGAATTTTTTTTCTCTTCAAGAAGAGGGACCTGTGTCTAATTATTCTCAAAACCGATAGTTTTATTTAAAATCTACACTGAAATAAAGTTGCCTAATTTTAAGTCAGGGGCGTAGCTAGAGGAGGGCATCTGTCCCCAGGCGCAGATTCGAAGGGGCACCAAACTGATGTTACGACATTTTAGAATTAAATGTTTTCCATCCATGGCAAGCAGTAGAGGGTGCGAAACCTTCAGTTGTCCCTGGGCGCTGAAAACCCTAGCTACGACTCTATTTTAAGTTGTACATTGGCATATTTTTCTTCCTATTTGACAGTTACTAGTACTCATGTTCCAGCTAAACTAGACTTAAAACATATTCCCCAAAGTTGTATAATAATGCAAGAAATTTATTCTTAAGAGACAAATTGTCATCAGACATTTTCCATAGCATGAGTGTCATCTAGTCTATGTCTAAAGTAAAAAAAACATTGTAGCCTGTTTCTTGATAACTGATACAATGTGTATAGGTTATTAAAATTTTAAGACATTGAATAAATTTCTTTAAGTAGTTTTAAAATAACATATAATAAATTTTAAGCCTCATTTACATATAATAAAATAAGTGTCTATCATTATGATACTAAACTTACGATTGAAGGTTGCCACTTTAATAAAGATTTTAACAATTTTTTTATTAGGTCCACATTATTTTTGATATCTTCATCATACATATGCATTAAGAGATCCGTTTGTGTAATAACAGGATAGTCTCTTTTTTTTTTTTTTTTTTTTTTTTAATGAAGCACTGAATTACATGTATAAATAATTATGTAGCAGTACATCTCTATATATGTTTTTATTATTTATAAAATGTTTACTTCATATTTCAAATAGTTGAGGAAGAGAAATATTACTTAATCTTAATATTATTAATAATAATAATCATTTGAAATATTTTTACTGAAGAATAATGGGGGTTTATCAGGCTAACAGAAAAAAGCAAGATGCTAAGGAAATTATTCTGTTATCAATTATACTCACAAAAATAGATGTATTTTATTCCCCAACTTGATGAATGAATTTGCAAAAATAGTAGTTTGTACTCAGTTTGGGGTAATTCAAATTAAAAACGTTTATCGCAGAAAATGCAAATTTCTAATAGCCTACATACCTAATATCTTACCTTCATATGTATTAAATGTCATTTCAACGGAGTTAAGAGTGTATCCATGTTGATCTCTTGCGTGATTTCTTAACTCTTCAAACGTTCTAGATGAAAAATTGCAGGCATTAATAGGACATTTCAAATTTCCTTCAGCCACAACAGGTACTTTATGTACTTCCCGAATGTGTTCATATAAAACCTTTTTCTTTTTGTACTTTTTGCAGCAGTACATACATTCAAATACTGCTATCTTTTCATATTCCATTGTTATAACAAAAAGTTATGTACTACAATAGAAAATAAAAAACTTATTTTGTCATCAGAAATATTAAAAAATGAATAAAAACTGTAGCATATATTAAAATATTTAATGTTTGACACAAAAAAAAATGGTAGCATATGATATTAAAATATTTAATGTTTAACACAAAAAAATGGTAGCATATGATATTAAAATATTTAATGTTTGACACAAAAAATGGTATAAAATATTTAATGTTTGACTGAAACTAACACGGTTTGCTATTCTGAAACATTTTTCATTTTCCTTTGTTCAACAAAGGAAATTTCCGCTAAATTTATCTGTTCTCAAAAGGCAATATATGAAAAATAAATAGATTACAAAAAGTTTGTCTCAAAAATAAATACTTTACAATAATTTGTAATCACGTGTTTAATTACAAGCAAACAATATCTAAATTACCAATTAAAATATTTTATCAAAAAATTCTTTTAGCTCGCCAAAAAATATCACTGCAGAGCTCAGAAAACAAGCAACCGAAAATGGCAGGTAATCCTGTGGGGTAAATCTAAAACACCCCGCTTTTGACGTCACATGTGACGTGTACCGTTGACCAATCAAATTTTCCTGCCGAATTGAAATTTAGTCGCTCCCCAGAAACCGCGATTAGCAGGGTGTCTCTCGCGGAGGTAAGACGTGTGTCAATGAGCTCCCCACAAGTCACCTGCAGTGACGCGACGCCGGAAATCATGGCCGGCAACCCCTCCGAAGCAAGCGCCGAGATGGATACATCGACGTCTACAGACTCGACTGTCCCTGTCTCAGACATCAATCTTGATCATCAAGTGAACCCGGATGACCTCTTAATCCAGATAAAGCAGCTCTACCTACTCAAGGCCCGTTTTACTGACCTAGAGCAGAATTTGTCCAGAGCAAGAAGATCTACACCCCTCGCAAGCTTCGACCTCAAGTGCGTGCAACAGGAATCTAAGGTAACGCTTTTTAATCTTACCACTCTTGCCAAACGCCTTAATCTGCCTCTCTTTGCCATTCCCCCAACTGAGGAAGAATGTATAAAAAAATTACTAAAATCGGCTAAAGAACTTAGTAATGATGAAATCTCGCAAAAGTCCGATAACTTGGATAAAAATCAAAATTTGGCCAAAAATCAAAATTCTAAGCAAATACTAAAACCAGCTAAATTACAAGCAGAAAAAATACTAACCAGCACTAAAAAAATCCAGAAGCTAACTCTAAATTCACGAGAAAACTCAGATTTCCCGAAAACTAAAAAGTTTAGAAAAATAGATGAAGAAGGTTTTCAGCGGCCTCCTCGCCATCTTGTTGCACGAGGAGCGCAGATTTCCCCAGAAAAACAGGTCCCGAACAATAAATAGCCTGCCTCCATTTTGGAGTGAAAAACCAGAGGAGGAATTGCCTCCCACCCAACCTGCGGTTAGTCCCCCTCAGAGGGAGAATGAGAATGAAGAACCAGTGGAGCAACCCGGCGACGGTACTCTCCCCCCTACTGAAAGCTCTAACAAAGCTAAAAATAAAATACCTTTCTTCTTTGTTGAACCCAAAGATTTTGAGTTTCTCACATCTCTAGTCCAAGCAACTGTGCCTACGGCTATTTGCAGAATGAAAGGCAAGTTTTTGCGCATTGAAATGCAGTCTGAAGAGGATTACCGTTCGGTGGCCCAAATTTTAAATAATCAGGGCGCCGAATATAAATCATTTAATTTAAAACAGGATCGGCCTGTAAAGGCTATACTTCGCGGCTTGCCTAATTCTGCAAAAGCTGAGAAGATTAAGTCCGAATTACAACTATTAGGATACTCTATTATCAGTGTGACTCAGCTCCGTAGGCACAGGTCCCGTTATCCTATGCCATTATTCTTAGTTCAGCTGAATCCGTCTCTGAATGTCTATGATATTTTTGAAGAGACTTCAATGTTTGGTATCGAAATAAAATTCGAGAAACACATCGGGAAGAAGGGGCCGAGCCAGTGTTGGCGCTGCCAAGGCTTCTTCCACAGTTCCGCAGTGTGCACACTGCCAATCCGGTGTCTGAGGTGCGCCGGCCCGCACTACGCGTACCAATGCACCAAAGACCCGGAGGAAGCCAACACCTGCGCGAACTGCCTTGGGCGGCACGCAGCCAACTGGTTTTACTGCCCCAGAGACCCGGCAAATAAAAATAAAAACCCCCCTATTAGATCAGATAACGGGATGTCAAAATTCGTACCGGCTCCGGTTAAAGCTCCACTCAGCAGCACGGACCCCTCTTTTAGTGATGTCGTTTCCGGACGGAAAAATCCCGGACCACCATCATCTACGAAAGATCCGAAGCAAGCTCCTGCGTCGCAGCAAGTCCCGAAGAAGAGTCCTCTCCTTCAGCCACCACCACCGGCCCAGGCTCCAGCCCAAACTGTAGATGATGGCAGTTGCACGGACACTCTTAGGAGTGTTTTCCAAATTGCATCAGAATTTGGAATTGAGCATAGAATTCTCCTAGAGGCTTTTAGAAATGCTCTCCCAAGGCTCCGAAATGTCTCCACGAGGCCTGAGAGAGCATTTTACATTTACGAGGCATAGTGTGGCCTCCTAAACTAAAGGCTTCACATTCAATAGTGCAACTGGTGAAGATTCTCTCCTGATCTCCTACTGGAACGCTAATGGAATCAAGAAGAAGATTCACGAAGTCCGGGATTTTATTAATGAGCATCACATGGACCTCTTCCTCGTTCAGGAGACACATCTGGTTGAGGGACTTAGCGCGAACATCGCGAATTATTTCTGCTACCGAAATGACAGAGAGGTATGCATCAGTGACACTGTTCGTGCTAGTGGCGGTACTAGCATATATGTAAAACGCTCCCTAAAGCATTCTAGGATACCCACGCCACCACTGGAGGCCTTAGAAGCGACTATAGTACAAATTCATATTCCAAATTGTCCCCCAATAGCAGTAGCGTCCTGCTATATGCCTCCGAGACAGGGACCCGCATTTATCTCTGATCTCAGAAAATTAAGTGGTGTTGCAAATAACCTGATTATCGCAGGAGATTTAAATGCCCGTCATAGAAGTTGGGATTGTGTCACTGCCAACAACTATGGCGATAAACTCAAAATTTGGGCTCAGGACGCCCGTATCCAAATTATTGCGCCAAACACACCTACCCATTACCAGTTTCCTGGGGGGTTAGATGCTCCTTCCATTATTGATTTGGCCTTATTTAAAAATATTCCAGTAGATTATTCGATCGAAGTGATTCCGGAATTGTCCTCTGACCATTATCCGGTTCACCTCACCCTTAAAACATCCAAAATTAACCAAAATTTACCGGCGCAGGTCTCCACAAATTGGGACAACTTTCGGTATGTCTTGGGAAATGGTATTCTCCCCCCTATCAAAATTCACGATAATCAGGAGGTTGACTTAGCCATTGACAGGCTCAACCAAACCCTAGGAAGCGCATTTACAGCTGCTTCCAAACCCAAATTCAGGCAAAATTATTATAAATTACCTGATCACATTAAAGATAAAATCAAAATTAAAAACCGCCTTCGCAGAGACTGGCAAAATACACGTTTGGAAAACTTTCGAGTGCAACTGCGAAGGATCCAGAATGAGATCAAGTCTGATATTAAGAAATACACAGACGAAAAATATGCAAACTATCTTAAGTCCTTAAAGACTTCTGACAATAGCCTCTGGGTTGCTAGCGCACGGCTTCGCAAACCAAAACACGACATTCCCCCCCTAATGGGCACGGTCAACGACCGGATGGCATTAACAGACACCGAAAAGGCTGAACGCATAGCAGACAGCCTTCAAACACAATTTTCACCTAACACTGGACTCATGTTCGATTCCTGTGCAGAGCATACGCATGAAGTCCAACACCAAGTTGAAGAATTTCTCTCCTCAGATACAAATTCTGAGGAACCCATCACCACAACAATGACTGAGATTTCTGCTTTTGTCAAAAATCTCACCCCTGCAAAAGCACCTGGCCTGGATAGGATTTCTAACCGCATGATTAAAAATTTACCAGTAAAATTCATATTTTACCTAGCAGTTTTGATAAATTCAATGCTAAGGCTAAAATATTATCCTCATAGCTGGAAGAATGCATTAGTCATTCCTATTCTAAAACCTGGAATGGACCCAAAGGTCCCTCAAAATTATAGGCCGATCAGCCTTCTGTCTTCACTTAGTAAAATTTACGAAGCTATACTGCTTAGATACCTGAATGATTTCTGCCGAAACCGAAATATTATTATTCCTCAGCAATTCGGCTTTCGTGCTAAACACTCAACTCAGGCCCAGCTACTGAGGGTAGTTGAAATCATTCATACAGGATCTCGCAGTGGAAAGCCTACAGCTATTGTTTATTTAGACGTAGCAAAGGCTTTCGACAGATGTTGGCATATCGGAATTTTATTCAAGCTCATGCGACTTGAAATTTCGGCTAATTTTGTGCACATAATGCACTCTTACCTCACTAATCGTACCTTTTCTGTTAAAGTTAAATATTCTGTCTCTTCTCCTCGCCCTATCTTGGCTGGGGTGCCTCAGGGAGGAATTCTTAGCGCTACGCTCTTCAACTTGTATGTAAATGACATACCACAAACACCAAGTGTCGATCTAGCACTCTATGCAGACGACACAGCTATCATTTCACAGCACTCAACATTACATGCCACTCTCAATCACCTACAGCTGTATTTAACAGACTTGGAGTCCTGGCTAATTACCTGGAAAATCAAAATTAATGTCGCAAAAAGTGCCGCCACAGTTTTCTTTTCCAGAAAGAGGAATGTCCATAGTCAACTCCCTCCACTCAGATTATTTGAAGAAAATGTACCCTGGGTGGAATCCTACAAATATCTGGGAGTATATCTAGATGCGAAGCTGCTCTGGAATACACACATCAACTATGCAATATCCAAAGCAAGAACAACAAGAACCCAACTGATGTCTCTCCTCAAAAGAACCAGCAACCTCTCCCTCAATAACAAGATCCTACTGTATAAAAGTACCATCCTTCCAATCCTGACCTATGCAGCTGTCGTATGGTCAACTGCTGCCAATAGCCACCTGAAGAAAATCCAAGTATTCCAGAGCGTCACGCTTCGTATTCTGACAAATGCTCATTATTTCGTCCGTAATGAAGTGCTTCATAACGATCTCAAAATTCTTCCCCTTGACGCCTTTTTCAGGCAAAATTCGGCCAAATTCTTTAATAGATTAACACAGATCGAAAACCCAGTCTTGCACTCACTTCCTGCTTATGATCCAGCTGAGCCCAGCTCAGCTAAGCGACCTAGGAGCGTTCTTGATAGAACTTTTAACATCTTTCCTAGGAAGCCAAAGCGGAGGTGTCTGCTTGACTAGGAATTCTTTCTAAAAATTTTTAAATTAACAAGCACTTCACGGGCCTAACCCGGCGACCCTTAATTATTTCTATATTTTCACATGCCCGCCGGACCTAATTCGGCCTCGTTTCTCGGTTTCATATCCGTGCTGCTATAGGTAACATGCTCCTCTACTTGCCAAGACCTCATCTTTTCATAAAACACGGTCCAGACAATCAAAAGTCAGAATTGCAATAGATTTAACGTTTCTATATTATTTTATCATTTAACTTAAACTATTTAATTATTCAAATTTAAATTAATATTCTAATCTTTAAAATCTAGCTCCCTCATATGCTACTCAAAACACCTTTATTATATGAATTTTTGTTCCAGCAACCTGCATATATACAAGCTTGCATATCTTCAGACATCATCTGCAATCAGGTAACTCAGTTTAATCCTGTCTCTATTTTATTCCTTACCCCTTTTTAATCCACCTCTCCGCTCCAACTTAAACCTTTCCCCCCCTGTCTTTCCTTTAACTCTCTTGAAAAACTTCTCCGTCTTTTCTACAGTTAACTTTCTTCACGGTTCTTTCCGCTTCAAAAGTTGCTCCTATTCTTCCCTCGCCACGGGCGGTAGGAGAACTTTTTCGCCTCTTGAACTCTTTCCCCCCCTTCTTTTCGTTCCTCAATTCCTTGCTCCGAGTTTTAGTCGCAAGACTCTCTCCCCCCAGCCCATCCCCATGGCATTAGCAATTACTGCGGTTTTCCGTATTACCTAATATACCTTTCCCAAGCCCTGGAAAATTATGTTTCCCGGCTGATTGTCTTCCAATCTTTCCGATTCCATTAATGCAATGCATTCAGGAATTCGCCTTTAATCATCACCTCTCTCTCTTTCAACCTAGTAAAACAGGTTGAAAGCAGAAAGAATTTTTTCGTCCCTAGTGTGGACTCCTAACTCACTTCCTTCCCCGTAAACCCTTAATGGTCTCCTTCATTACCCTTTAGCCAGTGCTTTTTCTTAATCACCTCAGTTTTCTTAACGAAGTTGTGGAGGTAATTGCATTAAGTTGCAAAGGTACTCCGGAAAATATCGCCTTGGGCCAGAAACCGCATCATTTGTGAGTACCGAATCGGTACTTCGAGTCAACCGATGTACCCGTTACTCAGTAACGAGGTTTTTCGACATCGATCTCGACAGGTGTCCAATTATAATTTATTATCAAAATCAAAATTTTTTTAATTTGTCATCAAATACAGCGTTTGTAATCAAACATTTATAATATATCATAATAATGTAACAAATGTTTTTAAACAAAACGCAAAATCGCTACTTTTGATTATAATTTGTAATCAAAAGTTGGGAGGATGTTAATAATGCATTATTTATTTTAATGTTTATTCTGTATTCTAAATTTCTTGGCTCATCAGCAAGCCTCACTTAGATTTTGCAGGTAAAGTTTAGTAATTAGTGCTCGGCAACAATAATTGATATTAAGTTTTATAGAGTATAGCAATTGTCTTACGTGGTAATAAGGTTTGTTTTCGTAGAAACTGATTTTATTATTTGAATAATTACCGCAGTTATAGTTTTTTTTTTAATAATAGTAGCGGCTGCTTTAAAACTATAATGTGACTCTTTAATTAAAGTTTACTTCATGCTGAAGTGTGATTCATACTGCTTAGTATTCAAATCTTGAAAGCCGGTTACTTTTTTCCGTGTAAGCTTTAAGAGTTGTTACTAAATTTCTAACGTGACATGTAACTTCTTCGAGTTATAAATCATTGGGTAGCTACTGTACAAAAGTTTCAAGTAGCATAACATACCATATGTGACCCAGTTTTACAAATTCCTGTTTAAACATGTATATGTGATCGGGCAAGAAGTGTAATTTTTGTGAACTATAAGAAATTAATTTTCAATTAAACATTATTGGAAATCAAGGCATTCTTAAGGTGTCCTAATAGCAAGCAGCTGATACGTCACATGAATAATTTGTGTTGATTCTTTTACAAAAAAAGAAAAAAGCCTGTTTACATGAGACATTAAATGCTAGAATAAACCAACTTAAAACTACTTTTACCGAAATTTCTGTTTAGCAGCCAGTTTTACACTTCAGAAGGTGAAATTCATCACGAGATGTGTAGCAAGTTATATTAAGAATGTCAGATACAGTTATCAGGAAAGTGCAGAAATTGCATATTTTAGGAGAAGGATGTTCTAGGTTCAGGGTTTGTAACAAGGTAACAAATAATGTTCAAGAGGTAATATTTAAAACAGCACATGCATATCCATACTGAACAAAAACCTCATATGTATGAAATTTGTAGCATGTCATATAGTCGAAAAAGCACTTTAAAGGTGCATATGCTAATTCACAATGGAGAGAAAGCTCTTAGATGTGAGGTATGTAGACATTTAGTTAAAAGACTAATTCAGACAATCATCTGCTTATTCTCACAGGAGAATAACCTCATCTATGTGAAGTATTTAAGAAATCATTAAGTAAAAAGATCGGTTTAAACATGTATGTGCTTACTCACGCAGGAGAGAAACCTTATATATGTGAAATATGTAAGAGGATATTTCACTAGAAGGGTAATTAAAACATACATATGCTACCCACACGAGGGAGAAACCTCATGTAAGAAGTCATTTAAAAAAAAAAGGAGGATTTAAACAAGCCTATGCTTTTTCACACAGGAGAGAAACCTCATATGTGTGAAGTATGTAAGAAGTCCTTTAGTCAGAACTCTACTTTAAACAGCCATATGCTTATTCACACAGGAGAGAAACCTCATGTGTGTGAGTTATGCAAGAACTCATTTAATCAGAAGAGAGCTTTAAACTGCCATATGCTTATTCATACAGGAGAGAAACCTCATGTTTGTGAAGTATGTAAGAAGTCATTTAAACGGAAAGAGGTTTTAAAGAAGCATATGCGTACTCACAAAGGAGAGAAACCTCATGTGTGTGAAGTATGTAAGAAATTTTTTAGTCAGCAGTCTACATTAAGCAGCCATATGCTTATTCACAGAGGAGAGAAACCTCATGTGTGTGAAGTATGTAAGAAGTCATTTAAACGAAATTATCAATTAAACGAGCATATGCTTAGTCACACAGGAGAGAAACCTCATGTGTGTGAAGTATGTAAGAAGGTATTTAAACGAAAATATGATTTAAACAAGCATATGCTTAGTCACACAGGAGAGAAACCTTGTATGTGTGAAGTATGTAAGAAATCATTAAGTCTGAAAAGTAATTTAAACAGGCATATGCTTATTCACACAGGAGAGATACCTCATGTGTGTCAAGTATGTATGAAGTCATTTAGTCTAAAGTCTACTTTAAACACCCATATGTTTATTCACACAGGAGAGAAACCTCATGTGTGTGAAGTATGTAAGAAGGCCTTTAGTCAGAAGTCTGATCTAAGCAGGCATATGCTTATTCACACAGGAGAGAAACCTCATGTGTGTGAAGTATGTAAGAAGTCATATAAGCGGAAGGATCAATTAAACGAGCATATGCTTAGTCACACAGGAGAGAAACCTCATGTGTGTGAAGTATATAAGGAGTCCTTTAGTCAGAAGTCTCATCAAAGCAGGCACATGCTTATTCACACAGGACAGAAACCTCATGTGTGTGAAGTATGTAAGAAATCCTTTACTCAGAAGTCTACTTTAAACAGCCATATGCTTATTCACACAGGAGAGATACCTCATGTGTGTCAAGTATGTATGAAGTCATTTAGTCTAAAGTCTACTTTAAACACCCATATGCTTAAGTAATTTAAACAGGCATATGCTTATTCACACAGGAGAGATACCTCATGTGTGTCAAGTATGTATGAAGTCATTTAGTCTAAAGTCTACTTTAAACACCCATATGCTTATTCACACAGGAGAGAAACCTCATGTGTGTGAAGTATGTAAGAAGGCCTTTAGTCAGAAGTCTGATCTAAGCAGTCATATGCTTATTCACACAGGAGAGAAACCTCATGTGTGTGAAGTATGTAAGAAGTCATATAAGCGGAAGGATCAATTAAACGAGCATATGCTTAGTCAGACAGGAGAGAAACCTCATGTGTGTGAAGTATATAAGGAGTCCTTTAGTCAGAAGTCTCATCAAAGCAGGCACATGCTTATTCACACAGGACAGAAACCTCATGTGTGTGAAGTATGTAAGAAGTCATTTAAACTGAAGGATAAATTAAACGAGCATATGCTTAGTCACACAGGAGAGAAACTTCATGTGTGTGAAGTATGTAAGAAATCCTTTACTCAGAAGTCTACTTTAAACAGCCATATGCTTATTCACACAGGAGAGATACCTCATGTGTGTCAAGTATGTATGAAGTCATTTAGTCTAAAGTCTACTTTAAACACCCATATGCTTATTCACACAGGAGAGAAACCTCATGTGTGTGAAGTATGTAAGAAGGCCTTCAGTCAGAAGTCTGATCTAAGCAGGCATATGCTTATTCACACAGGAGAGAAACCTCATGTGTGTGAAGTATGTAAGAAGGCCTTTAGTCAGAAGTCTCATCAAAAAAGGCACATGCTTATTCACACAGGAGAGAAACCTTATGTGTGTGAAGGATGTAAGAAGTCATTTGAACGGAAGGATAAATTAAACGAGCATATGCTTAGTCACACAGGAGAGAAACCTCATGTGTGTGAAGTATGTAAGAAATCCTTTAGTCAGAAGTCTACTTTAAACAGCCATATGCTTATTCACACAGGAGAGAAACCTCATGTGTGTGAAGTATGTAAGAGGTCATTCAGTCTGAAGAGTAAGTTAAACGCTCATGCACTTATTCATACAGAAGAGAAACATCATGTATGTGAAGTATGTAAGAAGTCCTTTTGTCAGAAGTCTTATTTAAGGCGCCATATGCGTATTCACACAGGAGAGAAGCCTTATGTGTGTGAAGTATGTAAAAAGTCATTTAGTCTGAAGTGTAATTTAAACACTCATGCACGTATTCACACAGGCGAGAAACCTAATGTGTGTGAAGTATGCACGAAGTTATTTAAACAAAAGGGTAATTTAAAGAAGCACATGCTTAGTCACATAGGAGAGAAACCTCATGTGTGTGAAGTATGTAAGAAGTCATTTAATCAGAAGACACTCATATACGTATTCACTCGAGAGAGAAGACTTGTGTATAAAATATGGATAAATTAATTTTTATTAAAGGATTTTTAAGATATGCGTATCGACAGAAGAGGGAAATCTGTCATGTATAGAAGAATTCATTTGGACAGCAGAATAATTCGAAAAAATATGCGTTGATCTAAGCAGAAGAGAAGCCTTCTGTCTTTTGAGGAGATGTTAAATTAGTATGTTGTCATAATTAATTGATGGGAAAATACTCGTACTTGGTAATAAAAGAGCCATTTAGTGGCAGAGTTTTAGATTTAAAAGTAAACTGGGTGCTGCTGATGCTGTAGAGAAGTTTTTGAATTGTCATTTGATATAAATAAATCATAATCTAATTATTTTTTAAAAAAAAGCAAAAAACTACTTTTATGCAAGTTTTATCTCGATTGCATTTTTAACTAATGCTGACTTGAAGCTACATTTGCTTATCTATCCTACCTTAAAGACTCTAAAACTGCTTATACCGACCTTGATTGAAAAAGCTGGGATTGTTGTTTTGTTCAGGATCTGCCATGATGTGTTTTGTGTTTCTTCCACCTTTTCGGAAATTTGAATTTTTGACCCTAGATATCACTTTTCACAGATTTTTGTATCACTCATATTCAGTGTTACATCTGTTACCTAGCAAAATGCACTGTTGTGATGATATGATCGTTACCAATTTGACATACTTCTGAGATGCAATTCTGGAGCAGGGCGAAATGCTTCATCCCATATGTGTATTGTAACTTGTATCTTCTTTGTGCTAAAGACATTTCAGAGTTTATCAATGAAAGCTATTGAATTAATGATAGAGATGCCTTTCTTGAACCTGTAATGAAATAATATATTAGATGATTTCTTTACTGTGTTAAAATATTAAAGACCTGCAGTCAAATTAGACAGTTCCATTTTTTTTACATATTTTTTATCTAATGAAATCTATTATCAGGAAATATTCTCAGTATGACTATCCAGCTGCAGTATCAAATGTCTCGAGTGTATAACATTCTAAAAGTGGTATACGGTTATCACATTATACTGATAAAGGGAAATGAGGTCTTGTAAGATTAAATTCTTTCAAATCCTGGACATACTAAGTAGAGCAGTGCAATGTGTGTAAAGTACCTAAGATGACATTTGAAAAAAATGAATCAGTATTGTGGTATTTTGATGCAGGTAAGAAACTCAAATATAGTACATATATATTCAAAAACTGGGTAGAAGTTAACAATTGTGTGTCCCTTGTTTTTTTTTTTTTTTTTTTTTTTTTTTTTTTTTTTTTTTTTTTCGATTTCTTTTAAATGCTAAGATCGGTGCCAGGAAGGCACAATTTTAAGATGGTCGCTACACAAAACCAAAATAAGAAGTCGAAGAATTGCACAAACCTGGTGTCCATGTACATATTGCTCTATTTTCTCTTAAAAGAATATTGGAGATTTGCACAAACTAGGCATTGTTTATTGCCTTAGCTTTGTCCATGTACACATTGATCTATTTTCATTTACAATAATCAGGAAACTAAAACAAAGTTAAAACTATCATGGTAAATTGAACAAAATTTGTTACTAATCGGAGGGCACTCAATTCTACTCTAGAGCCAGAAACTTCTATGTTCTTTATGCAGTGTTCAAAGAAACTTAGGTTAGTCTTTTTATTATGGTAACTTGGCAATTTTTTGGCGAAAATTTGACGACCAACCCTGCTACAGCAACCTCTTAGTTTTTGTTTGGACACCATTTTATTTTCACAAAGTAAAGGCATTTTTTTTTTTTTTTTTTTTTTTTTTTTTTTTTTTTTTTTTTTTTTTTTTTTTAACTCAACATTTTTTTTCCAACAATCCGCTAGCCGAATTACGCTTATGCTAGAACTTCAATGGAACAAAAGTGCTTAATTATGATGAAGATTAGGTGCGAAATTGGGAGAAAGTGCAGAATCGCCCACTGCTTGCAGTGTTTTTAAGAATTGCACATGCACAGTATCATCCATGTACACGTTGACCTATTTTCACTTAAAAAAATATCCCAGAATTGCACAAAAATGGCATTGCACACACTCTTGACTTTATCCATGTTACAGTGCTAAAGTCCTAGCTACTAACCTTTATCGGCTAATCTTTGGAACATGGTAACAGGTAGTTTGGCGACATTTTGGAGGCGGTAAAATTTACTACCTAGGACTTTGGGAATAATGTGGGAAGTACTCATTACGCATTATTTTGTGTGAGGAAAATGAGAGATCATGAGATATGTCATGTGACATTAATGGACGAATTACAGTTCTTTAATCGGAAAAGGGGGGAATTTTGGAAAAATATCTGCAGTACTATAGTATTTTGTATTAAGCTTCATTGAAATTGTGTGAAAGAGTGTTGATTAATTTTTGGATCGCATGGCGCTATCTAAAGTGAATTCTAAATTTTTAATGCGTTTATCTGATAATCCAAAAGAATTGGTTGAATGGTGTATGAGTGTAATTTAAGTGCAGATAAGTATGAATGTCCAACATGTGGGAATGAAATGAGATTGTGTGAAAGGAAGGATATTACAGATAAGTTTGAATGGCAGTGCAAGAAATCTGGTGAAAATGGACATTTTGTGATCCGCCATGCACTCAAGATTCTGTAGAAGATTAGGTAAGTTAGTATTTTTAATCATTCAAGGATATTATTTTTATGCATTGTTCTAAATGTAAGGACTAAATAAATTAATATGGTATTATTGGAAAATTGTTATTAGCAATGATTTAGTTTAAAGTAATTAGGATTGTAAGCTAATTTTTATTAATTTAATGTATGTGCTTATTTATATTTTAAGTAGTGTTTTTAATTTAATTATATTTTAATTTAATGATCGTGATTTTGTGAGTTATATGTTTGTAGTATTTTGGAATACGTTTGTAAGTAAATGTGCATGGAAAGAATTTTAATATTTGACCCTAAGTATTTGGAACCATTTTTAATGTTTGCGTTATAAATTGGCAGGTGAGGTTTATAATAGATAATTTAGAGGGAAAAGTTTTTGGATATTTTATTTATTTTATACGTGCAAATGTTCATCCTTGGGAAGGGTATATACTTTTTCGCGATCAGGTAATTTCATATATGTCCTTTTTACCAAATTTAAAGATTCACAAAATTTTCATGCATTTTCGTGAAATTTTTCTAATTTATGAGAAAAAAGCAGTGTACATGGATATAGTGACGAGTGTGCGCAATGCCATTTTTGTGCAATTCTGGGATGTTTTTAAGTAAAAATAAGTCAACGTGTACATGGTTTAATTATATTTTAATTAAATGATAATTATTTTGGGAATTATATGTTTGTAGCAATTTGGTATACGTTTCAGTGGAAGTAAACGTGCATGGAAATAATTTAAATATTAGACACTAAGTATTTGCAACCATTTTTAATGTTTGCGTTGTAAATTTGTTGGTGACGTTTATAATAGATAATTTAGAGGTAAAAGTTTTTGGATATTTTATTTATTTTATACGTGGAAATGTTCATCCTTGAAAAGGTATATACTTTTTCGCAATCAGGTAATTTCATATATGTCCTTTTTACCGAATTTAAAGATTCACAAAATGTTTATGCATTTTCGTGAAATTTTTCTAATTTATGAGAAAAAAGCAGTGTACATGGATATAGTAAAGAGTGTGCGCAATGCCATTTTTGTGCAATTCTGGGATGTTTTTTTAAGTAAAAATAAGTCGAAGTGTACATGGTTACTATGTATGTGCGATTCTGAAAAACGTGGCAAGGAGTTTGTGATTCTGCACTTTTTCCCAATTTTGCAGTTAATATTTGTATATTAAGCATATTTGTTCCATAAAATTTCTAGCATAAGTGTAATTCGGCTAGCAGATTGTTGGAAAAAGTGTTCAGTAAATAAAAAGAAAAGAAACATGTCTTTACTTCGTGAAGACAAAATGGCGCCGAAAAAAAAAGTAGAATGTTGCTGCAGCAGAGTTGGTCGCCAAGTTGTCGCCAAAAAATCGGCAAGTTACCATAATCCAAAGATCAACCCCTTTATCACCTTACCGAGATGTCGCAAAACTACCTGTTACAATATTCCAAAGATTAGCCGAAACTTGATTTGCAAGAATGCACACTTTATAAGCATGAACATGTGTGTACAAGTAAAAAAAAAAAATCTTTTTCACTTGTAACTGTCTCATTGTTCTTGGCAAAAATCATCATTATAAGCATCTCAAGCATACAAAAGAAAGTGTCTTAAATGGTTCCCATAATAATGCAACTTTGGAAATGCATAGAAACTAGAAATATATATGGCACTTTGCCACCATTTTTATGGTTTTTAATTCAAGGAAAACCTTTTTCTGGAATCTAAGATGTGCTTGTAAAGCAGGAATCTCATAGAAATTTGCTGCGCTACTTTAAAATTTTATTTCATGGAACTTATTGAAGTAACTTTGCTGTTCTTCAACCTGTTTTTTAATAACCCGTATTTTTTTATAAAAGTATAATCATAAATGCTTTTTCATAGTTTATTTAGTCTTAAGGGTAAAATGGTAAAAAATACTGAAATTATGAAGATATTAAATTAAAATTTGGAACTACTCTGATATGCGCCCTCAAGTCGCCAAATTTCTTGCCAAACATTTTTGGCTAGAAACTTCACGCTGCTGTATTACTATCTAAATTTTTTGTCTATATTTTGAACTTTAAGCCTAAAATGTCTCCAAAAACGCGGTTTTCCCACATGCAAAAACTATGTATTGAACACACGATTTAAGCTAAAAATCCGAAACAAAAACAAAAAATTTAGATAGCAAAAACGTAAAGTTTCTAACCAAAAATATTTGACAAGAAGCCATGTATACAGCGACGTGTTTTAACTTAAAAAAAGTCTACGAATGGCACAATGTAGGCAATGAACGAATTTACAAGCTACGCACACCTTGTTTTAATAAATTAACATAACAATAAATTTCAAAGAATACCATGTACACAGCATCCTGTTTAAACTTAAAAAAAACATCTACGAATTGCAAAATTTAGGCAAGGAACGAATCTACGATTTACGCACACCTCGCTTTAGTAAAATAACATAATAACAATAAATTTCAAATAATACCATGTGCACAGTGTTTTGTTTAAAAAACAACAATAACGACAGAAATTCATACTAAATAACCAATGAACATAACATTCTACAAAATAAGAACAAGAATAAAATAAAATGCACTTACCATGAATTAATGCTTTTTTGAGCAGCAGAAATACCAATTTCATACCACCTTTAACATGCCGCCACGTAATTACTATCATATTTACGTGACAGCCAGACACACTCCAGAAAATTCATACTATGGTTCACAAATAAATAAAATCACAAATCCCTACTTCTATCATGCACAGCCATTAAAAATAATCTCCCAGACCCTCTTTCCACACCTCCAAATATCCACTACCTCTCAACAGGATGGCTACAATGTTATTTCCTTTTGCCGAACTTCAATTCAACAACTTCTACCATTTTATCTTTTCCTCCCATCTTTTCAGACAAAGACGCGAATCAACGAGCTCCAGCTAAAGATTGTTCAACGTCAACAGGGTTGCCATAGAACACGCAATCGTGCCAAAAACCAGTGCAGAACACATATCGCCACATTTGGTGAAATTAGGGCGTATATCAGAGTTGTACCTAAAATTTTTTTCAATATAAATATATCAAATTTTATATTTTAAATATTTTTCCCCCTTGATGTTAATTAATATATGTGTTTAATGGAAGTATGAGAGGAATTTTGTAAATTCTTCAGTTTCTTTCTTTCTTTCTTTCCTTTTTTTTTTTTTTTTTTTTAATATTTAGCACTTCAAGCATAGATATTTAATATTTAGTCAGTAACTTCTTAAATTTATGCATGTAAGTTTTTGTTGCACAGACATAAGACATTTTTCATGATATGCTCATGAATTGAATGTAAAAAATACCTACACAGCATGCATTTAATTCAGCATTCTGTGCAACTTTGTATGCATAAAGTAAGATGCAACTCTTTAGATATAAATATTAGGTATTCATCAGGTACCGGGATCAGATTCAGAAATGTATGCATACATACATAAATTTCTAAATCCTGTCCCAGTAACAGAAAAGGGGAACCAAATATTAACTAAAATAGCATTAGTCTCATTTACGTCGTTAATGCTGAAACATTTCCTTGCTTTTACTACCGTACACAGCTCATTTGTGATATTGCATTTTTCAAGGTCACCAATGGCTAATCAGCAGGGTTCTAAGCATACTTACAGCAGAAAGTACATGATATTGAGCATAAATGTGTCAATTGTTTCTTCTTAAACATGCTATTTGGCAACAGCAGTGTGGCATAAAGCATATGTAATTTATATTTATGCCAGAAAAGAAAAAAGAACATGATATTACGCATAACATTAGCAGAAAATAATGATGTTAAACATGTGTAAGTCTCATTTAGCTTAAACATGCAACTTAGTGCATATGCACTAAAGCTAGGAGGGAAAGAATATTAAGTGTATGTAAATGAAATTTGCCTTGTTAAACATAATGTTTAATACAGTTCAGAGTCCGAAATCCGGACCTCAAAATTACCAACAACATTTACTTGTAGGCTTTACGCATGTGCATTTAATTTCCCCCTCCGCACATAATAAAACATCTGGAGAGTCGCAATTCTTATTTTCACTTCGACACTAAATAAAATACCTTGATATTAAAGAAGCAATCATTTTAGCGTAAATTTGTATGCTACGCAGCAACTTGGCTTACATCTCGAACCTAAACATTCCACATAGATACATCATTGATCTGATGCCAACCAAAACATGACAACTTGAGTAATGACTCATGTAGCGATGCCTAAGCATTTTTTTGTGTTATTAATTGAATGATAAATGAGCCAGTTTCTCTTAGAAAGTCCTCCACAAAGGAACTCCCCCCCCATTAGGCAGATAGCCCTCGAGACTTTGCCATAATCACACACACACAATTGAATAATAAATGAGCATGGTAACCTTTTAT
This sequence comes from Stegodyphus dumicola, assembly GCF_044657685.1. Classification (NCBI taxonomy): domain Eukaryota; kingdom Metazoa; phylum Arthropoda; class Arachnida; order Araneae; family Eresidae; genus Stegodyphus; species Stegodyphus dumicola. The sequence goes on along the minus strand of NC_140778.1, from coordinate 7,445,722 downwards.
GTTGACATTATGCGTGGCGATTATTACAGATTAAATTAAATGAGTTAAAAATTGTTGACGGTGAAAAATTTACCAAAAATTCTTTCCATATGCTAAAAATAGATTTGTTGATAATACTCATAGACACAAAGATTACATTTAGGAATATTTAAATTAAAAATAAAGGATTTGTTGTTCATGCAAATCCAAAACCAGCGGCAGGACTCGTATGGCCGCATCGAGTCATAGAATTTAGGACCCACAAAGACTGCATCAGGCGGTAAGATAGCTAGCGCTGGCCCTCAGTAAGGTAACGTATATATGGGAATACGGCCTGTATATGTAGGAATTTATTTATTCAGAACTTTGATAAGCCTTAAGCATGTGCAAAAAATAGGCATAAGTATAATAAATAACTAAAGTAATACAATTCAGGCTTAATTGTCTCAGTGTGCAATAGAAGCAAGATAAAATTTAACAGAACGACTTGTTTGTTATCAAGCTCATGATTGCATATCTAAGTATATAATGTGAAGGATAGCTAACTTTGATCTTCATAGCTGCTAATTGTAAAGGTTTTCAGATATCGCAAACAAAGGTGAAATATTTCAATTAACAGATTTTGTAAAGAAATGTGGAAAAGCGGAAATAAATGAAGATGATAAGAAAGAAGTTTTTCTTTGTGATGACAATGCTTCTCAATCATGAATCAATTAATGAATGGCAAAATCTGTAGTATGGTTCTAAATCACCAAAATACCGAAAGTGAAGAAAAGCGACAGAGAAGTTACTGAAAAAGAGAAAATTTCAATTGACAAGTTAGTCGGAATTTTTGAAATAGCAGCTACAGGACTTCAACAATGTAACTAAACAGGAGATATGTCCGTCTGCCTATAGAATTAAAGAGAATGTATTAGCACAAAAAATGAAGCAACTTACATTGAAAGAAATGTCTAATAAGGTAAACAAATAAATATTAAGCTTTTTTTGTAAATTTTGATACCCTTTACATCATAAATACTTCATTATTTTATAAATCACGATTTCGTATTTTTAATTGTATAATTTTTGATAATGCTATCTCATCAGATTTAAATTAATCTAATATCCGGAAAAATTCCAAATCTGGAATTGCTGCAGTCCCGATGAGTGGATTTTGGACATTCTACTGTACATGTAAATTTATGTTAGAAAGAAAAGCAAAACAATATATAATTAAATATTAACATAAAAATAAATGCTATTTATGGAAATTGTTTTGAATTAATTCTGTATTTGTAAAACAGTTACAAATACTTGTATACACAGCAATGCTTCATTTGCCTTTTATTAGATTTCTCTGGCCATTTTTCCGAAAACAAAACCGTTAAGAATAGTACATTTTCAGAGAACAATCATACTTAAAATTTCCTACAGTGAGTCTTTCACATTATGTTTAATTTCATGTACAAGTATTCAAATGAGTGATCTGTTAGATTTTTAGAATATGGACCACTTTTTTACAGCTTCACTATGGAAAAAGATAATGTTGAAATCATGCAAAATAATAATAAATTAGTGAAGAATAAATTATGTGTAGGAAGTCAATGAGGATTGTGATATAATGTGCAAATTGTGCGTAGCAGTCAAAGAAAACAATGACAATACAAGAAAAATGGGGTAAAAGTTTACAATTGTGTACACCTTTTTTTTTTTTTTTTTTTTTTTTTTTTTTTGGGTGATTTTTTTATGATGCCAATATCGGCAGCAGAAAAGCACAATTTCAAGATGGCCGCTACATGAAACCAAAATAACAAGTCAAAGAATTGTACAAACAGTATGTCCATGTACACATCAATCTATTTTCACTTTAAAAAAATCAGAGAATCACACAAACTAGGCATTGCGCACTTCCTTAACTTTCCATGTGCGCATCAATCTATTTTCACTTAAATAAAGTTAGGAAGCTAAAAGTTAAAACTATCATGGTGACCAGAATGGGGGTTTTATCGCCAAAATCAATCAAAATTTCTCGCCAATTGAAAGAGAACCAAATGTACACTAGAGCCAAGAAATGGATGTGTAATGGAATTACTAGTTTTTTCTCTTTCTTTTTTTTTTTTACTAAGTAAGGCATACAGACAAGATTTATTTGAAGTATTTCATATGGCATTTTTCAAAAGTATTGTGAAAATTGTCTTCACTATTTGCTGTAAATGCAGTACAAAGTGTGATGTTGTGCGATTCCGCATTTGGAATTTTTTCGAATATTAGAACATCTTCCTAAATCTAGTAAAAGGGCAGTTGGGAATTATAAAATTAAAAGTGTGAAATAATGACTTATCAAATAATAAAGCATTTATGATCTAAATGGTATAAAAATTTACAAAAAACAAAGCTTTATATTTATTTGTTCACTTTATTAAGCATATTTTTCACTGTAAGTTGTTTTGTTTTTGTGTTGATAGAAAAAACTTATTTCGGGGCCCAACTTGATGAAAGTTGCGATTTCTTTTTTTTTTTTTTTTTTTTTTTTTTGTGCTATTCCTGTTTCTGTGCAGTGCCCTCTCAAGTAAAATGTCATCCAAAACATAGCTAAAACAAAAAAGTATAATCTAAATAAACTGCATTTTAAATCAAAATAAAGCACGAATATACAGATTATCTAATCTGTGCAGTACGGAAAAGAAATATCGACTTACCTTTGTGTCTTTGGAAATTTGTCTTTGTGGATTGTTTTGTGCGAAATTCATTAACAGCATCCAAAAACGGTTTAAAATTATTTGAACTGGAATCTGTATACTGCCATCGGCACATAATTTCTCAAAAGTAAGAATAAAAATATCCTTTGCAGTGCCGGACTGTCAATGGCATTTCTTTTTAAAATCACTTTTTATTACTCTCTACATATGGTATGGTTCATCTTGGGGTGATCCTCAGTAAAACTCTCTCATGGCACCCACACATAACCCCTTAATTTCTTGAAACAGTGTACTTTCAATAGATAACAAGTTGCTTATTTATAAAACTGTATTGCGTCTTATACTATGCATATTAATGTAAATCATACAGGAAAAAGTTCCAGCAGGCACAAAATTGTGCCCTAAGACAGATCACCAACTTGGCCTGGTACGTTCGAAATCAAAAACTTCATGATGAATTAGGCAATTGAACAACTGAAATATATTTATGCTAACCTCTCAAGTGTGTATATGTTATATGCATCTCTAGACTCAGGTTAAAGCCAGCTTGTTCCGCTTTTCAGCTTTCCCAGATGGCATTTTTGGGTCTTGGAACTCTGCGCACACTTTATTCTAGAACTACCAGTTATCTACTCTCCTTTTACTAAAAATCATAACATAATAATTTGAAAAAAAAATATGTTAGTTACTCATGACAACATTTGAAACAACCTACATGTTCAACAAGGGGTACGGTCCTTGACCCAGGCACCCTGGTGCTACACCGCTTCCATGTGAGCGAGATATGATATGGTTCATTAGAGAAACATCTTCATATACATACAGCAGAAAAAACTGATTTGTAAGGCATGTAAGAGTTCGTTTAGATGGAAGGACATTTTAAATATGCATATACTTAATCGCACAGGAAAAAAAACCTCACGTGTGTGAGGTATGTAACAAGTCATTTGTTCCAACTAGTTATTTAAACAATCATATACTTATTCATAAATGCGAGAAACCTCATATATGTGAGATATGTAATCAGACATTTACTGAAAAGGGAACTTTAAAAAAGCCATTTGCTTAGTTACACAGGAGAAAAACCTCATGTGTGTGAGATATGTAATAAGTCATTTAAAAACCCATATGCGTATTCACACAGGAGAGAAATCTTATGCATGTGAGGAATGTAATAGGTCATTTACTGTAAAAGGTGATTTAAAAAGACATATACTTATTGACACAAGAAAGAAATGTTTTGTGTGTTAGTTATGTAACAAGTCACTTACTCAAAAAGGAAATTTAAAGAGACATATGCTTAATCACATAGGAGAGAGACCTCATGTGTGTGAGGTATGTATGCAACAAGTCATTTACTCTAAAAGAAGGTATGTAACAAGTCATTTACTCTAAAAGAGAATTGAAACAGATATATGCTAATTCACACAGGAGAGGCACCTCATGAGTGTGAGATATGAAATAAGTTACTTGCTGACAAATGTAGTTTAAACAAACATGCACTTATCCACACCTGAGAGAAACCTTATGTGTATGATATATGTAATATGTCATTTACTCACAAACCCAGTTTAAACAAAAATGTACTTATCCACACAGGAGAGAAACCTCATGTGTGTAATATATGTAAGGAGTCCTTAACTCACAAACATCTTTTAAACAACCATATACTTATTCGCAAGGAGAGAAACTCCATGAGTTACATATGTAAGAAATTGCTTAAATGTTATAAAAATTGAAACGTGGATGCCTACAAATAATAGAAGGCTAGTGTCTTTTGTTAAAAAGCTAGATTAATAAGAAAGTTTACTCATCTGTGCAGTAATGACTTGTCCATGCTATAAAGAAATGTCTTTCTATGAGGCGTATTTAACTTGTCTTTTCATATCAATTCTTAATAAATCATTTGCTTCTTTCCACAAGATTAAAACTTCATGTTTGAGAGATAATTCAGAAGTCATTTTATCATCATGTTAGTGCAAAATACAACAGACTTATTTTTCATGAAATTTGTTCCTCGAAATCATGCCATTAGTATATCCCACTACATGTGTTTTCTGTGCGATATGTATTAGTATTTCATATCACATATGCAGGCTGATTAAAGTATTTCTAATTTAAAGCAATTCTTATTCTTGGTATTTAATTTGTAATGAAAGATTTAAAACGGCGTGTTCGAACTGTGAAAAGGTAATGACTGCTTATAATGTTTTGAATCAAGAAATTGTATTCATGTCACATTCCTCCCATTCAGGTAATGTCATGAAATGCTGAACATTTTCATTTGACTGGAAATTTCATTTACATTTTGTACTGTAATCCACTTTTCACTGCATTTTTGTAAAAAGTATGGCATGTGAAATATCTTGTTTTGTGATAATTTTGGTATTCTAGGATTTAAGTAGTTATATCTTCCTTGTTAACTTCTGGAACTGCTTTTTTAATGTTGAGAATGCTTAGAATTTAGATTTCAGTAAGCTTATGTGTTCAGTGTCATATATTTAAAATGTTAATTTTGGACTATGTGTTTGATGGTCCAATGCAGCCACTATGCAGCTTGTAGTGTCTTTGAACAAAGTCAGAATTTCTTGAGGTTTTTTTTTTTTTTTTTTTTTTTTTTTCCTTTCTGTGGTAGTGCATAATCATTCATCCAGCAACCATGGGTATAATAATCCTTCAGTTAAGCAATTCTGCCATTTTGTGCGTTTCGTTTTTGTTGGATTTCAAAGTCGAACAGTTTTTTTGCCTTAAACTTAGTCTTAAACTATGGCCTTGTAGCATTTGCAAGCAATGGAAAATACTGGTGTAAAATTTCTGCAAGAACACAAAATTTTGCTGAAAATTTTCTAAATAAAACAACGAGGAAATTCTTTTCCTCCATAGTCGAGTGTTGCACGAACCCAGTTTTGAGCAATTCCACCATTTTTTTATGCAAAAACAGATAGCTTTGTCCTTGAGGAGGAGAAAATTGCAAAAGAATAACGGAAAGATTTGAAGAAGGATGTATTTTATTTTTTTTATTCATTGCTTATTTAATAATTCAAATTTGTATTTTAAGGAATGTTTTGTTTGGCTATATTGATAATGTTGTACCAATTTATAATAAATATTGACAGTTTGGGTATCTTTCTGGAATAAAGGTGTGAAAACCACCAACTTGCACCCAATAAGTAACTTTTCATGTATAAAAAATCAAAAAATTGTGCAAAGATTATTTCTTTATTATATTACTACCTTTTTTTGTTGCTCATGGGTCCATGCAAATGTTTCAGATACGCTTGTTCTAATATGTCTCTGTTTATTGTCTATTATTAAGTATTCAATTTTGACATCCGATTCCTATGGAATTTGCTGACTTTCATTTTACCACCTTCAAATTCTTCGTGATCTGAAATTCTGAAGAACGGGTTAATATTTCATAACCCTGTGCATGCTGTAGCTTTTAAGTTCATTCTATTAAACTTGGCTGTTCTTGTGTTAACAAAATATTTAATTATAGTTCTGAAATGATATATGAAAATGTTTCTCAGCTTCGATAATGATTGAATCAATTTACGCAACAGTGCTATAGAAAAATCCCATGTGCATATATAACTAAAAAGCATTTGGAAATATCTTTGCAATGTAAGAAACAGTTATTTACTAAATACGTTTTTAAGGAACATTTTTTTTTAAGTCATATTATTTTTGAAAAATTTTCGAGCAAGAAGAAGACATCATTTTTAATTTTCAAAGGCACACACTAGTTTTCGATATGCATTAACACTTATGTACCAAAGTAAACTCTCATATTTATCCTATAATTCCTGCTTTGTTTGTACAAATCAACCTTATGAGAAATGGGAGCTTAAATTTGTTATGAAATTCACTGAGGCAAAAAGAGACAACGCAGCATTATTAAAAGGAATATACTACAAATGTCTTGAAACTACAATTTAGTAATTTGTAAAATTATTTACCACAACAAGATACGGAAAATAGGGTGGTTAGGAATTGTAACATTAATTCATCGTATTGGTTAGGAATTGTAACAATAATTCATTGTACGCTATTTCATTTGAAAATCCATAGAATTTAAAATCCATCCTTATAGACTCAGTTAAGAAATAAAAATGGGTGTAGCTAGAGTTTCATATCCTAGCCTCTTTAAGGGCGAACTTAGTTTTTGGAAAAAAATTCAAGAAATGTCTTGCAAAATACTTGAAGTCAGTTTTTTCCCCTGAATTAATATTATGTAAGATTTTATTTATGTCAGTATTAACTTACCCCCAAAGCAGGGGCGGCCAAACGAATACCCCCCTGCCCGCAGAAAATTAAAGAAATAGAATACAGTATTTATATAATGTATTTACAATATTACTATACGGGTGACAGCAGAGAGCGACTCCGAAAACACGGCCGGCTTACAAGTACTACTCGAGTATCTTCCGAAATCCACAACTGTACAACGACAGAATTCCATGGCGCCAAGGAGCTCGGCGTCGGACGTTTAAAAGAACTTTTTACTGTAGACAGCTATAACAGGGCAAGGACGCATGTTCCTAAAACGTACTCGCCCAATGAGGTAGGAAAGGGAGGAGGGGCCATTCTGCGCTAGAAGTGAAGCACTGCTTTGAAGCTTGGGTCACCAGACGGAGTTGTTCTTTGTTTACATTCAGAAGCTCGCTTGACAAGATTCTGATAGTATTTCAACACACGACAGTTCCATAGAAATCGAAAAAGGGACACTTTCGCATGAAAGAAACATTCATAGTGGGATGGATAATAGCAATTTGTATAGTTTAGTGACATTTACGCAAAAATCACATCTTGGTTATTTTTCGATAACTAACAACAGCGATTTTGATTATGAATTTGTTTTATAAAATTATAAGCTGTTGCACTACAAAAATATAGATTTTAAGAAAATTGCTAAAAGAGATCTGCCAAAATTTATTTTCTAGAAGATTTGAAAAGTTTGAAACTTGATGGCTAAATGTAAATATAAAATTATGTATGTTAAAATATTTGTAATTAGGCACATAGGTCAGATAAGTTTTTATTAAATACTATAAATAGTTTTTATTAAATTAAATAGAGTAACACATGCAAGGGCTATCTGCCTAAAGAGAGAGATGCCATCGTGGAGGAATTTTGAAGAAAAACTGACCTTTGAGTGGGTATTAAAAATAATACTTGTAATTTTCATTCAAATTATATTCATATATATTTTTATGTAAAACTTTCGGGTGTATGCTAAATTAGTGTAAATTACTTTACACGAAAAATATAGTGAATGCACAGAAATTAAAGATTTGCACATGCCGGAAATGATAAATAGGAAATATGTATGGGTATTTATGCATGTGCTTGCAAAAAGCATGTATCTGCCTTTGACAAAATACTTAAATATTCATTAAATTATTTATAAACGTATTTGAAATGAAGAATTTATTCACTTATAAACAACTGTAAAAGTACTGGGAAGAAATCTAATGATTAAATGTATCTAATTTATAATGATTATAAATGTTATCTAAATATATAATAACCTTAATATTGAATAGTAAACATAAATTGAAATCCTGTTGACAAATACGTTATAAAACTATTTAAGCAAGAATTGTTCGTATTGGAAAGCAATCTGTTAAAAGGTATTGTAAAGCAAATGCTATGAGATGCGCACTTAAGAACGTAATAAAGAGTTTTGGAATATGTATTGTTGAAATGAAGGGTAAAAAAAAAAAAATCTGATAAGTATAATTAAAAGAATTATTCCCTTTACATTTTATAATAACTCAGTTACAAGTTTTAAATAATACTTAAAAAAAACTTGTTTTATTCTCTTTCAGAAATGTTCAGAGAAAGTCAAATACTATTTAATACCTATTTAATTATTAGGAATTAGCGAAATGCTTATTTAAAGTATTTCGCTAATTCCTAATAATTCTCTAATTTAAAATGAACCGAATAGAGCATTAATTATAAATTGACTTACATTTTTCTATTTAAAAGAAGCCAAAAAATCATGTCATATTTAAGAAAGTATTTTAGGAAGAAGCTCTATAAATAGAAAAGAAATAATGCATAATTTTAATATTAATAATACAATAAACTTTGATCTTAATTTTTGTACCTTAACCGAATAAAATCAAATTACCTTAATTTTTTTTTCTAATGTAATTAACGAAAACTTGTGAAAATATTTCATTCAAATTAAACCATTCTGAGAAAACTGTCCTGTGAAAAGTATAGCATTTAATTCCGTTCAGAATGAAATGTTGTTTTCACATACTTAGGACTCTGAAGTGTTGTAAAAAAAGAAAATATATACATTTATGTGTATATTTGCGACGTAATTACAAAATATTTACACCCGAACGTGTCAAATCCCATAGAACTCGATGATAAATGACCCAATGTTTTGGTCACCACTTAGGGATCGCCGGTGCTTCAGAGCAGGGTACGGAGAAACTTGTTTAGGGCGACTCCTTCTTACTTCCTACTTCCATGTACTCGCCGTACCCCCTGCTGTGACAATGCGGAATCACTATTGGCTGATCGACTTGCTACGTAAAAACGTCACTTGTTTGGTCACGTGACAAGCCGATTGCATGTATTCTGAAGTGTCGTGGAACCATTGTAATTTGTAGTTTGCTCTATAAAACGTAATAAATTTTGTATGCATATACAATTCTGAATTAATAATAAACCACTAAAAGGTACAGCTGGTAAAGAATAAAGAACACAAACCTCTTCGGACATATCGCTTAAAGTATTTTATTTGGACGGCATAAGATATGTTTACTAGGAAGACAAATTCTGGCAAGCAAAATATATAATTATGTAAAAGAAATTTCGTTACCAGAGCATAAAAGTATCTAATCTTGTACTTTAGATTTTCAAATATCAGAAGTTGTGAAATAATGTAAGAGAATTTTGATTTAACATAAGAGATTCAATTTTGAGGGAGTTGGAGCTTGACATGAAGGGATTTTTTATTTATTTTTAATAAAATGAGATTGGTTTTGTATTTTTGAAAATTTTTGGCAGAAGAACAGTTTAATCTTTTAATATTTCACTGGTATGTTAATATTTTCTTGAACTAAAATTAAAAAAATGGAGGACTGTTAATATTTGCAGTAATAACCTATATTCTGAAAAATAATATTGTTTTTGATTATTTAAAAATATAGAGCACCTTCTGATGATGTCCGTCTTTTAAAAAGACAAACTAGAACACTACTTTGTCATTGTCACCAGTAATGCATCAAAAAACATTGTTTCAGTTTTGGATGTGGGTATTGCATACTAAGTTATGTAAATCATAGGAAAAAAATAAGCATTCAAAAACTTGGAAACGGTCATTATGGTATTTCTAGGCACAGTTTGTCATGATGAATTAATAATTTCAAAAAGTTGTGGATTTGTCATTCGAAAAGCACTTTGTAAGGTTGGAATGTGCTCAAAATATCATGATATGCCTTGAATAATAAGAAGAAATGCTTACCATCAAGGGTCAGAATTCAATAGAGCCAGGATTGTTGCCTATAAAGAGTGTGGATTATCGTTATATATAAGTGGATTATCATTCTATATGAGCCAGGATTGTTGCCTATAGAGAGTGTGGATTATCGACCGTTGCACTAGTCGACATCCAACCACTGTTAAGCGAATATGGCATGTATGGAATGCTGAGGATTATACTGAATGGCATGCAGGATCTCAATGCCATCCCATTATTAATACCCGAGAGGACAGGCATATTGTGAGGTCAGCCCTCCAAATTTACAACCACATCACAGTCCATTAGTCAGAAAATGGGCATGTTTGCAGCATGCCCAGTATCTGCTCGTACGGTGTGTCAACGTTTGCATCAGCATGGACTATCAGCACGGTGTCTATTACTTTAGCTTTCCTTGACAATGCAGCACAGAGCGATACGGCTACTGTGGTGTGTCCAACAACAAAGCTGGATATAGAAGGGGCACAATGTCATCTTTTCAGATGAGTTCCGTTTCTGTGTGCATTATTCTGATGATCGTATAAGTGTCTAGAGGCTCCAAGGAGACTGCACATCGCCTGGTTGCATTCAGTATCGGCATAGGAACCCTAATGTGATGGTATGGGCAGCCACTGAGCACATGGCACACACATCTCTAGTTTGGATCGATGGTAATTTGAATGCCAGATCGGTACATTTCTGACATCTTACGTCCAGTGCCCTATCTTTGAGGCCTGCCAAATGCAATCTTCCAACAGGATAATACAAGACCACATGTTGCACGTTGTGTTCTGACCTTTCTCGATATGCAGTGCATTTGATTGCTGCCCTGGCCTGTACGGTCTCTAGATCTGTCACCCATTGAAAACACCTGCTCATGGTTTGCTGAGGACTGGCCTAGCAACCCTCTCCATCTAATACTCTAATACGATTGAAGTGTGGCATAGACTTGAATCAGAATGGAATGAGATGCCGATTTCTGTCATTCAAGCGAAATTCTACTCAGTGCCTAACCAGATAAGGGCCGTTTTACCTGCCAGGTGGAGCAATTGTTTCGAGTGATTTCGCACCCTTGTAAACCCCCAAACTGCTTACAAATTTAATCATTTTGTCTTCATGCCATACTATTTACGTACAACAAATATTTTTTTTATTTGTTTTATTTCATGCTGTAGCAATTTTAATGGCTATTAGTGTATTATTGATTAACAGTTATCTAAGAGACTTCAAGAGTAGTTACTTTACATAGTTTATAAATTATTGCATATTTCTGTATAAAAAATTATTGATGCAGGATAGATAGCACCTAAAGACTTCATGCAGCCATCAATGGAGTTGACAACACATTCATATTAGATCATTTTCTTTTATATGTTTCCCGCCCACCAGTAGATTGCAAATAAAAAACAAAGTGACTTACAATTACTACACAGCCTGACTGTCCTGAAGTAAACATTAACAATATATACAAAGCCAAAATAATTATATTCGCATAATATGTGCATGACACTTTGTTACTAATAAATATCAGAGTGTCTTGGATCAAATTAATATTTTAACAGATGAAAAATTAAGTTTGACACTATCATAAGTAACTGCAGTTTTTTATTATCATAGTGGCAGGGATATCTTTGAAGATATAATTAATGGCATCATTAAAACAAAAGTAAAACCACCCACTACTAGACAGTTACCGGATCGCTATATATGTGTACAGTGGTTCTCTACTTCGAAATCAGGAACTGTCTATTAATGGGGTATATCTGATAATGTGAAATGTCCATTGCTGGAGGCTCGACTTACATTATCATCATGTTGGGAAAATATTTTGCATCATGACATAATTTATGTGCATGATAAGATACATAAAACTGTTTTGAGTGATATCAGCTGTAAATTTAGAAAGACACTTGGTACACTCCCTATTAAAGTGGCTTTTCCATAGGTCTCAGGCATTGTTTAAGATTACATAAAGAAGTCAAGTTGATTCGTGATGAATTACTAACTCTATCTCAGATTTTATTATACTTATGAAAGTTACAGATCTTATTTAATAAAAAGCACCAGAAATAACCACTGTCTTATTGACTAGCCATTTAGTCGCTCTCATACCATTTGCCATTGCGCATAATGATATAAAACTAATACCTTAGTAGCATTGCTCAGTCAACATCATGATATTCATGAAATTTTCTAAGGGATAAATCAAACAAAAATGTAAGCAAAAGTCTTCTAAAAGATTATCTTCCCTAGAAAATACCAGCCAGAATTAAGATAAAAATACAGCATGTCTTCTGAGAAGAAAATAATTACTTACAAAATCATGTTTCCAACACTAATAAAGCACCTAATTATATATTAAAATTTCAAAACAAGATTTACACAATTGATATTCAACTAAGTCTTGCATATCTATTATTTGGCTTCATAAAGTAATATATTGTCTAAAATGAAGTAGTAATATAAAAACATATTAAAAACAATATATTTTTCTTAATGATGATTATTTAAAATTTCTTAATAGAATGGTTTTTCTGAGTAAATGAATTAGAGTTTAAAACGATAAATCTAATAGTGCTATAATAAAGCTCCGTAGGAAGGCTATATTTCCTGCTAATTTGTACTTTAGATTTTTTTTCTGCTTTGTGGAACTTTTCTCTTCTTCATAACATCATGCTTTTAATGTACCTTTAAAAGCTAATTAATTAATTTTGACAAGTATTTTGCTTGAGAGATGCTCTCATGGAAGCTACTAAATGATATTTGTCTCATAGCTGCTTTTCCGATTAGAAAATACATGATAGACCAAGCCAGCCATGACCTGCCTGAGATCAGCGTACAAATGTTTTGTGTCGTTAAATATGAAGCTAGGTTAAGTGATTAGTTTAGTAAAACTCTTAATCTTTATAATAAAATATATCATAAATATATTATACCTACGTAAATATGTATCACAGAACATTTGCTTAGATACAGCTAGGATAACTTCTCTTGTTGATGTTATTTTGCATAGACTTTTCAATCAACATTGTCTCTGAAGTAATGTGCTATCTGTTTTGAGATTTAGAATGATGTCAGACAAAACTGGACAAAATTTATATTTTCCAAGATCCAAATTTTCCTACTTAATGGAAATAATGCTTACTCATCACATAAAGTAAAATTCTGAGAAGAAAAAAAAAAAAAAAAAAAACTTATGAATGCATTTTAATGAAAATTAATAACAAACAGCAATACAGTCAAAAGTCGTTAATTCGGACACCCACAATACGGAATGATCTATAATCCGGACCTCAAAGTGTTAAATAAATCGATATCATATGAAGAAGCAAGTCGAAAAATAAGAAACGTATCTTTTCACATTTTTTATTGAAACTTAACAACACGTGCACAACATTACATCGGCATCCATAGCTCGCACACAGAGAAGAGAGAACTTGGTTTTGCCAATACGGTAAATATAAATGTACCAAACTAACACGCCTCCTTACATTTATATTTACTAATTACTAACAAACATAGATTATAAGCAATCTTTTCATCTTTACCATTTACAATTAAGCATAGATATAAACAATAACATTCAACACTTAACACAAATTATTTTTAAAAAAAGTTTCTTTCATTAACTTAAATGTTAAAATCAAAGTTAAACACAATTTAGTTTACATAAGGACATTACCAAAATCTATTTCATTTCAAGCAAATATATTTAAATAAACATCACTCAAATAAACAGTATACAAAATTTATTTCAATTTCAAACCTTCTCTAAATTTCATAAATTTAATCTTTCCTAAAGACTTAGTAAAGATATCTGCAATATTTGATTCTGAATCAATCTTTACAATTTTAATTACTCCATTTTGAACATTTTCGTGAACATAGTGATATTGAACTTCTATGTGTTTTGAATTTTTAGTGAAGTTCCCATAATTAGCAATGGCCAAAGCTCCTGAATTATCTTCATAAATTTTAATGGGGTGAGTTATATCAGCAAAAACATCATTCACAACATTTTTCAAGAAATTAATTTCTGTCACAACCTCAGATAGAGCAATATATTCGGCAAAAGTGGAAGATTTTGTCTAACAATTTTGCTTTTTGGATTTCCAGTAAATTGGATTACCAAATAATTCAATAACAAACCCAGTAGTTGACTTTCTGTCAACAATATCACCTGCCCAATCAGCATCAACATAACAATTCATAATATCAGTTTTAAGATTTTTACTATAGGTTAATTTTAGATGTTTTGTTAAGTACAAATACTTTAAAACTCTCAAAGCATATTTGAAATGTGTCTCATCATAACAATTTTGAAATCTACTTAAATAATTTATGCTGAAAGATATGTCTGGTCTAGTACCATGACTAATATACAAGAGTGCTCCTATTAGATTTCTATATTTGAGATTTTGATTTAAATTAAATTGGCTTAGTTTAAGATTAGTCTCCATTGGTGTATCATAAAGCTTTGAATTTTTAATACCATACAGTTTAGCTAAAGATTCAATATAATTTTCCTGACTCAGTGTTAAGATATTGCTTTTCTCATCATATTCAATATCAATTCCAATGTAGCTTTTTACTTTATTTAAATCCTTCATTTTAAATTTTTTATGTAGTTGTTCCTTAATATCATTAATTACCCGAGTATCTCTGCAACATATCAACAAATCATCAACAAATAAAAGAATATATACAAATACATCATTTTCAGATTTTACATAAAGACAATAATCATATTTACTTCTACGAAATCCTAGACTCTCAATATACTCGTTGAAGCACTCATACCAAGCACGAGGGCTTTCTTTAATTTATACACTCTATTCGAATTATCATTATAGCCTTGTGGCTGTTTAACATAAACCTCAGACACAACATAACCATTTAAAAAGGCAGTCTCAACATCCATTTGATGAATATTTAAATTATACTGACAGGAATATGAAAGTAACAATTTTAAGGTTTGCATCTTGATGACAGGGGAGTAAGTGCCCTCAATACTATCTTTTTGCTGAAAACCTCGAACCACTAATCTAGCTTTAAAAACATTACCTGGTTTTCTTTTGAATACCCACTTCACATCTAGAATTGCTTTATCCTCTGGTTTAGTCACTAGTGTCCAAGTATTATTTTTAACAAGACTGTTCATTTCACTGTCCATTGCCTCTTTCCAATGTCCAGCCTCACTGCATGTTGTCGCCTCCTCAAAGTTACCTGGAACTGTAGCATCACAAAAATTTGCACTAACACAGTAGTACCCGAATTCTTCATGAAATCGAACTGGTGGTTTGATTTGCCTTCTTGGTCTCATTCCACTTTTTGGTTCATCTTCATTTATCATACTGTCCTTGGAGTTATCATTACCCCTCGATTCACACACTTCTTGAGGATCATTCTTTTTATTTGTATCATCATTCTTATCTTCATCATCACAACCTACACACATTATGTCTTCTTCAATAATGTCAACATGTCTGGCAACTATTATTCTGTTATTCATCAAAACTCTATATCCAACTTCTGTATACCCAAGTAAAATTCCAAATTCAGCCTTTTTATCCCACTTTGACTTTCTCTTTTCTTCTGGTATTCTTACATACACTCTACTTCCGTATAATTTCAATTCATTAGCAGATGGTTTCCTATTGAAAAATATTTCATATGGTGTCTTCTTTACAATAGTATTTGTTAATGTCCTGTTTTTCAAATAAGCAGCAGCTTTAATTACTTCAGGCCAGTAACGTCTGTCAACTTTTGCTTCGGCTAAAAGACATCTTGCCATATCCATTATAGTTCTGTTGTAACGCTCAGCAGTACCATTTAATTCGTGTACACATGGTGGGCATGACTTTATCTTGAAACCTTTATCTCTTGCAAATTTGTATATCTTGCTATTCATATATTCACTACCATTATCACATCTTAGTTCTTTGATAGTCTTCCCTGTTAAATTTTGAATTTCATTTACATATTCAATTAAGCAATCAGACTTGATCCTTAGATTTGATACAATAAATTCTTGCCAACTTGCTATAATCATCAACAAAACTCACAAAGTATTTCTCACCATTACATCCAATTGTTCTGTGAGGTCCATTTACATCTGTATGTATAATCTCCAGAATATCTTCTGCTTTTCTTCTATTATTCTTGAATGGTAAATTGTGCATTTTATTTTCAATACATATGGCACACTTCATATATTCGGTTTCTATTTCCTTAGGGATTCCTTCTAATAGCTGATCTTTGCACATAATATCCAGATATTTAAAATTTACATGTCCAAATGAACGGTGCAATTTTTCTTTTAACGTTAACTTATTGTTGGTCAAATTTGCAAATATTTTGCTATTTTTAACATAACTCTTTACTTTATATAATCTTTCTTCTTTCTTTGCTACTGCTACTAATGAACCATTGACATCATATATTTTAGAAAACTTTTCTTTTGAAACTATTTTATGATTATCAGTAATCTTCGAATAACTTAATAAATTTGCTTTCATTTCTTTTACATAAAATACATTCTTCAATGTTACAATAGATTCAGAGTTATATACAAGAAAAGAAACTATTATATTGCCAACCTTTGTAGCTTTCAAAATCCTTCCGTCACCGACTTTCACTTGAATAGGATCCTTCAAAGTGACTTGCTCTTTGAAATATTCATCACTGTTTATAATGTGGTCTGTGTATCCGCTACCCAGTAACCAATCGATTTCATTTTTATTCGTCACAGTATTTGCACTGGAACTTGTCATGTTACTTTCAATAACAGTGGTGTGAAAACTATTGCCTTGATGAGTGTTTATTCTCTGGTTAGAGTATGCTCCACGTTCACGATGTCCACTAAAAGCACGACTACGTCCTCGATTGTTTGAAGAACTTCGACCGCGATAATTAGTGGAGCCATTACAACGATAGTTCCTTTGATGGACATGCCAACAATTCTTTTTAATGTGACCAGGTTTTCCACAGTTATAACAGACATTCCCTTGTGGACCCGATTTGCTTGTTTCGATTTTGAACACATTTGATTTTTCTGCTGGTGCACGATCTTCATAATCATTTTTCTCTTCAAGTAATTTTGATTTGATTTTGCTCTTTAGGTAATCGACTGTTCTGTCCTTCTCTGGTAATACATCTACTAAGTCACCAATGTGACTGTAATTTGAAGGTAATGCTCTTAGCATATAGTTCAATTTTTCTTTTTCCGTCACGGTGGCGCCGGCATGTTTCACTTCGTTCACATACTTTTCAAAATCATCGAAAAATATATTTACATCAGGATAATTTTTCAGTTTCACACATTCTAAGTTATTTCTACAAACAATTTGTAGAGATGTTGAAGTTTTTAAATACATTGCATCAAATTTCGTAATTATATCAAATGCAGTCTCACACTCGTGAATATATTCCAATTGCTTGTTTGTTATGGCGCCGTAAATGTAATTTGTAGCTTGTATATCCTTTTCTTCCCATTTTTCCACGTCATCATTTTCACTGACTTTTCGCTGAACCACAACTTTACTCTTTTTAAATTGAAGAAATTTCATCATACGCACTTTCCAATTAAAATAGTCCGAACCATCAAATAGCGGTATGCCGATATCGCTGCTTCTTGTACATGCCATTTTTACGCTAGTCCCGGTAACTTTTAAAACAAATTATAACTACTAAATTCTTCATTCATATTCACAAACCACGAGAACTGCTACCATGTTAAATAAATCGATATCATATGAAGAAGCAAGTCGAAAATTAAGAAACGTATCTTTTCACATTTTTTATTGAAACTTAACAACACGTGCACAACATTACATCGGCATCCATAGCTCGCACACAGAGAAGAGAGAACTTGGTGTTGCCAATACGGTAAATATAAATGTACCAAAATCATCGAAAAATATATTTACATCAGGATAATTTTTCAGTTTCACACATTCTAAGTTATTTCTACAAACAATTTGTAGAGATGTTGAAGTTTTTAAATACATTGCATCAAATTTAAAAATCAAAGCTAAAAAAATCAAAGCTAAAAAGTTTCTGCGCATGCGTCGCGTTGGTGCATGCGTATAGGCGTTTACGCGTAAGACCTTTACGGCTGCAAATATGCGTGTGTGCATAATACGTTTACGCATGCGCGTTTAACGTATAACAGACGGTATAAGGTAAGCTAAAATTATCTAATTCAGTTAATGTTGCAGATTGTGCTATTCCTTAATCTTCGAATTGGATCCGGTTTATTATTTTTTGCAGACTGTTAGAACAATTTTATAAAAGTAAGCTTGAACTTTCGATTATGTCAAGTAGAATTTCCGATATATATTTACTAATACGTAAAAGATCTACTAAGCGAAAGTATGTTTCGAAATCCAAAATCTTTTTATCAATTTCACGCTGCTCTGCGTGGGGGGGGGAATGCCACGCAATGAATTGGAAGTTGATCTGTCAGCACTATCCTTAGCTTCAGGGCAGATATTTTTATTTTATTTGGCTTATAATTTCTTACTAAATGTAGTATTTCATCTCGATGTACTCCGTCTTTGATATGATTTAAATCAAGTTCCTCATCATTATAATTCGCTTCCGATAGTGAAGAAAGTGACGGAGAGGTTATTGAAAACGAAAAAATTTCGATTGACAAATTAGTTGGTATTCTCGACACAGCAATTATAGGACTTGAACAGCGGAACTTTGTAACTAAACAAGAAATTATGTCTGTTTAATAGAATTAAAGAGAAAGTATTATCACATGAAACGAAGCAACTTAAACAACTTACATTGAAAGAAATGTTTAATAAAGTAAACAAATAAATATTAAGCTTTTTCTTTTTGTAAATTTTGATACCCTTTAGATCATAATTGTTCTTTATTTCATAAATTACGCTTTCATATTTTTAATTTTGTAATTTCTGCATGCCATCTTATCAGATTTAAACTGATGATCTATAATCCGGAATCGGTGAAGTCCCGACGAGTCCGGATTAACGACTTTTGACTGTACCAGTTTCTAGGAAATGATGATTTAAGTGAAAGAAATATTAATTAGAAAATATGTAAACTGACGTTTAACATGTATGTTACAAAAGTGCATAAAAGCTAACAAGTTAGGTAAAATGTATTTCATCAAAAAGTAAAATCTTCTATTAATGATTTACTATGAATAAATTATTAGTAGTTATGTGTACATTTGAGAAAGAGTATGAAAATCATCAGTGCAGCGAATATGTTCTACTGATATTATCACTTAACGCACTTACCATTTACAGACAAAAATATGAAAATTTCCACAATTTGTTTGCAGAATGAGTGTGGATGAATCTAAACAACATAGGAACATTTCTTTAGATCAGTTCTCATCCGGTGGTATGCAAAGAAGCAAAGTATTTTTAACTTTTAAATTAAAACATTAAAACTCAACATCCTGATTGAGTTTTTTTTCGAACACTCGTAAATTTATGTGATTTGAGCTTTGTTCAGGAGTGGTGGTGGTATTAAAGGTTTTCAATTTTTTTTAGATGGTACGCGTTAGTCAAAAGGTTGAGAACCGCTGCTTTAGATTAAATATTAGAAGAAAATGATAATTGCAGTTTGTCTAATTTGTAGATTTCCACAGTGATTAAATTTTTTTGGGTTAACATTAATATATAAATAACTGTTGTAATCATAAAACACAGACAGCTATTAGAAGCATAACATTACAGAAGACAGTAGGTAAAATCATATTTATTATGCAGATAACTTTTAATACATGATTTAACTGTACATGTGTAAGCAAATCAGTTAGACTTGAAGTACATGCTTTAAAAAACAGTTAAACTTGGAATATACCTCCTCGTACAGCCATTGCGTGAAGGTAAACAGATACTAGATGTGCAACTAAGAATATGTGAGAAAATGAGATTTCAATTATTACCAGTGTTCAGCTGATGTAGCCATGGGTAGATTGTGGTGCATAATCATAGGCCTGATATATTCAGTAGATAAGAGATCTGATGAAATCATAGATCAAGGGATAAATAGATCAGTAAAAAAAAAAAAAAAATGGTGGGAATTCAAAAATTGTTTTCTGTTATATGCCAGACATTCCTTGTTGATCACTAGTTCTAAAAAACCTCTAAAGTTAGACAGCAGTGAGCTTCGAAAACCTCAGAGTAATAGTAAATGATTCATCGGATTTTAAAAAACTGCCTTTTCATAAGTAGTATACATACAATAATCAATTTATGGAAATGAACTAGAAACTAAAAAATTACCTCGCGTGCTACAGATATTTTATGAACATTGATCACATAGCACACTTCCAAATGGCTATTGATATCACATTTTTTGTACCTCGAGTTTCCATACTGCATCATCTATCACATTTGAAGTCTTCCATTGGGCAAACATTAAAGAGTGCATTTTTTTACATATGTACTGGTAATACATTATGTACAAAATGTACCTGGTGCTCACATAACATACACAGCAAAACATTTGTTGTACATAAAGAAAATTTGGATAATTTCTCATTCTTTATTTGGATTCAATCATTATAATATGCATAATATTTTCAATATTAGAATTTTTAAATCTGATAAATCATTTGCAGTAGCCCTAAACAATGGCACCTGTTCAACTGCACATTAAACATGGAGGCTGTTTTTTTTTTGGGGGGGGTTGTTTAATTTATTTGATTACAGTATAGTGTGGCTAAGGGTAGAGATACTTTCAAAGAGAAATTAGCTTATACATATTTCATACATGCGGAAAACTATGAAAACACACATGCAGCCAGCCTATTCACCAGAATGTGAACACAGGTTGAATTATCAGTATTCAGCTACTTTACTGCTAGTGAAGCCAGAGCTAGACATTTTATTACCTAATAGAATAATTGCTGCTTGCAAATTATGCTTTCCAGTTCCTGCCAAAATTCTAAAAATTTTGACACTCTTATGTCTTGCTGCCCATTGCACTCTTACAGGTTGCCCTGGCCACCGATGAGCATTAAACATGAAGGCAACTGGGATGTAATGGACCATACGATTACACTTGGTTTCAGAACTGTATGGAGATGCATAATGCATGACATAATGTGCCATTTTGTTGATGCAGACTATTGATGTGATCCTTGATGGTGTTGATGTATTAAGATTCATCTGGAAAAAATGAATTTATGTTATTTATCCTTGTATTTGCAAAGTTCTATGCACAACTATAGCTGTAGTCACTTATAATGTTCTAACGAGGGTTTAGTTGGGTTATTTGAATATGGCTAAGCACCTAAGGGCTGCTTATTTTTTCTACCAAAGTTAGCTGAAACAATGGTCACTTTAAAAAAACTACTTTAATTTTTTGCTATGTAGCACCTACTTAGTTCTGAACTGAAGAATAATATAACTGAAACAGCCATACATACAGATTATGTTATCTTAATCAATGAGTCAAACTAGTGAGTTCATTGCTTAAGCATTCACCAGCTTAAGGAAAACCAGATCAAGTAGGATAGTGCTTTTTTTTTCTTTTAACATAATTAAGTATCAATGTGCTTTAAAAATGATAATTCAGATTGTGACAAAGGTACCTATTGATTATTTACTACATCTCAGATTTTTAGAGGTAGTTATTTCCCAGCAATGATGTCTGTGTGTTTTCTTTGGTGGTAAAGTGCCAATAAATAGTATTTAACTGTAACAGTCATGTATAATCATAACTGACTTCTGATAATTGTATATGTAATTTTATATTTCATTTTTGTTAGCCATTTCTCATTTTATAAATATGGGTCTTTTTGATTTGCTAAAAATAATGAAAACAGAAAACTGCTCGTTTTTTCTAGTTTCAGTCTGCTATGTCATGGGATAGTAAAAATCTCATAGAATGAAATAATAATCATTCCAAAAGCATATTGCAGTACTAGTAAAGTTCTCATATGTGCAAATAAATCATTATGTGAAAGAAAGGAAATTGGTTTGAGGGAAGCATAGCTTATTAATTTTTGTTCATCAGAGTTCACAAAGTGTACAACTTACTCAAAATAATTCTAAAATGGTGAATTTTGGTACTTTCTAATTTTCTGAACCTCACCAGAATGCTGTGAAAAATTATTCATGGTCTAAACCATGTTGCTAAGAAAAATTTATGTGGCTACACATGTCACTAAAAATCATTTATGTGGCAACCCAAGTATACACATAGCATTCTCCCAGACAGCACTTCTCCAGATATTTCACCAGTGTGGTTGAAGATTATGATCCCTCCTATGGGAATTTCAGCACTTCAGCATTGCGGTGGACCACATACTGCAGTTTCTGGTAAAATCTTTGGCAATGTAGCTTTCTGCATGCATTCAACATAAAAGGCATCACATGCCCCTCTTTCCTTTCTCATTTTAGGATTCTGGTGCCAAAATTTTACAATTTTCTGATTTTTTTTTAATTAAAAAGATTTATAGGAAGAACAACAGTGAAAAAAAGCCTAGAATTGTGCGTGTCTTCTATTGAAGAATGTAAAACAATAGGTGGTGGTGGATGCATCGTTGAAATAAATTTAAAGATATGCAAACAAACATCCCTCTCCTAACTCACCAACAAGTTTGCAAATGCTCTTCAAAGTTGCCAATGAGTTCATGACTTACCACATCTGTGGTAAGAATGTAAATTCCATATATTTTATGGCTCTTGTTAAAGATGGAATTAAACACAGGAATTTTAATTTAAGTATAGGAATTTTAATTTAATAACTTATAATATTTAAACACAAAAACTTATTTCTATGTTTCCCTTAATGGGAAATCAAACATAAATATTGTTGCAAAATGTAGTTTAAAATATTAATGGTAAATTTAAAATACATTCAAAATGCAATTTGTCACAGTTCTAGATCATCCCCATCTTTAGAAAAAGAAAAAAAAAGGTAATGAAGTAGAAATAAATAATGGAAATGACACTGTGTATTTTAAAATATAAATGAAAATTTGGGATAATCCAAGCAATGTTTATGTGTGTAAAAAGTATATTCCTTACTACCTTATGCATACTAAAGGTACCTGATAGATTTAACTGACAACAGTTACTTTTAAAAGAAGAAGAATATTAAGAGCGATTCAAAGGTTGCATTTAATTTAAGAGACAGTAGGCAATGTAGGTATATATATTTTGCTGTAAATTGACTGGCAAATGTTATTCAGTAAAGGAAAAGATCCCACATGTGCTTTCTCTATATCACTACTTTAATCTAGTCCATCATTAACAATATTTTTCCTGGGATTCCATCTCAGGGTGAAAACTGAGAAAATTTAGGTGTAAAATTGTAAGCTTTGTAATCTTGTTCTTAAAAATGTAGTTGTATCACGATAAAACATTAATAAACTATGTTAAATATTGTTTTTCCAACATTCCATTAGCAAAATAGAATAAGGATATAACCCTCTCAAGCAAATAACCCATTTTCCTTCCTTTGTCATGATCCGGTATTTCTCAAGGTGTATTGCATAAAGTAAAAATATATATTAACATATTGTTACGAATTTGGTATTTAAAAAGATAATGTTAGTTCAATTATAAATTAAATGGTTTTATTTCTCGCGCAGTGCAGCGCGTGACGAATATTAAAAGAAAGCTAAGCCGGAAAATTGAAAATACAAGAGCGCGTGCATTAAATAAATAAGTATCTCTTTTTGATTTCGAGAAAGTACTGGAAAATTCTAGCGCGTGATTTTAAAATCTTATAAAAGGAGGAAAACATCTCAGTTTGTAGTAGTTGCTTAGTTTGTTGTTGTTTAGAAAACTACTGTTGTTGATTGTAGCGAATTCGCGGATTAGCTTTCTTTAGCTGTTTTGAATTACGTTCTATTGGACATTTGAGTAGTTAAAAGATAACTACTGTGAGATATCGTAATACTGCATGATAATTTGAGAAAATTTAAGCATTTTTGTTGTGATAATAATAAATTTTTGTCCATTTTTCATCGGACTTGTGCATTCATTTCGTAACGAACCCGTACGCACGCAACAATTTTTGGTGTCAGAAGTGGGGTTCGAATGCCAATAACAAGAGCGATGGAAGAACAATTGACACAGCTCATTAGTGCTTTTGCTGCATTCCAAGAAAAGATGGAAGCTGGCCAAGCATCATTTAAAGAAGAGATGAAAGACTCTGTTAAAGCAGAGATTAGATCCATTACAGCAGAAATTCAATTGTGCCAGGAATCCGTTAAGGAAGAAATGAAATTGGGCCAGGAATCCGTTAAGGAAGAAATGAAATTGGGCCAGGAATCCGTTAAGGACGAAATGAAAGCCGTTCAAGCTGGTCAAGAAGAAATGAAAAGAGAAATTACTTGCATAATAGAAAATAAATTTGAAGCTATGGAAGGCAGAATTGACGCAGTTGAAAATAAAGTTGGACATATTGAAGAAAGAGTTTCTTCGGTGAAAGAAGAAATAGAAGAAAGAGTTTCTTCTGTAAAAGAACATATAGAAGGGAGAGTTTCTGCTGTGGAGGAACGAATTGAAGGAAGAGTTTGTGCCGTTCAACAACAAATCGAACAACAAATTGATGAGAGAGTTTCTGCAGTTGCCAAAGAAATGGATACTTTAAAGAAATTCGTAGCGTCGGCAGGGAGCAGGAGTGATGATTTTAAATTCTTACCAATGCCTGCTCGTCCACTTCTGAAGCTATCCACATATGATGGGAAGACCTCCTGGCAGGTGTATAAGACACAATTTTCTATCGTGGCGGATGCGAATGGATGGGATTCCCAAGCTAAGGCCTGTTATCTCGCCGCTTCTCTAAGAGCCGACGCAGCGGATATCCTTCAGATAAAACAAAAGGTTAGATTTCGAAGCTCTGTCCGGCGCCTTGGAGTTGCGCTTTGGGGAGAAGTGTTTAAAAGACTACAGCAGGCTCCAATTAAAATCTCGTCAACAGAAGCCTACCGAAACACTTCAGGAGCTCGCCGCGGATGTTGAAAGGCTGTCCCATCTCGCCTTTTCGGAATGCCCGACAGAAACAAGGGAAATCCTGTCCTTGCAATACTTTATCGACGGCATCCGAGATACTGAAATACAGAAAGCTCTACGAATGGCGGATGTAAAAGATTTAAAAAGTGCTCTAGTGTACGCCATGAAATTTGAGGCAGCCCAGCAAGCCACTCGTCGAGACCGCCACCCAGTCAGAGCTGCTCAAGTCCAGGAGCCAGGGAATCAAGTCACCGCTCGACTTGACGATTTAACTAGACAACTGAACGCCTTGAGACGGAATATTGGTGAGAAGAAACCGACCGTTAAGTGCTGGAACTGCGGTGCTGAAGGACACATACGACGAAACTGCAAAACACCCCAGGGTACTGATGTTAAGACCGCTTCAAACAAGCAGCAGGGAAACTAATTAGTGGCCATCTCGCGGGGCGGAGGTTGCCAGATAATGAAAAGCCCTCGTTTAAAGCGCTTCAGATTTCTGCAGTGAGAGGCGGCAGTAATGGACTTTTCATAATAGGACATATTAATGGAGTTCCGTGCAATATGACTATAGATACAGGAGCCAACGTCACCATCATCCGAAAAGATTTGGCTCAACAACTAGGAAACAAACTTATCTGGACGCCGCCCTGCGTTACCCTCCAGACTGTGTCCGGTGACAAGATCGACATCGACGGAAAAGTAAATGTTAACATCACGTTTGGAAGTGCCGCTTACCATCACACGGCATATGTAGCAGAGATCACTGATTCTTGCATACTCGGATTGGACTTTCTAAGGAAATACAATTTTTCCTTGGATTTTAAAAATAACGAATTGCATTCTACATCTGAGGACATAGCGTTATTTCTCGTTAATGATGAGGAAGTTAAATCTGTCCATAAAATCATAGCACAAGACTATATTACAATACCGGCAAGAACAGAAATTTTACTTCCTGGATCATAGCCGAAAATAGAAATTTCCGCTACGGCATCATAGAATATCCCAATAACTGTAATATCCCAAAAGGAGTATTAGTAGCCTCAACACTCGTCGACCTATCCAGAACGGTTATCCCGGTGAGAGTCGCCAATGTAACTGAAAAGTCGAGAGTTATTAAGAAAGGTGAAGTGGTTGCAACATGTACTCCAGTAACCAGCGTTGAAAAAAAGAGTAACATCCCAGAATCCGTGTCCTCAGAGAGCATTACATCGGAGTTATTGCAGAATGCACAATTAAACGATAAAGAGAAAAATGCTGCCGATCGCGTCATTAAAGATCTTCAAGTTGTTTTCTCCCGCTCGTCTTCTGACGTGGGTCGACCTAGTTTGACACAACATAGAATAGATACTGGCGATCATCCCCCGATCAAGCAACATCCAAGACGTCTACCGTTTGCTAAACAGGAAGAGGTGCGAACACTGTTAAAAGATATGGAAGAAGGCGATGTCATCGAGCCTTCAGCGAGTCCATGGGCATCTCTCATCGTTCTCGTCAGAAAGAAAGACGGCTCAACAAGATTTTGCGTTGACTATCGCCGGTTGAATGAGGTTACGAAGAAAGACAGTTACCCTCTTCCTAGAATTGATGACATTCTAGACACTCTTTCTGGAAGCAAGTGGTTCTCAACACTTGGTTTAAAGAGTGGGTATTGGCAGGTAGAAATCCATCCTGATGACCGAGAAAAGACGGCATTTACTACGGGACAAGGACTTTGGCAGTTCAAAGTGATGCTGTTTGGACTGTGTAATGCGCCGGCAACATTCGAACGTCTTATGGAGACTGTTTTGAAAGGCCTTTCTTACGAAGCCTGTCTGATATACCTGGACGATATCATCATCGTCGGAAAGAGTTTTGAAGAGCATCTAGAAAATCTTAGAAAGGTGCTTCAGAAACTGAAAGAGGCCAATCTGAAGCTGAGTTCTGCTAAATGCAAATTGTTCCGAAAGGAAGTGACTTACCTGGGACATGTCATCTCTGCAGAAGGTGTGCGCACGGATCCTGAAAAGGTATCAGCGGTTAAATCCTGGAAACGTCCCGAAAATGTCCATCAGCTGAGAAGCTTCCTAGGGCCTTGCACCTACTATAGGAGATTCGTGAAGGACTTTTCTTCCATCGCAAGACCCCTTCACAAGCTGACAGAGAGAAACCAAAAGTTCTTGTGGACAAAAGAATGCGAGGATGCATTTAACAACTTAAAGGAAGCTTTAACATCTGCTCCAATCCTGACGTATCCTCAGCTCGACAGACCATTTATTCTCGACACCGACGCGAGCAATGAAAGTGTCGGTGCTGTTTTGTCCCAAGAAATAGACGGCCAAGAACGTGTAGTAGCTTACTGGAGCAAGTGCCTGTCTAAACCGGAGAGGAATTACTGTGTCACAAGGAAAGAGTTGCTCGCCATAGTCAAAGCTGTAGAACATTTCCATCATTATCTATACGGGAGAAAATTCCTTCTCCGCACGGACCATGCCTCATTGGCCTGGCTTTTAAATTTCAAAAATCCTGAGGGTCAAATAGCCAGGTGGATACAGAGACTCCAAGAATATGACATCACTATCCGTCATCGTAAGGGATTATCACACGGAAACGCCGACGTCCTGTCTAGAAGACCTTGCCAAGAAAACTGCCGATATTGTTCCAGGGTGGAAGCGAAATACGAGCTGCTGACACCGGTCGCAAGACAAGTTACAGCATCAACATCGGCTGATCGAGAACCGTGGAGTGATGATGAAGTCAGGAAAGACCAGCTGGAAGACCGCGACATTAAACCCATAATTGATTTAATGGAGTCGTCAAACAGAAAACCTACCTGGCAGGACATTTCTATGTGTAGTCCTACAACCAAACAATATTGGGCACACTGGGATTCACTTCACATTCGAAACGGCGTCTTATACCGGAAATTCGAATCGGATGATGGGAAGACGTTCCGATGGCAGCTGATACTTCCAAGATCCCACATTCCTGATGTCCTTAAAGAACTACATAACAGCCCTACGGGAGGTCAGTTTGGAATAATGAAGACCTTACAGAGAGTTCGTGAGCGCTTTTACTGGAATAATGCAAAGGATGACGTGCAAAAGTGGTGACGATCTTGCGATGCCTGTGCAGGTCGGAAAGGACCGAAGAGACGCAGCCGAGGCAAGCTGCAACGTTACAACGTAGGGGCGCCTTTTGAACGTATCGCCTTTGACATCCTGGGACCTCTGCCACGAACTGCTGATGGCAACAAATACATACTCGTTGTCGTTGATTACTTCACCAAGTGGCCTGAAGCGTATCCTATTCCTGATCAAGAGGCTGTTACAGTAGCTGAGGTGATGATACAGCACTGGATTTCCAGGTTCGGAGTGCCTCTTCAGTTACATTCCGATCAGGGAAGGAATTTTACCTCTGTAATAATCAAAGAACTATGCAAACTACTCGGCATTGACAAGACCCAAACGACGCCATTACATACCCAGTCGGACGGCATGGTAGAGAGGTTCAATCGAACCATCCTTAATAACCTCTCATTAGTGGTTTCCAGAAACCAGCAGGACTGGGACAAGAAATTATCGCTGTTTTTACTGGCTTACCGCAGTGCTGTCCACGAGACTACCGGCTATTCTCCATCACAGATGCTCTTCGGTCGTGACCTTCGTCTGCCTTGTGATCTATTGTTTGACCGCCCTCCGGATGCTCCTTCATCGTCTGATCTCCAGGCCCGGTTTGAAGTGATGCACAATTTTGCACGACAGCGAGTCAACTTGGCGACGGAGAAGATGAAGACCCGATACGACACAAGAGCTACTGAACATCAATTCCACGAAGGAGACAAGGTGTGGTTGTTGAATCCGACTCGACGGAAAGGACTTTGTCCGAAATTACAGTCACCTTGGGATGGGCCGTACACAGTCCTAAACAGGCTGAATGACGTCGTGGTTCGGATTCGTAAGTCTTCGAACTCTAAACCTAAAGTCGTTCATTACGACAGGTTAGCTCATTACTATGGCCATAGTACATAATGTAAATAATTGTAAATAGTATAAGACCATGGTCCATTTTGTTTTTAAATGTGTATTTGATTTGTATTTGATAGCATTTGATTTGTTTTATGTATTGCATTTATTGTTCATGTTGTTTATTATTGTAATGTGCAGTGCTGTCCACGAGACTACCGGCTATTCTCCATCACAGATGCTCTTCGGTCGTGACCTTCGTCTGCCTTGTGATCTATTGTTTGACCGCCCTCCGGATGCTCCTTCATCGTCTGATCTCCAGGCCCGGTTTGAAGTGATGCACAATTTTGCACGAGAGCGAGTCAACTTGGCGACGGAGAAGATGAAGACCCGATACGACACAAGAGCTACTGAACATCAATTCCACGAAGGAGACAAGGTGTGGTTGTTGAATCCGACTCGACGGAAAGGACTTTGTCCGAAATTACAGTCACCTTGGGATGGGCCGTACACAGTCCTAAACAGGCTGAATGACGTCGTGGTTCGGATTCGTAAGTCTTCGAACTCTAAACCTAAAGTCGTTCATTACGACAGGTTAGCTCATTACTATGGCCATAGTACATAATGTAAATAATTGTAAATAGTATAAGACCATGGTCCATTTTGTTTTTAAATGTGTATTTGATTTGTATTTGATAGCATTTGATTTGTTTTATGTATTGCATTTATTGTTCATGTTGTTTATTATTGTAATGTGCAGTGCTGTCCACGAGACTACCGGCTATTCTCCATCACAGATGCTCTTCGGTCGTGACCTTCGTCTGCCTTGTGATCTATTGTTTGACCGCCCTCCGGATGCTCCTTCATCGTCTGATCTCCAGGCCCGGTTTGAAGTGATGCACAATTTTGCACGAGAGCGAGTCAACTTGGCGACGGAGAAGATGAAGACCCGATACGACACAAGAGCTACTGAACATCAATTCCACGAAGGAGACAAGGTGTGGTTGTTGAATCCGACTCGACGGAAAGGACTTTGTCCGAAATTACAGTCACCTTGGGATGGGCCGTACACAGTCCTAAACAGGCTGAATGACGTCGTGGTTCGGATTCGTAAGTCTTCGAACTCTAAACCTAAAGTCGTTCATTACGACAGGTTAGCTCATTACTATGGCCATAGTACATAATGTAAATAATTGTAAATAGTATAAGACCATGGTCCATTTTGTTTTTAAATGTGTATTTGATTTGTATTTGATAGCATTTGATTTGTTTTATGTATTGCATTTATTGTTCATGTTGTTTATTATTGTAATGTAATGCTTATTAATGCATTTATGCGACAGTTGTAAGTTTAGCTTCCTGTCCAGGGACTGTACTGCCCGGGACGTGCAGTCCTTGGGAAGGGGGCAGTGTTACGAATTTGGTATTTAAAAAGCTAATGTTAGTTCAGTTATAAATTAAATGGTTTTATTTCTCGCGCAGTGCAGCGCGTGACGAATATTAAAAGAAAGCTAAGCCGGAAAATTGAAAATACAAGAGCGCGTGCATTAAATAAATAAATATCTCTTTTTGATTTCGAGAAAGTACTGGAAAATTCTAGCGCGTGATTTTAAAATCTTATAAAAGGAGGAAAACATCTCAGTTTGTAGTAGTTGCTTAGTTTGTTGTTGTTTAGAAAACTACTGTTGTTGATTGTAGCGAATTCGCGGATTAGCTTTCTTTAGCTGTTTTGAATTACGTTCTATTGGACATTTGAGTAGTTAAAAGATAACTACTGTGAGATATCATAATACTGCATGATAATTTGAGAAAATTTAAGCATTTTTGTTGTGATAATAATAAATTTTTGTTCATTTTTCATCGGACTTGTGCATTCATTTCGTAACGAACCCGTACGCACGCAACAATATGAATTAATATTCAGTTGTACATAAAATGACCTCTGACTTCTTAACTGATTTTTTTAAAGGATTAAAACATAACCGCTGTACGCCATAAAACGATTTTTAATACACGGGCTCGAGAAGTAGTCCGTCACAATTATGTACAGACACACGCCAAAGGTGTACGGAAAAGTTTACCGTGACGTCACGAGCTTCTGGATGGGTTACAATATTTGGCTTTTTATCATGTTTCGCGGTGAATTATGGCAAAGATTAACAATTTATCGTGCGATGTAAACAAACATCGAAGATCTCTTGTTAGGGTGCAAACGTTGTTGTAGTCAAAGAATATCTTAGATATTCGTTGGTTGTAGTGTTCGCTTATTAATAAATTTCGTCTGGTGATAATTCAGTTAAAATCACTGACAAAAGTTTGATAGGACATGTGAGAACTTCCATTGCAGTGTTCTTTGAATTAACATTTATTTCCTGCTAAACGTATTATAAATAAAAGAACAAAACAATTTCAATTTTTAATATCTCTGTTAGCACTTCATATAATTTTTTTTAGCGGTATGAATAAATTTTGTGCATATTGATTTAAAACTATCACCATCAGGGATACAAAACTGAGTTTTTTTTCCTCTTACACAATTATGTACACAATTACTCTTTGGAGTTTACACAATTATGTACAGACAAACGCCAAATGTGTCGGGAAAGTGTACTTTCCTGTGATTGGTTGGAGGGTTATCATTTTCATGCCAAACTGGACACTTGTGCCAAATACGTAATGTAGTAAAAATACAAATCGTATTCCGCCATTTGCGTCGGTGAGTGTTTTTATAGCACGTGCTTATTATAATTTGATTTTGTTATTTGTATTATTTTTATTATGTCTTTGTCTAAGCAAACAGGAAAAATGAAGATACTTATAATTCATCATAAATATCTGTACAAGATTATTCAGCGCCTAAACCCGAAGATCATTCTCTTTTCAGGTATCCTCCCGCGGGAACGAAGTTTATTGTCGAACCAGGATTTTCTGAGTTTTTATTCCTGCGCCAGAGTATTTCAGTAAAGTTATATGGTTCCATTTTGCACAGTTTTATTTTGTTTGTTTCATTTTTAATACATTCATTATGTTGAATAACAGTAGCTTTCTGAAGCTTGCCAAAATCTTCTGCAGGTCATGATTTAAAATGTTTAATGGTTTTTTTAAGTACAATTCAATATTCATGTAATAAAGTTTGTTTTAAGAAAATATATTTTTGCTTTATCTGTATAAAAAAAACATGAATCTGTTTATCCGTAGTTCTATTGTTTATAAGATTTCAGTTTTTTGTAATTTTTTGCCAAGCCATTAGAAATGATATTTTTTTTTTTTTTTTTTTTTTTAAGGAAAACTCAAGTAAATGGACGTGTCTGAGATAATGAGAGCTAAAGTTTTAACTAGTCTGCTTTTGAATAGTATATTTGTTTTTTAAAATTTTACTTCTCTTGTAGTATTAAATTTAGGTAATTGATGTATTTTATCCAGTATTTCATATTCAAAATAATTAATATGTCCTGAACTTATTTTTTCGATCAGTATTTTGTATCATTTAAGTAAACACTTTAAAAAGAATTTAAACAGCTTATTTTTTTTTTTTTTTTTTCTGAAACTTGCATCATAACCCATCTCATGAAGTTAGTTTATTATAGGCCTTTAACAAACATTTTTACTTTGGATAACTACAAACTTTACTTTTAAAACCTAAATAATAATTATGTAGAACTGAATGTAAAAATGTAATTAGTTTTAGGGAACCATTATGGTAATGAGCTGACACAGTACCTCCTGGGTGGCATAGAAACCTGTGTATTTTTATGCTATGCTATCTCTAAACATTAAATTTTATGAGATCCATCTCTACTTTTTCACATACACTGACTTAGATCCTACAATGAACCTGGCGAAATCTAACACATGCATGAAATAAATACCAGCACAGAAGAAGGGTGCAAAATAACCCTTTATTAACTCAAAGTAAAATAACAGACAGCACGGCCTTCGTGCGTTACAAAAACACCGTTCATTTGCGGCGATAACTTAAACATAAACAAAAATACAAATAAAATCTGAAAAAAAAAAAAAAAAAAAAAAAAAATGAGTGCAAGAACGCACTTTAAAATTACGCCTAAGAGATGGACTCGCAGAAATCTAAACGGGTAAGGCCAAAAGGCTTACTTGAGTGACCGCAAAACTTGTGCTAGGCTAGCGAAACACGCTCTGAATAAACTGATATAATCACACGTTTAAATTGCACTTCACCTAACTTTAAATTTACATCCTGGCGAGAGAATGTGAGGGGGAAGTTGAGAACAGGAAAATAAATTATGCAAATTAGGAAAAACCCTGAAATTTGATACATTCAAAATTTTATGTATTGAAATTTAATAATTAAATTGCTGTGATAATCTTGTTTTGATTTCATATTTAGTCCTTGATGTCTGTCAGTGTTGGGACTGTTTCTAATGTTAATGATTTTAAATAGTCTCCTAAAACTAGTTTAAATTTTTGTTTCAGGAGGGACTTTTTTATAATCAATTTCTTTTTCTCTGTTAGCCATTAAAATCTCTGCTGACATGTTTTTATTATTAATATTGAAATAAGAGCTTACATGATGTTTTTGTGTCTGTTTAAAGATATAAATGTAAATTAATTTACGTAGATTTCAATATAGTTTTGACCATATTTCATGAAATCCCAATGGCACTTGTTTTTATGATTGTCTATGTAGTACATTTGGATAGCTTTCAAAAAATAAGTGCTTTTAGGATATTTTCAGATTCCCCTTTTGTGAAAATTAGGACATCTTAGTTCTATGTCTGGTGTCTGGACCCTCCTTAGGATAGCAAGTTCACCTATGCTCAGTTTTGCTTTATTATAGTTTTTCTTGATTGTTATTTTATCATCTGTTGATTATTATATGAAATAAAAATATTTTTTTTAATATAATGATATTTGTCAAACATCAGTTACACATGTGCATTTATTAGTAACAACTGTGTTTTATAATGAAATTTTGGTACTGTTCTGTTACTGGGACTGGATTCAGAAATGTACAGGTATACACACATACATTCATATGTGTATACATATATATATATGCATACATGAACACATACAGTTCTGAATCTGATCCTGATAACAGAACAGTACCAAAATTTTTGAAGGAATTGATTTTAACAGATAGGATGATAGACAAAAAAATATGTTAGTTTTTGCATGGGGTGAAAACAAAAAATGGAAATGTGTAATCACTACTTTCAATTAAAGTAGCACAAGGAAAACACTACATTTCAATACATAAAAGAAATGGTAAGATTTATTTCATAATTATAATATGTTTTGAAAATTACATAATGCTTTTTTTTTTTTTTTTTTTTTTTTGACATTCTGACAAGGAATTGCAGATATTCCATTTTAAGTGAAGACAGTTTTTTTAAGATTGCTTGGATGTGATTTGCTGTAGATCTTTGAAAACCCTTTGGTAACAGCTGTTCTGACAAGAGAGATTGGATTGATGTGAAGGTGCTAAGATTCTTGGTGTAATGAAATGAATGGCTCAGGACATTATTAAGTAAGGAATAATTTTTGTTGTACTAAACAAGAGTCGCAATGTCCGAGTCTAGTTATGAAGAAAAGGTGAATCATGTTGCAACTATCGAATGTCGTATTGGTGATCAATATGATATTAATAGCCAGTCATCTAATTCGTGTAAAAGGTACAATGATGGCTTGCTGGTATGTGGCTGAAAAGCTGCAACTAATCACATTTCCCTGCTTTCCAGTTGCAAATTGCTGTTCTACAACAAGGTAGTGAAATAGCATCTAATGGAAAATATTTGTAGGAATTAATAAATCTCAAAATGTCTGGCATACTTTCTGTATAATCTAGCAAATCACAATACAT